>NC_139827.1:31035506-31578006 GCF_963691815.1 Echiichthys vipera | reverse complement strand
TTCCTACTGCAACACACCACAGCACCAAGAGAAGTTTTCTATCTCAGTGGCAGCCCCGGGGGGAGCAGAAAAATGTGGAGTGGGCTCTTTCAGTAATTTTGGTCCCAGCCCCCACCATGTGCATCTGCGCCTGAGGAGCAGATTTGGTCCAAATTGTGAATCCACCCACACTGCATGTCACTCTCTACAACACAGGAACCGTGAGCATGCTATCTACGCCGACCACACATACAGTTGCACACACCTACACATAGTCCTGCAGAAAAACTATGTGACAAAATGTTACAGTAAAATGGAAAACTTTGCATAAATTGCTGGAGCCTATAATGGAATCAATACACTGTAGATAGTTATTAGATATTCCTAAATGCCCTTTGCACTTATTTCAGAGTGCTTCCAGCGACGCTCCTGCTGTAATTGTCTGTAATCTCGTCTGGATGTTGCATCTAAGGTTTGAGTGGGAGCTTGGCTTGTTGGCACGCTCTTTGTCTGCCTCCTGATAGAACACTTTCCACTCGGCTGAATTATCCACTCCATGATGACTCGATGCAGCAGAGCAAAAAATTAGGCTCCCTGGACTCCTGTGTATTTAGATTCTTTCAAATGGATTCCTTAGGTCTCCCTCATGCTACAGCCCCAAGCGACGGCGGGACTAAAGCCTGCTATGGATCAACTCTTTGATATCCAACTGATAAGAAAATACTATAAACTATATATATATATATATATGTGTGTGTGTGTGTGTGTGTGTGTGTGTGTGTGTGTGTGTGTGTGTGTGTGTGTGCGTGTGCGTGTGCGTGCGCACAGGTGTGTAAACACTCATTGAATATGTTCCAAAACTGCCATTTTCACAAAATGTTTGATAGTCAACCAACTAGATGCTCATTTCACTTGAGTGCTAAAATGTGTACTTGCTTTGGCATGGTTTTATCCTTATTTAGTCTCTGTTCTGAACATGTTTTTGGATGTGTTGCAGTAGCTTAGTTCATTTAAGGATATTACCATCACTTGAAAGAATGAAATGACACGAAATGACACATTAACCGTACTGAGAGAGAGAAAAAAAGAATTGCTCGAATACCAAGTTGAATAACAAGAAAGATTTAAATTTCGATTATTTAAAATGCCCTTGCACAGCTAGATGCACTGCTTATACAACCTAGAGAGTCATTTATTAAAGTGATTCACTTCCATGGCGTTGTGACTCACCTCTCTTTGTGTCATTGATTGCTTTGACCCATCACCTGTCGCACCTCCTATCAGCACTTAAAGCTCTGGGTGCCCATCATTCTATGTGCAGGCAGGGGGAGGTGACCACATTTCCTCTGACCTTTGACCTTGTGTTGACAACTCAGTCGCCTCAAGTTGCAGGGGAGACTCATGCGTGTCTTGGTTGGCATAGTGATGACATGAGAAGTAATATCATAGGAATATATTGGAAGACTTATCCCACTTGTGTATTGACATTCTATCCAAAGGAAAATATGACATGGTAGATGTTATGCAAACATGCCAATATTGTTCTACTATGATATATTTTAGGTCTGGATGGAACAACACATCAAATCCTCACTTTTCATACAAATTCAGCACTGTTACATGTCAAGATAACATTAACTAAACCCAATTATTCTACATACTGCAACCTGCCTCCAGCAAGAGATCTACAATCTGTATGATGAACTCATTCCTGTAATGAAACCAGGGAATCATTATTGTATGTGTTTAAATGTCAAATGCAACCTTCGTCACAACATCCCCTCTCTCATTCTCCTTTCCTGTCACTCATGTGACAGTAGGCTTAGCACGGAGATCTTAAAATAAAACAGCCCAGAAATAGTCAAGTGGTAAATTCAACATCTCGGGCGCCCCTGGCCAAGGACGGCATCCCATCAGAACTTTTTCTCCTGTAACTGTGTGCCAATCTAGTCACCCACTGCCTTATAAAAAATAGCATTGTATCTGTTCATCCATTTATTATTTTCTCTATGCTGCTTCTCCTTTGGAACATGATTATCTTTAGCAAATTTGAAGACAATTGGCCTGTTAGATTTTAAGGTAGGGACAAAAGTGAAAAGGTTCATCCTCTGGGAAGCAGGATATGTGGATGGATTATCTAACTATAGAGGAATCTCTGTCTATCTTTCTATTTGTCCTCTGCATATCTCGAGAAACATTCATCCGATCCACTTCACACTTGTATTGCTGGGGACTCAGGGGAATGGCGTGTCAAATTTGGACATTCAAATTTGGCCAAGCAATCGGCCTGCTCCAAGTGGGCACACATTTCAAACGGGCACATGCTCTGAATGGGCACGAGACTGGTTGTTGAAATCACAAATTGCTTGTGTGGTACAAACAGCTAAGAAAATCATGGGAGTTAAAAAATACACATCCCTCCCAAAAAATATACGAGCAGTTTATTATCAGTCAGGCACAGAAAATAGACTCTGTTCCAACTCACATTCTCTACCCAGAGTTCCAGCTCTTACCCTCTGGTTGTAGATTCAGGGTCCCCCAGAGCAGGCTAAACCATTAGAAAGATTAATTTCTACATATATCCATTAAAATTCAACACTAACGGGTAATGTAAGTTGTTTGGCCATGGGGGTTTGGCAATATAATGCCATTGTCCCAAGGTTTGTATGTGTATGTGCAGACTGTTACATGGAATCATGGGTTGAGATGTTTTACTATGTGTGGTTTTATCTTCTGTATAACTGCAGGATGTAGTCCAGAAAAAAACTTTCCTACAGGGACATTAAAGTATACCTTATCTTATATAATGTGTACAGAAAAGTTCATGGCAATCTGGACCAAAGGGTTGTAGGTACTTTGGGTTTAATTGGATCAATAGTGTGACTATCAAATTAAATATTTGAAAAAGAAAATTAATAAAGAAAAATTACCAAAAATGAATAACTTTAATTTATTAAAACTTCACACAGAGAACCAATCAAATGTAGGGCTTTGACTAACATTCAGATTATGAGATTGAGTATTCTCAATAAACTTATCGGCAATCAAGTAAATATTAGTTATCACCAATAATTATCAAAGATAATAATAAAATTTATCTAGTCAAACCAGAGTTCCTTGGGGCACCACCGTCATAGACGGAGTGACAACTAATGTTAAAGTCTCATTAAATATATTAAACTACTTATTAAGGGTTGAACACCGATACATGTAATAGTTTAATTAGTTGAAGGATTTAAAAGTTCTCTTCTTAGTAGAGGCTGGCTCATTCATCTTTGTGTAATATTAAATAAACAGACATATGGTAAACACAAACATTTATTAACACATTAATAAATGCAACAAACAAAACACAATAACTAACTAAAGCTAACACAAATGTGTGTGTTTATGTGTGTGGGTGTGTGTGTGTGTGAGAGTGTGTGTGTGTGTGAGAGAGAGACAAAGAGGAGAGGTGGGGGCTTGGGACCCCTGCAGAGAAGGTGTGAACATTTAAGTTACACAAATGCCAGAAGCCTGATCTCTCAGTTCTAAGCCCTATGACACAGTTACAATTGTATCTAGCCGTTCATAAAGTCCTATAACATGTAGTAATGCCCAGTTGGTGATTAGTTACCAGTCCATGAGATGGGAGATGTTTTGCGTTGCTTGATGCCAGCGGCTGGTTGAGGAAAGGAAGCTTTGTGGTGAAGAAAGCTTCTTGTCTTAATGTTGCTCTTAGGCAAAAGAGGAAACTCAGATCGCTCAGTCTTGTGCTCAGTTGAGGATAACCGATTGGTTAACCTTTGTGGTGATCCCAGGCCATAGGCCAGGTCCAGGGCAGAGGGGACAGCGGGAAGCTGGTCTCCTGGATCCGCAGAAGCGCGTCGAGTTGAGTGTGAGATCCGGAAGAAAGAGAGGGACTGCAGGTTGTGTGCTACACTTTATATAGTCATCACCAGGGGGTCAAGTCAGCCAATGAACAGTTTGGGGGTCCCTTGGAGAATCACACCTGGGTGGGATTTGTGGGGAAGAAGGAATGGCAGGCCTTTGTTTTGTGGCCATGTCCTCAGAGACAAAGGCAGCCAGGCTTTGGGCCTAGTCTTTTCTTCTTTGTCTAAGCAAGGCTGAGGCCTTCTCATAGTTAAACTGAAAGTTCGAGTTAATCCAGATATGAACAATCATCTTTGGGTGCCGGTTGCATCTACAGGGTTCAATGGACAAATGGTCAGACAGACGGACAGACTAACCAATAGAGTCATAACCAGCAGGGTAGAAATGAAATGTTAGTTGGCACACTTCTCTCTTTAAGGGAAATTAATGAAATTGCACAATGAAATCAGATGCTACTACTGTAGCTCAAGGCACAGCGCTGCTAAGATTTGGCTCTACCTAAATTCCCTCTCCTAGTGACAGTGAAAACTAAAGCTCCTTGAATGCAGAGATAGGCTGCAGAACAGAACAATCTTCACTAGCAGGATTATCTCTCTTGTAGCAGCCTGCT
Source organism: Echiichthys vipera (assembly GCF_963691815.1). Taxonomy (NCBI): domain Eukaryota; kingdom Metazoa; phylum Chordata; class Actinopteri; order Perciformes; family Trachinidae; genus Echiichthys; species Echiichthys vipera. The sequence goes on along the minus strand of NC_139827.1, from coordinate 31,573,544 downwards.
CGACAAATGCTTTTCTATGTGGTAAACCATGTAGCTCTAAATTCAATTAGGGCCACATAAACATTTTCATGTGTGGCAAGTGAGCTGTGAAAGGGTAGCAAACAGGCTGCGGCTGCAGCTGGGAGAGACGAGAGCAGGGCCTGATCTACTTCTGAGGAACAGAGGAGGGAACAGATTTGAGATGCTGCAGGAGATGGGCTGTAATACTTAGCATGCACCCAACTAGCTGCTTTGTGAGAATCCAAGAGTGTGGCTCTGTCTCTTTATCACTCAGTGTGTGTCTGCTGCTGTCATGTTTCCATCCATCTATCTGACTCTGAATGCCTCCCCCATGTCTTCTCTCATCACACGCAAACAAAGACACAGTAAACACCATCTATTAATTTCAACCCAAACCACAGAACCTTGCTATCTGCCAAATAGTATGACATTTGTCTTTGCAGGATTAGTCCAGTGGCATCCATCCATCTACACTCTACATATACAACATGCAGCATATTCATCATTTAGCATCTATGTGCATTGAAGCTGTACAGGTTACAACGTGGCTACAGCTCTGAAGCAAGGGTAATGAATAATCAGCGGTCTCTCCCTCTCGCTCTATTTCCCCCTCTGCCCTCCTGTCCTGCAGCTCATATTACACTTCATTATTCTTTAGGCTATCCACTCCCTCTAGTGATGGACAAAGGCATTGCCTAAGGACCAGCCGGCAGGCAGGCAGGCGGCAAATGTGGGACCACAGGAATGACAGGAAGAGTCAGCCTCCTTCGCTACAGGCTGGATGCAGTGCCAGACGGCCAGCAGGAAACACAGCAGTGGAGTGAAAGGAACAGTTGTTTGACGAGAACACACAAAACAGTCACTTCCGCATAAAAATGACCAACTGAATGCAAGTGTTCTGTTCTGTTTAAGGAAATGGGATGGGCTAAAGTGCTAAGAGGCACACAATAAAACAAAGAGGCAGGAACAGGAAGAGGAAAAACACACATGCACACACAGATGCACACAAACACGCTTGATTAAACTGCTCTCCGCTGTGAAAAAGCATGTTCATTTGTATTTAAGTGGTGCAACATGATAATTACCTGGGCTGGATTTCTTCAGAGCTGCATGCTACTCTGTGGGTTCCCAAGGCCTAGTTTTCCCCGGCACCCACTCCCGTCATCCATCTCACTGGTCTGGATGATGTAGCGATGCCTTCACTGGTGGCCCTACCTTGGTGAATGTTAATAATCATACACAGCCTCCACTTTCCTATCTGCATTCCCAGCACTTATCAGCGTGATCGTCTTTGAATGATAAATGATGTGAGCAAGAAAACAACCAGGTCAGTTGCTTTAATAACCCATCAGTCATTGTATCAGATTCTGGATCCATGTGCTCAGAACAGAAACGATTAGAGGAATCAAGCTGAATGTATAGATACATAATGGATTTAATAGTTAATTCAAGAGCTACATGTGCAGCGCAAATAACAAGGTGAGTCAGAATTTAACACAACGAACTGAACAGTGAATAGAAATAAAGTCGCTTCAGAGAACCAACCATGCAACAAATCAATGCTTCAGTTTGAGTGGTCTCATTTAAATTGCATTATGTCTTTACACTGACATGTTTAAAATCAGACAGGGGCTGGAATAAGATCCATCCCCTTCAAGATAATTGATACGACCAGAGTCTGGGCAGACCACGTGGTGAAAATGGGCCATTATAAATTATTCAAAAAATTTTATATAACTGACTTACTTTTGAAGATTACACAATAACATATTCATTGTTAAAGGGAGAGCTGTGGTCAACCCACACAACACAGGCATTGTTGCACTGGAGACCCAGACAACTATTCGTTTTGTCTGAGACATGTTATGTAGTATGTATGTCAGTAGTCAAATGACCAGATTACTACTGTGTGTATTCATTTGTGGATCCAGGTGTTTCCAGAATAGAGTCGATCTCACCTATGCTGGCATTTTACAGGTTTCAAGGGTTTTCTTCTGTCATGATTTTGCTCATCTCCTGGATGAAAAGGTCAAGCCCAAGCTAATACTCTCGTTATCATATTGTGACAGCCATGGGATAATGTGTGATAATTAAAAGGGCTTTGGCATATGGCTACTATCGCTAACATGCTGTGTGAGTCAATGGGTGCCATTTGTGCGTTGTGGGGGGAAGAATAGAAAAAGAAATGCCATTGTGGATGGGAATGCAAGATTGTGTGTTAGGTTAGGCAAACAGCAAAAAAGCTAACGCAGCCACCACGGAACCTTTTTCACATGCTCTCACGCCACATGTCAATTTTCTCTAACTGTTAAATTATATGATGAGTGATGAATGAGTTTTAACTTATGATTGTGTGTCTATAAATGCATGCACGCCATATTGTATTTACATTAAAACATACACTAGACAAGTAAGGGCTGCTTACCACTCGCTAAATTCAATATGTTATTAATTATTTACCATGTTTCAGATGTCCATCCTGTCTGTCCTCAGAACCAGCAGCTGTCAGTACTTTCTCTGCTCAGATCATTTGTTTTTATTGCTTTACCTCCACAAGTCGATGGTTAGTTGCTGCTCTGTGCACACAAGAGGACACCCCAAGCTCCATTTTTGTGTGGCGTGGCCAGATCGCAGTGAAGTGTGCCTTTCCCACTGCATCAGGAGTGTGCCAAACCCTCAGATCTGTTTTTATTTTTAACCCTTTCTCATCCGAACTCACCGCTTTGTCAGTAGCACTTGGCGTCACTGGGTAGCCCTGTGCATAAAACTGTGATGCTTCACTATGGGGACGGGAAAAACGTGATTTACTGTGAAAATTCAAATGAAGCTAGTAGTTTGGTTAATGCAACCAAACTGCTTTGTTAGGGTTAGGAAAAGATTGTGGGTGGGGTTAAAATGAGTATGATTGAAAAGTGACTGCAGTGACACACGGACACAGAGGCACGCTGCACATGAACCGTGGCTCCTTGGTGAAAGCCATCCCTACACAGACTTTACTTCTGGAGCACTTGATCTTGAGTGTCTAATTATGGGTTTACAGTTAAAAGCCTGGTGTGCTTCATAATGCTAAATGGTAAATGGACTTGTACTTATATAGTGCCTTTCTAGTCTTCTGACTACTCAAGGCGCTTTCACACTACTTCTCACGTTCACCCATTTACTCAGACATTCACACTGATGGCAGTGGACACCTACATACCATTTAATCTAACCATTCACACCATGCACAGCAGGGGGAACAATTCAGGGTTCAGTGTCTTGCCCAAGGACACTTCGACATGCAGACCGGAGGAGCCGAGGATCAAACCGCCGATCTCTCGAATGGAGGATGACCCGCTCTACCTCTGAGCCATGGCTGCCCCAGAGCAAAGGGTGCCTTGTGGGAAAATGGACAACATTGCACATAGTACAAGACTAATTCCTGTTTGCAAATTCCTGTTTCTGTACACGCAGCTTTTAAAGCTTGTGTCATCTCAGAAATATATTTATCAAAAAGAAATTATGGAAAAGCATCATCAACCACCAAACAGAATCAAGCAAGTTAGCATACAGATACATTTGACTGAAAAAAAGTAATCTGCTGATTGACAATATTCTACAGGTGGCCATTTAGCAGGCTGAAGGAGAAAGCTGCATGGTGTGAGTGATGGCTCTTGCCATGTCTCTTCTCAGGACTTTTTAAGTGAACTTGCTGATCACTCTCCAACATTGAGGCTATGATGTCTGGAGTTTGGCATGTAAGCTCATCATCTATATGTATTTATCATTAACCATGATTATTGACTTGACTTGTCATCTATAAATGCTTTAAAATGATACATTTGGCTGCTGAATATTTTAAACATCATCCCTGGGGTGTGTTGGAGTGATGGCCCTGACCCCTGCGGTGGGTAATTTTGAAGAAGGATATGTAACTTTTAGCTCTGTCGCTGGGTCTGTAGCTTGCCAATTGTTGATATTTCTTCACAAGCTATCTTTGTCATCTTTGTTTGCTAAAATGGCTGCCTACAGGGAATAATGAGTGGTGAGAGGTAGTGATGGGCAAATGAAGCTTCATTCAGCTAAATGAATCATTTTCTTTATTTTCTGAGTCCACTAGATGGAGCTCTCTGTTCAACAAAGGGTTGAAAGTTCACAGGATTACCGTTCATTGAGCCTTTTTCTTTAAACCAAGAGCTCCATCCAGTGGGCTCAGAAAATAAGGAAAGTGGTTCATGAAGCCTCATTTGCCCAACACTAGTGAGAGGGAACCATACAGTAAAAGTGTAGACTGTAAACCTAAACAATGAGCTAATATATCATAACAAACTCTGGACTGAGTTGGATCTCAGCTAATTTATCAAGACAGCCCTGCAACTGACCCCTGTCCGCCCTGGTACTGACCCCCGTCACATTATATTCCAGACCAGAGCAAACAAAGAAGTTAGGAGACATAGAGCCCCAAACATCACGTATGGAGAAAAGTTGGGGTGATGGATGGGTCAAGTTTGTGTCCACCAAAGCCAACATTGACTCTAATAATTTTGTAACAGATGGAAGTCTGAGAACTTCATTGCTCATTTAAAGTCAATCCATAATATTTTACTCAAGTTCATGTTTCAGTTTTATTGGTCACATGTGGGTTAACACATGGTCAATGGTACCAATGAAATGTTTTGATAAAATTAGATAAAATAAATTTGTAAGGTGGAAAGACAATAATAAGATAACCTTAATAACCCTAATCATACATTTTTATTGCCTAACCCAAACCATGTAGTTTTGATGCCTAAACATAAGTAGGTCCATTTCACAATGTTAAATAGAACAGACATATACATTATGCAGGTTCAAACTGTCCTAAAACCACAAGAAATTACAGCACCCAAAAAGTTTCACTGTGGCTGAAGTTGCTGCCTTATTTTCACTGTGGCCTGAAGGCATATGACATACCAGGAATGATACTGAGCCCCATCGATTGTAAAAGCCCATTATCAGTCTCTATGACAGGACTGGGGCAGCACTACTTTCACTTAGAATGATAGGGATTTACAGGGTTTAAGCTTCGACTTCGGGGCGAGATATAGTAGGAGGTGCCAGGTTTGGGATGACTAAATAAACTTTTGATCAACAAATGACACAGCGCTATAATATTCAGGAGGCTTCATTACCACTACTACAAAAAGGTGATAAAGTGTTACATTAAAAAAGAACAAGCCCTTGTTGATGCGTCCCTTTATGTGCTGCTCTCAGCACCACAAGCCACACTGCAGAAAATCACTGTGCTGTTGACGCAGGCAAAAAGAGTCTCACAAGCTGGAACACGTAAAAAGTGTCAGACTAGGGTATTTATTTAGTTACACGCCTGTTACCACTCATTACTCAACATTACTGCTTTTATTCAGTACAACCTCAGCTCAAGACAGGAAAATAAAATGCGGGGGACCAACAGAAAAGAAAACGAGCGATGGGGGTCTATGTGGTCCACTTGGGAATGACTTTATTAGAGAAGCAAGAAAAAGACAGGTTATGTAAATGTTGAGGTTAATGTAATGTAGAGGAGACATCAACACTTTCCTTTGATTATGGATTAGCTCTTTCTGATTATATATCCATTTGTAGCATGTTTTTGCTACAGTGTTGTATTTTGACTTTCATTAAGTTGTTGCAAACAAATTACACACTGAGGAAATTAATGAACTTTTTGAACTTGAGCTCAAAAGATAGCATTTTATTCCTTGTGCTTCATTAGTGGGTTTTTTTGTACGCGGCAGCTGACATCCATTAGCAGCAACACACAATAATACATACTCACATACAACAGCATTCACAGACACTTGCACGCTGTACACACATCTCCTACACATGCACACAAACATTCATGTTAACACATCTTTAGCTATTGATCACTGCATGTGTGAGGCAACTGCAGTCAAATTTCCAGAATCCAGAATTACTTGATTTCTACTGAAAACAGACATACACTGACCGGAAAAAGAAAGCAACTGCTGTATGCTTATTCATCTGTGCATTAGCTAAACCAACTTGATTACATTACATGTGGCAGAGGTTTGTTGTCTTTTAGATTCTGGTGGCCACTCTCAAAGATCAAAGTCATCATCAACTGAAAACAAAACTCAAATAGCATTTGGCAGATATTTTTCCTTTAAACCAGATAAATAGAAACTGCTTTAAAGCAATCAACAGCAACACGCTGCAATAAATGGTATTTTTACCTGATGACATTGTTTTCAGCTTGTGAATCTGTGTGATGGTGTGTGTGTGTGTGTGTTACACCTACTCTAGTGTGAACAAACACAAAGGTGGCTTTTAAATATTTTCTAAATGTCAGCTATCAGATAAAAGACACACAGTACATACCACGATATATTGAATCATACCCCCTGTATCATGACATGTATTGTATCGCCAGTTTCTTGCCAGTACATTGTACAGTCTGGCATTTTTCATAGCACAGAAAAAATTTGGAGATTAGTAACTCCGCCTCCCTCCAAAGTCCCACCCTCTTCCCAGTTCCTGACCTCTGACGCTCCCTCCTCCCCTGACACGTGCAGTGAGATAGTGAGCAGCGCAAGTGAAACAGCTGGTCCGTTTACACAACTGGTGATGTTAGCGCTGATGCTAATGCTAATCTTCCTTGCACAAATAACATTGTATTACAGAACTATTGTAACTGATAACTGATAGCATCTTGATGCTGCGTTATCACATGAAATGTTGCAGGATTCGGAAAACTTAAAGGACCTGTCCAGCGGAAACTCCACAACAATCTCCTCTCATTTTAGCTCCGGATGAAGCTGCATTAGCCTCCGCCTTGACTCGCGTCTTGCCTCTTGATGCTTCGGTTCTTCGTCATTCCTTTCTTTCTCTCACAGAGAGGCGTGTGACTCAAGCAGTGACAGTGGTAGGCAACTGGAAGGGAAGCTGTGACAATGACAGGAAGGAAGCTCAGCAAATCATTTTATTCAGACCAAATAAAATCAATAGTCAGTTTTTATCAAAAATGTTTGAGTTGATTGATGAGTTTCAACACCTGATAGATTTATTTTACATTTTAGTGTGCCATACGCTTATCAGGAGCATTTTAAGATTACAAAAGAAAAGTGTAGAAATGCCAGAAAGATAAGAATTGCTTCAAGATGGGATATTGTATCATTTCTTTACAAGTCTAGCTTGACAACTCAATTTTCACCTTAGAAACAGCAGTTCCAAAGCCCCTTACTCACATGTTTTTGCTTTTGACCAAATCACCAGGTCACATTTGTTAATTAATTATATATTAACATTTAATATCACTTAAACAGCTCAACTATAACACAGCCCAATACATCATCACCACAAACACACGTGTCAACACACAAATTATAGCAAGTCTTGCCAAGAACTGGCATTTTATATAAGGTGGTAAGTATACTGTATTACATTATACACGTTTCTACAGTATATATGTGCGTATGCTCACTCATGACGGACTAATATGGACACTTGTGCAGACACACATGTAGTCTGTTTGACTATCTAGAGCTAGACTGCAGCTCTGATTACTACCTGCTGTTGAAACATGTTATTTCAAATGTCATAAGAAAAATAGTATGATGAAGATAATGTATTCTGTGGGTAACAGGGGCGGGACTAGATGAGCTATCGCTTCTGCTGCTTTTGCTGCTTTCCCTTTCGGACATGTGAATTGTATGATTTAAACTAAGACAGTGTGTGATGATGATTGATCTCACTGACATACCCGAAATAACATGCATAATGGAGCCTCAGTGGGAAATTCATGCCACAAACTGGAGAGTGTACGTGTCACCTCTATTCAATGAGTAACTAAAGGGATTGTTAGCGATACCTTCACCTCAGCCTGTCTTACTCTGTACAGAGAACACAAATAAAAGATAAAAGATCTTGAGGATTAATAATTGATTGATATCCATGACCACTCTCCTTTATAAGGCACACGTATATTAGTATTGTATCCTTCAAGCAATTCAAACAACTCTTACGGCGTCATTAAGATTTTAAAAGTAGCTCAGCATCGAAGATGAGTAAATAAGAGACAATTACTGTGTGTGATAGAAATATAATGCTGTTCCTATTCAAAGCAAAGTAAGTGCAAACCTTGGGGGGGGGGGGGGGGGAAGTGACTTACAGCTTGTTGAGAGATGATTTATTTAAAGGGCACTTTTGAGAGTGAGTTCTACGCCAGATACTATGGACAGTCTGAAGTTCAGTCACGTACGACGACTGCTGGAGTGTTTTGTGCAGCTTGAGAGGGGTATTAACAGGAAATAGAAATCCAAAATCATAAGCATCTATCTCCCGCTGCCATCAGTGAAAGACGCTCACACAATCTGTTTGGTAATGGGGGGATGTTTAAGCAGGTTATTACCATTAAAATCCAAATAGAAATAAAGAAGCAGACCCGACTGTAAAGTTAATGCAGCGTGGGCCCATTTTACAGCCACTTTCAATCTCTCATAGATAAACCAGTAGATCACTTTAATTAGACAATGTGTTAATTGACTGCAGGTCCTGGGGTGTTATGTGTCAACATTAGTCTCCATCAGTGACAACCTCCTCCAGGCACGACACCATTCACTCCGACTGAGAGTGAGACGTGATACTGAGAATGATTAATGGCGTGTGTATGTACATGCGTGCAACTTTGCGCCTGCCTGTTTGAATGTGTGTCTCTCGTTGCCTGTGACTTTGTGTATCCGTGACCTGGTGAAGATGTATTAATGCATGGGATGGACAGTGCCTGCTGAATGAAGGCAGAGAGGAAGAAAGAGAGAAAAGGAAATAGACGGCAGAGAGAGAGAGAAACACAGCGTGCAGTCTATTGCTTCACTATAGTCTGACATTATTACATACTCGTCGCCTGGCCACTCTCCACTGCTTGTCCATGTTCTGGAAATGGCAAGGGACATCAGTATTACAAGGTATCACACTTGGCTTGAAAAAAAATGTGGATAAGGTCAAGATGCACTGTGCCTTGGGGACTTGTAAGTCTAAAACTGAAAGCTTGATATTTCTCAGATCAATCCATACGTATTCAAACTATACTTGGCGCTGGTAGTGGTCCCACGTACTCTCTGGGTAACCCTGATGGGGAAAAAAACATTTAATAGAATAGAAATGAAACTAAATTAAAGCTGACACTGGGGTGTACCCATGTAATTAACACACACATACTTACACACAAATCTCTCTACCTCACACTTTCACCCTTGCACTGCGGAACAGGATCAGTGGCCAAGCGTATGATTATACTCGACTCTCTGAAGTCGTAGCGGGGTGGCTTCCATCAGCACCTCAGCCACCGTGGCAATCATACAGGAAACATAATAAGGCCATTAGGTTTGGCGAATGCAGCCTCAAAGCTTCTTGTCTGACCGGCTGGGTTCCTAATATACACGCGCTCACAGCTTTAACGCTTTTAGCAGCTTGATGTGATCCAAGATCTGCGTTATGCTGCAACAGCAGATGCAATGCAACCTGATTGGATGGCTTCCTGAATGGCTTCCTTAATGTGGTAGTGTTTCTGTGGTAATGCTGAGCACTAAGGAGAGTTTTAATATTATGTGACACTTTTAAGAGCATCCTGTGACCTTTAATGGCAGTTATTAAATGCAATCCCTAAATTATGCCGACCTAGATAACTTCAGTAAAAAGGAAAGAGCTGGACTTTTGTGAATGCTGTCATAAGGATTAGATGTTTTGTGGCTATAGCTCTCTGACAAATGTTTTGTGTGGGAAGCAGGAGCAGCCAGTGCTGCTTTTCATTATACAAGGCTAATGTCTGCACTGCACGTTAAAGTCTCCAGAAATTAAATATGACCTAGACCATACATTATGTGACTCATCCTACACATGGAATTTGAAAGCTTAGGCATACAGGGTAAGCATTAAGTGACATAACATGCTTTTAAAACCACACTGCATGCAATCAGGAGGTCAAGAGCTAGCCTCAGCCCAAGACTGTTCAGGAACTGTCAAGAGTGCCAGGAGTTTAGCACTCAAGGCTAGTCAAGAAGGGTTCTCCATTCAGGTTTGTGGCACATGGCTTCTGGCCACAAATTCATACATCCAATGCAAAAAAAAACAACAACAGGGGATGGGAAACACATTTGTAGACACTAATTAGAGGAGGAAGGAGAGATTGAGGGATAAAGGAGAAAAGGCTTGCTGGAAGGGTTACATTATTTATGATATTCTTGTTTTTTCCCCCTCTTTATTCCTCAGAAGCAGAGAGACACCAGGGTAGCTGGAGAGGGAAGGACAGAAAAACTCTGTAATGTATTACCTTCAGCAATTTAGGCTGAGGGGTGATATGGGTTGATGGAAAGTGAGTGGGAACAAGAACTGCCCCTAATCCTAAATCAAACCCCCCCCCCTACACAATGGATGGGGCATGTAATGACCATAGCATGCATGCACGTCATGCATGACATAGCAGCCAGGTTGATAAAGTATTCCAAAGACATCCTGCAAAAATGCAGCTTTTCAGCTTTAAATGTCTTGTACTGGAATAAGTGTATATTTGCTGCATGACATGTTTACCTTCTAATACAGCTATTGAAAGTCTGCATGTGTTCCTCAAGAGGGATTTGGGAATTTCAAACACACAGCTTTATCGATGACTTGCCACATTTGACTGACCTGTCCCTGTTTGAGTTCTCATGACTATAAAACACCACTCAAGTCGAGCTCGTACTCACATCATCTTAATTTTCCTGAGCACCCCTCCCCCCATCCAACTTATAAAGGACTTCAAAGAGAGAACCATGTGCCTTGGTACATGAAAAAAAAGAACGTGGCTTTGACCAGCTGAAAAGGTGACGCCCTGTTCTTAACGATCAACAAAATATGCAGATATGTATGGTCACACTTTTTTTACAGAAACAAATTAATTGCAAATGCTGTTGGGGGGAAATCTCAAGGTTCCCTTAGAAGAGATGAATGTTTCAAGATCACGCAAGAGGCACTGCTAGTACTATCCATTTTGTATTCAAGCTGTCAGTCACAATGGCATTATGCTCATGACTGCGGAGGGTGGGGGGATTCCACAGCCTCAAAGGTACTTCAGGAAAGAACTTGTCACTTTGCTGTAGGGATGCTTCGTTGAAATTATGTCAATGAATATAATACATGACAGTTAGTCTCAACATTGCTACCTCTACATTCTCAGTTAATATCTAAGGTTAAGCCTTCGACATAACCCGCATAAGCCTGAGGCATAGACATGAAGACACATACAACGACAGACAGAGAGAAAGAGCGGCAGGGCAGCGGGGGAAGAGTGTGTATACGCCTCAGAGGACGACCCCCCCCCCCCCCCTCGGGAACCCACAGCAGCGTCAAGTCCTCCCAGAGGTAGTCACAGTACAAGACACGGCTGACCAATCTTGCTGAAATAAGACTAAAAGAAAACCTCTAGCCCTAAGAAGCTGAGAATGTATGGCCGATTCTGGGGCATTCAACCAAACGGCAAACCAGTCAGCCAGCTGAGATTCATTTACATTTATATTCTAGGCATTTAGCCAAGAATGAAGTGGTTGAGCAGGTAGGAGTTTGGTATCTTACCTAAAGGTCAATGGAACAATGGTACATGACCGCCTCCCATCCAATAAGTCTTTCAGTCACTCAAGATCGGTCTAATCTACTTAAATGAAATGTGTTAATTGTCAATATGAGGCATTTCTGATCTGGCACCTCTTTGGTCATTGGTTAAAACTGCTGAAACTGATCATGGCTATGGTTCAAAGAAGACTTGTTTGGTCAAGGTTATCAAGAGATTGTGGTCATGGTTAAAAGAAACCAAAAAAGACTGTTAGGAGGAAACAGGGTGCAAACAATAGCAACTTGTGTCATAGTCAAAGTGGTGGCCTAAAGGTTAGAGATGCGAGCTTGTGACCGAAAGCTTGGTGGGGAAGTGATGAGCAGCACTCGCCCTTCCCTTATTACCACCACTGAGGTTCCCTTGAGCAAAAAACAAGACATAAAATCAAACATTTTTGAATTTTTTAGTAATTAACATTCAGGGTTGCATCATTCAATTATTTCAGAAACAAAAAGGGAGAGCAGTTTCTAGTTTAACTCAGTGGAGCTGCTCAGTGACCAGCAGAGCAGACTGTGGTTGTACTGGGCAGCTTCCACGTGTTAATGTGATCAGGTCCTTCCTGAAACAGTGTTCGCCCCCTGAATAAATAAAGGTAAAAAAAGGAAATGACCAAGCTATGGATCAAGGTTCGGGACAGGTTACAAAAACAGTTGGTAGAAGCTCCTTCAGTGTCTGATTTTGACACTGGAGGCTTCTACTCGCCCAAAGGGGCTTTCACATGATAAGCTTTTTGCGCTGGGCTCACCGCGAGGTTGGGCGCAGAGACCCAGTAAATGGCCAAATCAGCGTTAGTATTAAAACAACCATAAACTGCCTATTCAAAGACCTGGTTTGACTGCTTACAAACCTCCAAGCATTACGTTTTCTTCTGAGATATTGATACGACATTATTCTGGGAAACTCGGACACACAAACAATACGTTTTTCCTCCATCTTTCTAACCGGCTTAATGTTGCTCTCTGGTTGCCTAGGAAATGTAGACGTCACACTCAAAGCTTCTATCTCATTGGTTGCGCCTCTTAAAGGGCAGCGGCAACTAGGTCAAAGTTCAACTGATTTGAACCTTGGGCACTGCCACTACATTGGGCGCTACCGCCTCCTTTGTCGTAAATTAATGGCCGGCGCTAAGCGTTTTTTACCGCATCACATGTGTAGGGGCGTTTAAGGTTTGAGAATGATCACCATCAGGGTTAAAAGAGCTACTTGGTCATGGTTCTGGAACGGTCATTGTCATATGTAAAAGAAGAACTATTAGGTTAAGGTTCAGGAAAGACTGCAATCAAGCTTGAAAAAAACAGCATTGACAGTTGGTAGGAAACAGTGGTGTCCTGTTATAGTCACTTTGTACACCCACAAACACCAATGCATAGGTTGTTTCAAGGTATATAATGTCCTCACTGGAATACAATCATGGGTATTTTTGTTCAATGGTATATAGGACAGGTCTTAACCACGGGACCAACATGATGCCTCAGTTGGTTTAAAGTGTCTAACCAAACAACACACATCAATTTGTTTTGGTGATTTGTATCTGTAGTAATGTCAAAAATGAAGTAGCTATCAAAGTGTACAATGAATGGTGAATAGACATTAGATGTGAAGGTGGCTGAACCAAGCTGCTCATCCATCCAGTCAGCTAGTCAGTCCGTTAGCCCGCCACTCACTCTTACTCTACAGCTATATTTAAGTTAGAGGACTCAATCAAGCTAAATCTCCCTGCCGTACCACTCCATTCATCACCAGAACAAGCACCAAAGGCCAATGAAGATTAAATAGCAGATCTCGTCTCTTGAGGATACTCTCAAGGCAAGGCCTGATTTCCCTTATTTTACCACCAAAAAAGAAAAGAATATGGGATAAAGGCCCCTCAACAGGATAATTAATAAAGATTGAAAGATGAGGGATGGCAGCACAAAATAACCTCCTCACCCTCTCCATCCAGCACACACTCGTACAGTCACACATATACCAATATGTACACACACACAACCATGTTCCCCTTACAGCGCCTCAGTCTTCACTGCGGGATAAAAAACAAGTTCATGCACCGTGTTATAATCAGCTCAGACAAGGCTGAATATGTGGGATTTTTTTCAGATGGAATAAAGCAAGAGGAACAGCCACAACAATAAATTAAGCTTGTGAAACCACAAAGAAGAGCCCATCGGCTCCCTTTGAGCCTACATGGTTGTGTAAATGACTTTGATTCATTTTGTCTCATTATGCTCTTCCTACGAGGGCCCTCTTGTGTAAGAGGGGCCGAATTTTCATCTAGTCTGTATGTAGAATGGACCTGAATGCGGTCAGTGTCTCTTTAGAGACGAGTAAGTGGTCGGCCATTATTTACTGCTGCTGTAAAGATTTACACGTTACGGCAGCAGGCTGCCCCGGTCTTTGACCGGGACAGTTATGTTGTGACTAGCAAAGGACTGAATGTTGTCCTTCTGCATCCAGAGACCTATGGGGAACCTATTTAGATTCAAATGATATATGTTTTCACAGACTCTTAGGTTATGTTTCTAGCATTTCTTGACATATTTATAAATGTTTTTTTTTTTTCAGAAATTAGGCGAATTAATTTTCTAAAATTGTGTTAACTGATCAATTAAGTGGTTAAAATGTCAAACCAATTACTTTCCCTCAATGTCTATGTTTTATGTCAGCGCTGTCATTGGGTAACATTGATTCAAGACCCAACCTCCAAATGAACACTGAACACCCTCTGGTAATGCATTTAGGACTGACACCTTGCATTGCATTGTATTGCAATATAAAGACTATCGCCCATCACCTGTCATATTAATAATATTAAAATATATCAAAATAATAATAATATTGTTAATATTATTAATAATAATAGTAATGGTAATAATAATAATAATAATAATAATAATAATAATAATAATAATAATAATAATAATATATTTGGGTATAAAGTTCAGTAAACCCAAATATTCAGGGGAAGCATAAACTGTCATTTAGAGGAGAAAATCATAATCTAAAGAATTTAAGGGCTCATTGGAGGTTGAGCAATAATGTATGACTCCCTCCTTCCCCAATCAATTAGTTCGGATGAAAAACCTCGCATCATTAGGGAGGAATGAATCATGCATTATATCTCAAATTTGGTGCAAATAAATCATACATATTTGTCCCACTAATGCTATAAATCATGACAAACTGAGGACCATTCTCAAAATAAACGACTTTCAGACGACGCACAGAGAGGATAATATGATACAACATCAAAAGAAAGGTCATGACAGAAAGAGGTTTCGTGCGTAATTGTAGGGAGAGTCAAAGGTCGCTGCACAAGTCTGTCATTTAAGGAAAAGTGACCGTCGGTGCGCATCTGTAGCTTCCATTGCACCTGTTAACAGTGAACCACAACTCAGTCAGCGGCACGACAGAGCACAAAGTCTCCGATCTGTGCGTCACGGAGTTTGTTTACCCAGCTGCTCAAAATATCCCACCTTTCACGTGGAATGTGTAGAGAAATGCAATAGAATATGCCGAAGGAGAAAAGAGAAACATGGTACTTACGCTGCTGTTTTGCCCTGACCAGTATACCACAGCGTGGTTATGCGCAGAGTCCCCAGTCAGAGAGAAAGTGCTGCTGGTGAGCTTTGGCTCATCCTGCCGATTATTCCCTCTCCCTTCATCCCTGTTCCATCTGAACTCGGACCTGCCTTGCTTGTGTCCTTCTAGCAATGGGCTCCGATCATCCGGAGCGCCAGCATCCAAGCCAGTCCGGCCGGTCCGCCCGTTCTCGCTGAACTCGGCAAACTCAGGACCGCTTCTCTTAGCTCTCCGCAGCGCAGCACCCTTGCCCTTCTCGGGCTCCCCTGCTTCATCACTGGCGCGGTGACTTTCTTCACTGGACCCCGTTGCATCTTCCTTTGCACTAACTCCATCCAAACTGACATCTTGAATGAACTGGAACTGGGGGGTATCCTCGACAGAAACGCCAGGCTCGTGCTCGTTGTCCACTCCAGTATTTTGGTTGGTAACTCCGAGTTCCCTTAACTCTATTTGTATGTTTTTTAGGGCGTCCGGCTCCTCTGTCGGGTCAGTGCGTAACCCCAGCTGTAATTCCTCCAAGTGAAGTTGAACTGGCGGCGCGCAAGATGCGCAAGTTATCTCCGCCTTGGCATATCGTAGGGTATGAGCGGCTGTCATCACCCAGATACCCAGGAATAAGTGCAAGCCTGGGCAAAAGCCAGCCCAAGTCTCCATCGCTGACAGAGATTTGGGGGGTGAAGGACTGTTGGAGACCTTAACCGACACCTTAACTCCTTTCTCTCAGGTCGATATAGAATAACTGACGCCTCGATGGTCCGTCTGGTTGTTTGGGGGAGAGAAAAGTGCTCTTCAGCGAAACTGTTCACGTCCAAGGATCTTTGGTCGGGAAAGCCACCACACAGGAGGGAGGAGCTGTATCGCAGCCAGCTGCCGAGTGTGCGCCCGGAAGAGACAGTTAGAGAGAGAGAGAGAGAGAGAGAGAGAGAGAGAGAGAGAGAGAGAGAGAGAGAGAGAGAGAGAGAGAGAGAGAGAGAGAGAGAGAGAGAGAGAGAGAGAGAGAGCTGTCCGTGGTGCTGAGTCTTCCCCTATTCTTGAGATAGACACAACGCAAAAACATCATATATTCTCTGTATGGCACATATACTGTAATGCCAATAATAAAAATGATAATAAACTAAATGAATTAAGTATATAAAACATATATACATTTCTCTTAGATATTATTATTTTTTCTCTATATGTGTGTATATATCGTATATATACACACATATACATTATATATATATACACACATGTACATGAAATATATATATATATATATATATATATATATATATATATATATTTCACTCTGAATTGACACAACTGAAATTACTCGATTAAATACTAAAATATATATCACACATAAAATGCTTACATAAAATAGTTGTTCAACTCGCTGACTTGTCTTGAAGCACAATGTAATTATAATCTTTACAGTTCTATTTGCTTTCATTTTGTTTTTTTCTTCTTCTTGTACTTACATCTGTCTAGTAAGTCCTCTGATACTAAATTATAAATAGGCCTATGCGTACTTTCAAATATGCATACCACACATTAAAATTTGCTCAAACAAATGGTTGAGCAGGAGGGTTAACTGCTAAATGCATTTTTTTAATTGAATGATGAACCCTCTTATGTTCAAGAGGGTCCTTAACACAAATATACAAAACACATATGAGGCAAAACAACACAAATAGACCTACACATTCACAGACAAAAACTCTCCCGGGCAAAGCCACTGCAATAACCACTGACCCCACTAAAATGACAAATGACATACTGTGCGCATACCCAAAACAGAGCTATATGCATATGTTCACATGCACCTACACATTAGACATAAATTATGTCCACGCCTCAAGTATAATTAGAAGAAAGAGCAGGTTGTTTGAAGATATGTGAAAAGGGATGCCCTATAAAAATAAGAGGAGGAGTTTGGGAAGTTGGCCAAGAGTCTCATAATATTATTCATAATAATAATTTACTCAATTATGAAGTTAAAATAACAATTAAAATAAAAAATAATAAATAAAATAACACAAATATAATGTATTTACTGATACACAGCCCTCCAGAAAGCAACCAGCATCCTGCACTGATGGATTATAGTATTTGTTGCTTGTGGTATGTCGACACGCAGCATCACTCTCACAGCAAACTAAATGAAGCAGAAGCAGCTCCTTCGCTGGAAGAAGATTTGGCCACTCTGACGGGGGCAGAACACTCACTGATGGATTGGGAAGAATTGGCAGAGAGTTGCACCACTCCCCGGGGGGAAATAAGGCAGCGCCTAGAGGCATATGAGAGAGAGGGGAAGAGGGCGCGAATGCTGGGATACAGTGATGCCGCGCTCTGCGCATCAAGGACTTAGAGTGCGGATGGTGCTATAAAAGCCGGAAACTTGTGTATGTGCTATGTGAGAATGAGAAAGAGAGAGTTTGTATGTATGAGTGAGTGCCTTAGTGCAGCAGAGTTATTCATTAGTGATCTAGCATGTTGTGCTCTTGTCTATCATTTTTGAATCATATCAGTGTGAAGGGGGATTTCTGGGATTTGAGGATTTCTAACTCCAGCTGCAGAGTAACCAGAATCTTTCTTGTTGAGCACATAATTAGAGATTCCGCTTTATAAAACAAAACAGACATGCACATTTCAGAGTGAGTACACAGCAGGGGTGCTCGAAGTTTTGATGAAGGAGTACCAAATGGGGGAGCTAGCGTGTGATTGAGGGCAGCACAGGAAAAGTAAATAAAAAAGAAGTTGTGAACTGTCCACCGAAATCACTAACTTTAGCTAACAGCACTAGCATTGATGAGGAATATGGAGAGATGCCTCTAGTTGCCATGCAACCAGTCAGATTCTTATCATTCACTGTTTGTACATTTAACGAAGAAAAGTAATGCACCGTAATTTCTGTGCAATCTACACATTTACTACTATAGGAATTATGTATGTCCGGAGCAAAGGAGGAAATCAGGTTAAGTAGTATAAGAGCAAGTTGTTTCGACACCGAAACTTAAAGGTTGAATATGGAGAATGAGCAGAACACAGCCATCTAGTGTCTCAAGATGGTAGTCGCAACAACAAAAAATGAAGCTGACCAGCCGGCTACTTTAAACAGTGTTACATACAGTAGTTAAAAACAAAAATGTGTTGTGTTTGGGTATGAGTTGCCTGATATACAGCAAAAGGTGTAGGGATTTATCGATTTCCTTCAGAAAAAAATAATTTCCAGCGGAACCTGTGGGTGAGGAGGTTAAAGTGAGTGGACGTCGTCAAAAGTACGAGTGCTACAGAGAAGTCCGCAAGTCTGACTGGTGGAGGTGGAGCCTCTTCTAAAGGGGCAGACTGGGAAACAAACCTCCATCACCATGTTTCTGGAGACATTTTCTCACTGATTACAGATCTGTGTCGCCAGACAGTTATATCAAACTTTCCGTTTAACCTACAAATATGGTGTAATGTTTAGAGTTCATTTAATGGTGTTAAAACTAAAATTACTAAAGAAACTAAAGTCTAACTTCTTATCTTTGTAACCAAATATCGTTTTAACAGCCTGATTTATCTTTGTGTTAACAAGAGTGGTCAAAAGGTCTGGTAACACTGGTGAATTAGCCTTGCGCTCCTCTTGGCCCTTGTCGGAAACTCGGATCTCCTCTCCGTAAACACTGGGAGCTGCTGCTCATCCACATTAACATCAATGCTGCCAAAAAATCCAAGACCATACTTCAGTCCTTCACAATAATAGGCTTTAACATCTCCAAAATAAACCGTAAAGTAATTTTTAATTCAAACCACCACCTGAGCCGCTTAGGCTGAGCCTCAATGTTCAAACGTTCTTACAGCTTTCACTCATCAAGGTCACTCTTGTTTACTAATTTGACATGTAAATGCTCATGTACAAATATGAAATTTCCCTTGTAGATTCTTGAGAAATGTGTAAATAAATTCTACTTTCACTTATGTCCTGTGATCACCCAGTGATTTAAGCCATTTACTCTGGTTAAATGACACGTAAGGGCTTGCGTTGTAGTGGTGCCATCGGAGAACGCTTCAGCTTTTTCCACCCGGAAGAACGAATATTGTTGTTCTGACGTCATTGACATTTTCTGATGACATTCAAAAATTACAGAATGTTGTTGCAGGTATGACAATTAAGGGTAAAACAGACTAACCTGCTCTACACTGTGAAGTATGTACTTAGGGAAAGTTTATCCAAACTAGGAACGGGGACCCTGATGTAAGAGCCAAGGCTGCTTTGTAGTTGGTACGCACTAATTTAGCGTGACCAAGAGTCTAGAGAGGGGTACAGGTTTGCGCTGTCATTCACTGATGATTATTCCAGTGCAGTGTTTGTGTACTTTCTAAATAATAAGAGTGACACAGTGCAAGCCACCGAGGAGTTTCTTGCTGACACAGCCCCATAAGGGAAGATTAAATGTATGAGGTCTGATTATGGTACTGAAATCATTGGAAAGAATTACCAGGCACTACTCTGGCCTTAGACATGAGACCTTAGCAATATACTCACCAGACCAGAATGGATCTGCTGAGCGAAATTGGCGCATCCTGTTTGACATGGCCATGTGTATGCTAATAGAGAGTGAGTTACCTAAACAGTTTTGGACCTGTCTAGGATGCAAAAGTTTTGGTCAGAGTGTTATGCCTATAAACTGGACAAGAAAAAACTTGACTCAAAGTGTGAGAAGGGAATCTTTGTCGGGTACGACAAGAATACCCCAGCCTACATGGTTTACTACCCTGACAATTGGAAAGTAAAGAAGCACAGACTGGTAAAGTTTGTAGAGCGGTAGACTGACATGACTCCCAGTGACGATGCAGAGGTCCAGAATAGGGGCCGTAGGATTAGAAAAAACTACTGATGAGAGTCTAGGACATACTCAGGGCCAAGATACAGTAGCTACACTGTAAAATGTAATAGCTACCCTGACATACAAACATTAGTTATCTTTAATAGGTTATCAAAAATATGTACTTATGACTGGTATTTATGAAGTAACAGTTACTTGCATGGTGAAAAACTCAAAATACTTAGAGTTTAGAGTGAACATTACTTTATTTAGTGTTAAACTCACAACAATAAGTAGTCAACACAGTCTCACTCCTACTGCACAGCAGAAGAAGTGAGCATGCGCAGTAGCAGCATTCAGTATCTCCCGCTCAGTAACCGTCAGCAACGCACCAACACACTGGCCAGGGCACTGAGGACGTCCTGCTGAGTCGACTTTTGCGCCGTCCTTTTATTCTTCTGATGAATAATAAGGTAAGTTATCGAGCAAGTTTGTCTGTTAATATGTTCTTAATTACTGCTAGACAGTTAGCGTTCGTTAGCTAACGTTAGCTGTGAAGTTGTGTCATTTACGTGTTGCATCATGTAACGTTAAACGTTAACCAGCAGTATATTTTTTAACGCTGATACAGTGCGGTTTAAGGAAAAAGACGTCACGTGAGTGAAAGCAACAGTTGAGGCGTGTACATTAAAC
Organism: Echiichthys vipera; assembly: GCF_963691815.1. Lineage (NCBI taxonomy): Eukaryota > Metazoa > Chordata > Actinopteri > Perciformes > Trachinidae > Echiichthys > Echiichthys vipera. The sequence goes on along the minus strand of NC_139827.1, from coordinate 31,552,853 downwards.
ATAAGCCTCTACACATGATACGTGGTAAAAACGTTTGGCCGTTCTATTCATTTCCTATGGAAGAGGCAGCAGCGCACAATGTATCGCTAGGCACCGCTCAGGTTTGACTCTGCCGCTGCCTCGTTGCCGCTGACCTTTCGAAAGTCAACAAATGAGATTGAAGCTTTTAGTGTGACGTTTACGTTTCCTAGGCAACCAGAGAGCGCCATCAAGTCGGCTAAAAAGATGGAGGACAAACGTATTGTGTGTTGGAGTTTCCCGGACTATTTAACGTTACATTTAAGTCATGTCACGATCTGGGAAGAAGACGTAATGCTTGGAGGTTTATAAGCATCACACCAGGTCTGTGAATACTCCGTTTTCGAGCTAATGGTTGTAATACTAACATTGATTTAGACGTGTACTGGGCCCAACTTCGCGGTGAGCGCAGCGCAGAAAGCTGATCGTGTGAAGGGTTTGATCACGGCTGCAGTAACACAAAGTCATATTTATATTTACATGGACTAGGGGAGTTGTTTGCTCTGTGTTCATTTAACCACAGTAGTGAGTCTGCAGAGTAGCTGTGGTTGGTACTGGTGTAGTACTACAGTCGGACTTTGGTCGATGTTTAGGGTCTAAGTTGTTTTGCCAGATGTAATTTTACTGTCAAAAGTATTTTAAAATCATGACCTCCACCTCTAATACCGCTCCCATACAGAGACGGAGAGAACTACTGCATAATAGGAGCGGGAAAATAATAGGAAACTAGCCCCAGGTTGAATTTTACCTTAAATTGTACCTTATTATTAAAAACACGTTCTTGATAGACCTGTTTGAAGCATGCACATATTAAGGATCGTGTCAGTAATGTACAAACCATGATATCAGTGGAACTTCATTTTAACTTCAAAATTCTTTGTCTTTTTCAGAACAACTGCTCAGAGCTACTGAAGAGCTGTTTTGTCAACGTGGGCCCAGTGCACTGGAGGTGAGATGCCAGTAGCTTATATTCTGGAGGACATTTCCACTTAAAGGAATAGTTTTTTAGTCCTCTGATTCAACTCTTTTTACGGAGAGACAAGTAAGTACTGAAATTATAATGATAATCATAGTAAAATAACAATACAATAAAATTGTTTATCCTTTGTGAGCCTTTTTTTTTTTTTTTTTGCAGTACTCCACCCCGTCTGTTCAGATTTTTTTCTGAAACAGATATATTTTTTTACCGCTGTATTATTGTTCTTTTTTTCAGTGGCCCTAATACTCTTCTCATCTTCAATAGAGCTGTCATTCTGCCTGGTGACTAAATACTAAATGGCAGTCTGCCAATCACTGTTATAATAAATGTAAAATATTAACATTGAATGTATTTTTCCACACTGGCCCAACCCCATTTAATCACGTGCTTTTTGCTGTGTGTTGCAGAGTTCAATAGGGTAGCCACCAAGAACCTACAGGACCCCCACATACAATGCTTGTCAAGATCTTCAAGACAAAGAAAGGAAGTGTGGGAAAGACCCTGACAGAGTTGGTGCAACAAATTTATGCAGGGATAAGTCAATGAAAGGCTTCTTCTGTCTTTATTTCTCATGGTAAATTGACTTAAAATAGTGATTGTTGCTTTTGCAACAACACTGGTTAGGGGGTAGAAGATGGGAGGACATGGCTAGAAAAACACCAGTAGTATTTTTTTTTTTAGTTGCCAGGAGCATAGTGGGTGTGCATTCTGATGGTATGAAGCTAGTTCTTGACCTGGAAGAACTTGTCTTTCTGATGGAACTAAGGTAAGGAAAAACTGATATATGCTGTCTCATGATGATGATCACAGCACTCTCCTCCACTGATGAACTCAGGTGGATTCTCCCAAGAAATATGCACTAGAGCTTAATATGTTCATCATCCACTTCTAGAAACCAGATGTGACGGCTATGCGCACCATTGTACTCCGAGGCCTACCTGTTCTACTTGGTGATGACCCCAGTGACTTCTACAACACCTGCTTCGTAAGTTCTCTGAGGAGCATTTTAAAGTGGCACACACAGTTATGGAGACATTTTATTTGTATTTACCATTGTATAAATGAGAGTGGGTAAGGACACAGCCTGAGTATGTGATACATGCTCTACCGGGTGAGCTGCCAGAGCCCTCCCGACCTTGCATTTATGACTTAAGAAAATTTGAAATTATTATGTTTTAAATGCAGGTGCATTTGGTCTGTCTGGTAGTTCACCTGGTAGAGATGTACCACATATCAAGGCTGAGTCCAGACCGCAGCATCTGTGGTTTGATTTGGAAGGAGCGCTTTGTTGCATTGTTGTTTCCTCCCCCACCCCCGCTTTTTTCTGTCTCTCTACTGTCACTATCAAATAAAGCAGAGATGTCTAAAAAATAATGATTTCTAGATTGATATAGTCCATTGGCTGTCTTCCAGGTATTAGCACCATAACTCAGTGCAAATCATGGCAGTGAATATTTTGTTCACTTTTTACAGAGTGTGCCACTGACTCCATCCACTGCATTGTTTGCGCTGGGCTAAGAGCTGAAAGCCAGCTACGGGACGTACAGGCACAAATGAGATTTTGATCATGTTGTCTCACTATAAAAATGATAAAGAAGGGGTTAACTCCAACATATACATTTCCACTTTGTTTGGTTTCATCACAGGATTGTGACACTGATGAGACCTGGGCATAAGTATCTGTCGGGGTGCTGACTGTTGTCTGTGAAGATGGGCAACTCATTCCAAATCAGCTCCACCTTCACCCAGTGTCTACTGCCATCATTGTTGAGGGAGGTATTGTAATGGATGATCTCCAGAACCTACCCAAGGCACTTTGCCTCTTGTTTGGACTGGCATATGCTTTACATTTGGACTACCCTAAAGCCATGAAAAACACCTTCGGCTTTATTCAGAGTGATGCTCGGCTTCGGAGAGACCAAACTCCCACCAAAACTGCAAAGTCTTAAAAATCTCTTGTTAAATTAGGATGCAAATGTACGAGTGGTGACATTTTGCAAATCTCACTTGTTCATGAGTGGGTTCAGTTTTTTTTTTTTTTATTGTTCACTAAATTAAGACACTCAAATTGTCAGCACATGGGTTCATCAGCAAGTTATTAGAGGCTGTAGATGTATTTATATTCATTCACACATATGTGAGATCAATTGCCAGTCATTACCCTCTCAGGTTGATACCCTTACTGAAGCCATATTAAAATTAGTGTACTGCATTGCAAGCCTGTAGTCTAAAGAAGGGTGAAATGAAGAAAAAGAATTAAAACAAAATTGAGAAATTAGAACCAAAGTGACATTAATGTAGTGTTGTTCTCAGGGTTTGTTCCATAATTCAACTAAGAGAAACACAATTGACTGATTTAAAACACTATCTATATATATATATATATATATATATATATATATATATATATGCTGTATATATGTACACGTTTTATTTCGTTTTTGAGTTACATTAATTAGTCAGGGATAAAAAATGATCATGTTGGTTCTTTAGCCAGGGTGGTCTGTAAACTGTTATTACAGTTTTTAAGATGTGTTTATTGTATTATTCATATAACAGCTGTGTTTTGATGGCAATCTTTAAAAAAAATTTGAAAAGGAAGAAGAAGAAAAAATAATTGATATAATTGAACGTTCAACTGTGTCATGAACTTGATTTATCACGTTAAATTGTTTTTCAGATTAGGAGATTGGAACCTGTTTTTCATTCCTGTATAGATATTTGAGGCACTTAGATTCCTGAAGTAACGCTTACTTGCTCTTTTTTATTGCAATCGGTTCGCATAGTTTTAGCAAGTAAGTCACATTGCTGTTCAAGTAAATAAAACTTAGAAATGCTAAGTTGGTCCAATTTAGATAAATGTGTTATATTGACTAAACACGGAGTAAATTTCACTAGCAATGATTTAGTAGATTAAAATAGAAATTCTGAGTAGTCTTTACTAAGTTGTGAGTACATCTAAAGTAAGTTATCAAGTACACTCTACTTGATTGTTTTAGTTGCTTTAACTCATTTATTAGTGTACTCTGCGAAGGAAGCACTAGTTGGTACAACTTAAAACACCTAGTTCTCTGTACCTGTTTTTTTTAAGTGCAACCAGTTTGCATGCTTTTTTTAAGTAATGATAACAAATTGGATTTTACAGTGTAGGCCTGAGGTTAACAGCTAAACACAGACAGGTGAAACCAAGCACGAGCCTGCATGTTACCCTACTAGATTAAAAAAAAAAACAGGTTATTTAAGTGATTATGTGTCTGGCAAGCAGAGCGATGATCATAATTTACGTAGATGATTGCTACAGACTGATGTGTAACATTCCCCTAACATTCAGGGAAGCTGTTACCTCAACTAACTCAAAGTAATAAGTTAATGCAATGGATGATGAAATACAGTCGCTGAGAGAAAATGACACATTTACCCTAACCTACTTGCCTAAGGGTAAGAAAGCAGTAAGGGGTAGATGAGTATATGCAATTAAGAACAATGAAGATGGATCTGATAAATACAAGGCACAGTATGCAGTCAAAGGATACAGTCAAAACATGGGTAGAGACTATAAGGGGACATTTTCTCCTACTGCTAACCTAACCAGTATCAGAGTGATGATACAAAAAGCAGCACAGGAAAACCTGATTTTACATCAGATGGATGTCAAAACTGCCAACCTACATGCACCAATAGATTTCAAGATTTACATGTCAGAGAGTTATGATAGAAAATCCAGCACAAATGAAAAGTTGATGTACAAGCTAAAAAAGTCACTTTATGTGTCAAAACAGTAGTATCACAACTTTGTGAAAAACCCAGCTGATCAGTGGGTTAATACAATGGAAACAGAAAATGAAAAAGTAATCATCATAATATGGATCGATGACTTAATTATTGGTGACGTGATGAAAAGGCCTTGAAAGCTGTGAAGAAGATGCTCACAGATAAATTCAAGATGAAAGACAAAAGCAAACTGAAACATTTTCATGGCATTGATTTTGACCAGAGTGATAACTGTGTGAGAATTTCACAATTTCAATATCTAGAGAATAATGGTTTGATATGCATGATTCTAAGCTGAGGGCGAACAAAAAATTAACTAAACTGATGATGCAGAAATGATGACTGACGTCAGAAAAGACAGAGAGGTAGTCGTTAGCCTAATCTATCTGACCCGATCTGAGTTTTGTAGTAAGAAAGATGTCACAGTGCTACTGAGCCGACAGAAGAGCAATGGCCTACTGTCAAACTTGTACTACAATATCTGAGGCACAATTGAGAAAGAGTAGTGTTACAGGAAATGTGATGAGAAACTGGCGTTACAAGCAGATACGGTGATGCAGATTGGTAACCTGACTCAACCAGATGGATTGATTCTCATTTGCTCTGCATATCCATCTGGGAACTCTCGTTTGGAGATCTTTTGGGAAGAGGCGAAGATAATGGTTGCTGATTGGATAAACCATCTGTCTATCGGGCCAAATCAACCAATCAGATCAACAAAGCGCATCACGTACTAACAGCGTCGAGTAAAAGCTCAGAAAGTAAACAACATTGTCATGATTCCATCTTGGCAGTCCTTCTCTCCCCTTTTGTCTCTGTGTTTGCCTCCCTCTGTCTGTGATTCCCTGTTTGTGTCTTCCCTCTCTGTTTGTTTGTTGCAAGCTGGAGGTGTGGTTTTATCCCGGGCAGGCTGTTCCAGGTGGACCTTGTTGGCGCTAATTACCTCCCTATCTGTATGTAAGGACAGACCTGGAAATCATTCAGTGCCAGTTTGTTACATCAGCAAGAGTGTTAACCGCTTCTCTGTCGAACTGCCTGCCTGCCTGCCTGCCTCCCAAAATTTAAGTTGATGGAGTTTTCAAAGTTTATGTTTTGAGAGTAACCATGTTCGTAAAAATCTACATGATGTAAGGTAGAAGACCTTAGGATGTTTTTTTTTAGTTCAGATAACAATGTGAGAACAAGTGGGGGTGGTTGACATATATGGAAAATGTGCACTCAATTGTAAAGCAATTCACCTTAATGTTGTGTTGTTACTCATACAAACTTGATGCAGGTAGCGAGTAACTGACAATGATAACAGCCCGTGAGAGGTGCTGTAATTGACGTGTTATCCATGTGTTTCAATAAAGTTTCTCTTCCAATTTGAGCAAGACTGTTGCCCCACTATTTTTACTCCTCCGGAATTATCTGCGGTCTAGCACTGGGTAGGCAAGCAAGAAACGCTGCACAATTCACCTCTGCCAACAGTGCTCCTTCTCCTCCTTCTTCATCCACTTGTCCAAATATGGTCACATCCAGGTTTAAAAAAACAAGGTGTCCAAAATGCAATTTCCTGGCTTCAAAACAGCAGTCTACAAACTAATAGCTGACGTATCGCTAGCTACATCCATCTCTTATAGTGTATGCTTAGCACTTGAGTCCTGTGAACAGTGGGTCATAGCATCATGCTATTCCTAAAGCACTTACACATGAGATATTTTTTTCAAACTTGTTCAAACACAAGAATCATGACTCCTTAAACATAAAAAAACAAACATTTTAATGGCAAAAAATGTGTGGTCACAACCAATTTCATCTGCGGTTGCCTAGAAACAAGGGGTGACTCAACTTCTCCACAAGGCCATGCTGGTTTGCCCAAGGCCTGTTGTTCCCATGCTGGGAGTAAGGTTGCAAGATAACTTTGAAGGGCCATGAAAGGATAGGGAAGCAGAAAAAAATATATAAAAACAGTAAGTAAAAACTTGATTTTTAAATAACCAAGGCACTTCAACAAAAAAATGTATTTTGTGAAAAAAAAAAATGTGACCAAAATGAGAGAACAGTATCCATTGTGTCAGAAGAGAAGATTTCAACAATGTTTTCTTCAGGCTAAAGGATTCTAAAATGAACAGGAAGTGTAGAGGCCACAGCTTTGAATGACTTCAGCACATCTGCGCCCACACTAGTTTCTCACACTGCTCTGGTTTGATCTTGGTCCATTCTTACTCAGTCTCTTCCACAGTTCACTAACTGGGGTGGGTTTCTTACACATTACTTTGTTACCAATGATTTCCCTGAGATTCTCTATGGGGTTTAGATCTGGACTTTGACACTTCCTCCTCCAAATTAACTGACTTTTTTAAACACTTTGGGTTCAGTCGTTCCCAAGTCCGACACCAAACATAATGTTTCCCAAGAGATCCATATAAATTCAACTTTAGCAATGTCATGGTTTGGGGATGTTTTCTGCAGCAGGAGTTGGGCCTCTTGTACAGCTACATGGCAGGGTGAATGCAAATGTTTATGTTAACCTCCGTCAGCAACATGCAACACCTTCACTGCAATTTTCCCCACATCAGCTGCAATTTTCATCCAAGACTATGCCCCCTGTCACACTGCAAAATAGGCTACACATTTCTTTGAAGCTAAGAATATTGAAACAATGAAATGTCCAGCCCAGAGTCCAGATCTAAACCCCATAGGGAATCTCTGAAAAATCCTTCACAACAAGGTAATGGCTAAGGAACACAGATGTGCTGAAGTCATTCAAAGCATAGGCCTCTACACTTTCTATTTATTTTTTAATTATATAGCCCTAAAAAACATTGTTGAAATCTTCTCTTCTTACACATTGGTTAATGTTCTGTAATTTTGCTCACAGTTTTTTTTCACAAAATAAAGGTTTTTGTTGAAGTGCCTTGATTATTTAAGAAAAACATGCTAGTACAGGATAGCCACAGCAGATATTCTATCAAATTCTGAACAATAAAAAATATGAGTATTTAAGAAAGATGAAGTATTAATAATTAGTTCTCTAATTTTGATTTACAGTGAATAACTGTCGGCAAGAACATGATTAAACAGATTTCCCAAAAGCACTGTGACCAAGCATGCCGTCTTCCAAGAAAATAAATCTCCAAGCAACTCAGATCAACATAGAGACAACGACCAAATTATTTCAGAGAGAGACATGTAATGAGTTTTTAATGAAAGTGAATGAAAGTTCTCATCTCTTGCGATGATGCCATTCATCAATTACTGTACCTTACTAATGGAGTGGAAATTACTAATCCCTTTTAACGATAAATCAGACTTTTTTTAAATCAATCCAAGTAAGACGTATCTTATAACTTGGAGAAGCACTGCACAAAAAAGGAGCAGGTACATCTTATGTCTCAGATAGCTCACACACACACACACACCTATATAGAGCTGACTTTATGGGCAGGATGGCCTGGTGCTTGGAGACTACCATTTAACAGAAGGAAGTGTCCTCAAGCAAGAACCAAGGGTGCTGATCTGTAGCTGACCCTACCCTCTGTCCTCCCTGCTGCCAGGCAGCTGAAAACTTCAGTAAAGACACTAATAAAGTATAAAGAATCACATTATGTTATACTACTACATTTAAAAAACATTTTAGATATGAAGCACTTTAGCTGTGACTGTCATATTTTCCAATTGCGTAATGTGATGTAAGGGTCTGTATGATAATGTATTTAAAAGGATCAAGAGAGCCTTAGGCTACATCCAGTTCAAAAGAAAACGTTCTGGTGGGTACAGCGCTGTAGCCAAAACAGGACATTCTGGATCATTTACTCAGCCTACTTATTATTCAATGTATTCTCATCAACAAGTTCATAAGATATCTTAACGAAAAGTTCAGCACACTAATTCGTATGATTTCTTACTAGAGGGTGAACGGACGTCAACCACCAGAAGGTAACGGACCGGAAGTGGACCACCAAACCACCATTACATGACCAGTTTAGCCTACAAAGGGTGATGGTTAGAGTAAGGTATGTAAACCACTTGGTAAGGATTAGAATATAGGTTGTGGTTTGGTTTAGTAGGTCCAGGAAATGAACGGTAACAGCCCGGTAAATGAACCCTGCTCGCCCATTGGGAAAGTCCTGTGTTTGTGTGTGGATGTTTTATTCGCTGTCTTATACTACGTTTCCTGCTTTCAATACGTGTAATAGACACAAAATAAATATGAGGAATACACATGCATTACAGTGCATTGCTTCAGGTACAAAAGTGTGGAATACACACAAAATAAATATGTGTAAAATGTACGTTTTTATACTGTTTATATGAAAAATGCATCAGCCGTCATTTTCACTTCACTGGTGTGTGTGTGTGTCTGTCTGTCTGTGTCTGTCTGTCTGCATGTGTCTGGGTATTTGTGTTCTTGCCATTGACATGCACACTGTATACTTATTTTGCCAACATCAGCTCCTGTCACAAATTCTGATGTCTCTCACTATCAATTGATCTGATGAAAAGCTTTAGGTCTTGGGTCAAAATGCATTTGATTTGTGACAGCTGATGTTGATTGTGTGGAAAATAAGCAGTTCACTGATCACACATCATATGTTGATATCCAAACACACGCACACACACGCACACAAACACACACACACACACACATCTGACTTGACAACTCACTTTACAATATAACCTATAAGTGCGATTAATGCCGGTAGTGAAGTGAGCCCTCAGCCAGTTTCCAGCTCCATGTGTAACTTTACATTCGAACGTACATACACTTTTAACTGGGGCTGTAGATCTTGTGTTTATCTTCTTAAATCACCTAAAAATAACAGCAGTCTGCTACACTTAATACACACAGACCTCATGTGTAACAACCATGTCCAGACACATCAGCTATACTGTACAAATAATGTCCAGGTGTGTACTTAACTTGCTATTTGTTGTTACATTTATTTTACATATTGTATTTCTTGCATCCACATGCATCATATACACATTAGGTAGGTTTACACTGCCTGCAGACATCATAATCATCATCCATTGACATGAATATTAAGTAGCCATGTGGAACACGCAGTCTCTTCACAATATGATTCTATCAGACCTTATATCTACACTGTTTAACCCAAGTGGTCACCCATGCCCAGTCCTGTTACGTAGTTAACTAATAAGGTAAAGCCTGTTGTTTATTCTGCATTTTGCTGAACTTTCACTTCCCTCTGATCATGTGTCAGGCACGGCTTTCAAACGAGACTAATTGAGCCTCAAAGTTTATCTTGTAGGCGATACTATCTCCTAAGCGGAGGAATTTTGGCCAACAATGCCTGTAAATATATATTTTTCATCTTGCCTTTCCGGGCTTCCGTAGACTTCTGAACGAATCATAGTACTAACACTGTTCTTCTTAGGGTTTTTAATGATTTAGTGCTGTCAGCTGATGCTGGCCTTAAATCCGTCCTTTTCCACCTGGATTTCGATACCATTGACCAGGATATCCGTTTGGCCTGTCTTGAAACCTGGATGGGTATTGATGGCACTGTTTTGCAATAGTTTAGGCCCTACTAACTGACCGATACCGGGTCAGTTGCAATAGGTGTCCACTGTGGGGTGCCTAATGGCTTGGTGCTGGGTCCAGTTCTATTTTCTATTTACATGCTCCCACTCATACGGAGATATGATATCAGTGTCAATCAGAACACTGTCAATCTTCTGAATAGCCCTCATGGAAGCTTCAAGTGGATGTCACAAAATGTCCTGCAGCTAAATACGGAAGACAGAAATATTAATCATTGGTCAGGGCTAATAACCATATGTCAAACAGTCTCAGTCCATTTTCCCACGCAGTCACTCAAAATAGCAGAAATCTTGCTGTTATTTTTTATTAAGACCTCACCTTAGACAAACGTGTTAAATCAATAGTACTCAGAACTATTTCAAGGATTAGACCAACAAAAATCAGATCCGCCCGAGGAGATCAGGCTGGCAAACTCTGTCTCGTATTATATATCTCTTGTAAAAACCCACTTTTTAAAAATTGCCTTTTTGTGATTTTATTGATTTCAAATTACATTTTAGCTTGTTTTATTCTGTGTTTTATACTGTGTCTTATCTCTGCTTTTAGTTAATTTTACTCTTAGTTTTAAATGTGTTGTGTTTGTAAAGCACTTTGTGTTTTGAAGTCGTGTCCAAATACAACCCTCTGTAAAACATATGTTGTTATACCATCATATCCTGTCAATATGTAGTTTCCACATACGGTATGTTTGATCATTGAGGCACTCATCACTTTTTTTACATAAATGATTCTGTCCTTTAGTTTCCTGTTTAAATTAAACTAATCCTGTCCGAAATAGGCTTTAGACGTCACCCATAGGCTTTTCTGAAGAGCCAAATGAAGCTCAATGTGGGTGGCTCCTGGTGGCTCAAGCTGTCACCAGCTAATCCAAAAGTTGGCAAAGAGGTGGATTGTGGATGGAGCTAAGGCCTTTATGTAATTCAAACAGCTGGGCTATATAGAAATTAACCCCCTGTATAGATGTCATGAACAGTGAAATTAGCTATAGAGACCAAATTGTTTTTTGTACCAGGCTAACTATATGTTTATTTCAGCTGTAAAGTTGGGCATTTTAACCTGAGGATCTATGGGGATTGACTCGCTTTTGGAGCCAGCCTTAAGTGGCCATTCATGGAACTTTGTTTTGGGCACCACGTTGGCTTCAATTTTCAGCACCAGTTGTCGCTTGGAAATAAATTGACTGTGATCAGCAATAAAACTACTTGGTAAGGTTTGGGAAAAGAAAATCCCATGCTAAAAGTTAAGATAAAATAGACCCTTTCGGGACGAAAACCCTGAAGGCCAACTTCTCCCATGTGCATGTGCGCAGGAACTAACTTGATTGGGTCATTGACTTAACCTGACTCGACAGATGGTTTGTTACACGTGTCGGTGCAACCTGCTTTCCACAGATGATTGTTCATTTCTGGATGAAGACAAGACAAAAGACAAGACCTGAAAGCTTATGTCTGACTGCACGGTCCTTTCCAGATCAAACAAAGGGAAATATCCCTTTGTGGGCAGCAAACATGGCTCCCCCACACATCCCCTCCACCACACAGCTTTCCAAGGAGATCAAAGTGTCAGCTACCATTGGTCAAAAGCCTGACCCATAACTGATGACAGCACCAGGTCTATAAAACTAGAAAAAAGCCAGCGGCACCAGGGAGAGGAACGGACACAACCGGGTCGGGGAACTTTATTTTGGAGTTTCCCGGCCCGGTCAGCTGTTTTCATAAAACACGTCATACCTGGAAGAAAACAGCAGCTCTTAGGAAGGCTGGAGTACAGCCGAAACTGTCAGCTAAGAAAAGGTAAGACGACATCCTTACCATACAACTAACATATCTGACTAGAAGAAACTTTAACTTTCACTTTAGAAGAAAGCCAATTCATCTTCTTCTTCTTCTCCAGTCTTGCCTCTCTTCAACTCCTCTGCCCTCATCACCCAGGACAAGCTGTCAGCTGTCCCTAGGCCTTGGCATGGCCTGAATTGAGCAGTACCGCCTGGAGTAAACAGTAGACCGGCAAGCACCCGCCATTTTCCCTGCCAATTTCTGTTCACAAGGAACACCTCTGCACAACAGGACTGACCTGATTTTCTCCTGTGTTTAAGAGCGAAACAGGAGGGATTGTCTGACCAGACACCAGCATCTAAGAGCAACAGCAATGATTCCATGGATTGGTAACTAATAGTAATGATCGGTTAATTGGCCACCCAGCTCTTAAACCCATCTCCCTAAAATAATACCAGGGAGCACGGATCTTTAGTGACCGTTCACTCCAGTCAGTTGAGTCCTCCCACATTTTTATTTTTATTAAATGAGGAATTGAATCAAACACAAACATCTTGAAATGTTTACAACCCAACAACAACATAGAGCTCTACATAGGCTGCCAAATGTTATATAACTTGCAGCAATTAGTTAATTTGTATCATCAAACATCAACCGTGGGACTGAGTGAGCCACAGTCAGTCTGAGGTTGTGGCTCAGGATACATCGGGGTACATGGGGAATCATGCTAGAGAGCTGATTGACAGTCTGAGTAGGGGCTCACAAGAGCCTGCTTCACCCCGAGAAATGACCCCCACTCATGTAACTGATTCATAGCAATATCTGACTGTGCTTTGGGTAGAAGGTTACTACATGTTTCAAATCCATTCCTTAATCCTCAAATGAATGTGAGGTCATTTGACCCTGTTTCACACCAAGGCTGAATAGCCTACAGCTTCTTGTAGTCTATTACTCGAGTGGAGAGGGCCACTAACAACAGAGACCCACCGATCCTATAGATCCACGGTGCACATTTGGTTATGCACTCACTTAAGTGGCTCGTGAGTGGCTGCATTAACTGTAGATTACATTGTAGGAACAAGTTTCATTAGCGATCGGGTGAATTTGACTCTAGTGACTCAACCCTGATCATATAAGTGACTCAGAATATCCTTGAAATGATCCAGGTTGGGGTGGCAGTAGCTCAGTCCATAGGTGACTCAGCTGGGAACTGTAGGGTCACTGGTTCGAGTCCCTGTGTGGACCATGAATGAAGTGTGGACTGCTGGCTCGAGAGGTGCCAGTTCATCTCCTGGGCACTGCAGAGGTGCTGTTGAGCAAGGCAGCGAACCCCAAACTGCTCGGGGCTCTGATCCATTGGCAGCCCCCTCGCTCTGACATCTCTCAATTAATTGCATGTATATAGGTCCTGTTGGCGCATATGTGTGTATTTCGGGCCTGTGTGTGTGTAACCTGAATTCCCTTGCGGGATTGATAAAGGAATACTTCTTCCTCTCCTTCTTCTACTTCGTCACTAGCAACAAAACTGCAACTGGGTATTAACTACATGTCATGTGACTTTACATGAACGGCTAAGCAGAACATTAACTATGTTATAAGTTTGATGTTTTAATGATGATTATGGTTGTGATGGTGTTGATTAGGTTAGGATTAAGGTTTATTTTAGCAGTGCTCCACATAGACAGAAATTCTTTGCTTGCTTACTAACACTCTTTTAACTAGAACTTTATCCAGACAGATTAAACACACATAACTTTGATTTGGCTTTTAGAACGAGCGAGTCAAACAGCATACAGTAGGTGCTCTCTTTGTGTGACCAAAGGTTCACACTCTCCCTCTCTCTCATGCACACTCACACACACACGCACACACACACTCACACTAAGTTAGATTTATTGTGTGTTCTGTTAGTTATTAACAAATTAATAAATACAGTTTGTTTAATATTACACAAATATGAATTTGCCAACCTCATCTGGGTAAGAACTTCCAAATCCTTCAACTGACTATCTATTGACATAATGATTTTATTAGTGATTATTAAGTTAATTATTAATCATAATCCTAAATTAATAGTTTAGTATATTTCATGAGACTTTATATACACTTTCCCTTATTTATAACCAATACTAATTTATATTGTTATCTTTGATCATTATTTATGATAGCTAATATTAATTGATTAATAATATTTAGTTTATTGAGACTACACAGCCTCATAATCATACTGTGAGTCAGATAACCCACACACGGAACCATCTGAGAAGCCATCATTGGAAACTGCTGGGGAAAAAAGGGGAGGCCCTTTCAAGCACTCAGTCTCAGGAGAAAAATAAAGGTGGATAAACTCCTGACTTGAATGTGAGATGTATGGACACAAACTTTACTCGATCAGACCTCACTTTACGGCTACGGTCCACCTGCTGGAGCCCTCTGGTAATTGCTACTGTACTACTCTTACTGCTGCTGTTTTAGGATAACTTTATGAATATAAAATATAAGAAGGACAATAATTTACTATAACTGCTGCAAACAGAATAACCATGAATATGATTTAAACTGAAAATATGCAAATATCAGAAAATGAAAATTGTCATTATTATTATTATTGCACGCTAAGCTCCAGAGACTATTCTTTGAACGTCCTTTGCCTATTTTCAGAGAAAACAGTACTGAGCAACACCCTCAAACAAGGCCGATAAAAACAGAATTGAACTAACATTGTGTAAAGTTTTATTTTTCTACTTTCTGACTGCCTCAAATTATGGAAATCGAATGTCTCTGGTTTTCATCTCTAATGCATACATGGTTAGTTATAACTCCTTCAGGGATGTTATTTTCAAAAAGGTGTTGTGAAAAGGAGTGAGTGACTGACAGTGATTTTTATGCTTGAGTGAAATGTGAGCAATTATGCCGCCCAGCTTTATTGATTAAATTAGCAACAGACATTTGAATAATGTGACGGAAACGTCCAAATGGAGCATAATTACATAGAACTTCGCTCTAGATCTAAATACATCTTCTGAGTATATGAAACTAAAACTGTTGCCAGCACTTTAAAACTGGACTTCTACACCTATATTTGGTTCTGTTTCCAGGATAAAAAAATCTAACCCGGAATAATTTCGACATTCTTCTTGTCCAGCAGTTGGACACCAACGTTATATTGTCATATGTCATAAAAACTGAAGTTTGATCTTTATAAGTTATCTAATACTAAAAAGCATACCAAAACATCTTATTTATTTCCGAGAAAAAAGATGTTCCATAGATTCAATGTCCGAGTTACAGATATTACAAATAAAATCAATTTGGGCTAGGGGGCAGGTGCTTGAGCCGATCCCAGCTGACATTGAGCATGAGGCAGGGTACACCCTGGACAGGACATAGAAACAGACAGAGACGGACAACCATTCACACTCACATAACACCTACGGGCAATTTAGGGTCATCAATTAACCTAACACCTGCATGTCTTTGGACTGGAGAACCTGGAGAGAGCTGGGCTCCAGCCCGGATTCGAACCAGTAACCCTCTTGCTGTTAGGCGACAGTGCTAAATAGATACATCCAATTCATAATTTTAAAATGAACTTAAAGTGGAATTTGAAAAGCGATGTAGGTCAGTCTTATCTTAGCTGTAAAATTAGTGGTATACTCTTGAAATTTGTTTCCTCTTCAAGGGTGATGGGAGAAATTATGCCTTCATGTGTATTTGCTCAGCAGATATAACGTTAAATGAGAAAGTTGATCTACATGGCATCAATATTTGAAAGCAATTTTTATTTTCACCTGGTGCCTGAATTTTATTCAGACAACCCCATACTCCCACTTAATAGTGTTCAGAGAGATTATATACACAACAAGACAACATTTATTGTCCTGAAAATGTAAAATGTGAACAGAAGATATTTTGAGTTGTGAACAAACAACCAATGCTGTCATTTTTAACAGTAAAGCACCCCTTTTCTAGCTTGAGGTGATTGGTCATATTGAATGTATTTGGCATAGTAAAAAGTACTAAACTGTTAGTAAAATATTTCCAAATAAATCAAAATATTCACTGAAAGAAACAAACGGGAGAACTATGTCATAGCCTCTGGCACTAATAGTAGATTTCATCAAAAGGAGGATGCACATGAGTCAATACAGATTTGGGACACGGTAAATACTCGAAAGCCTGGGGAATCAAGCACTGTCAGCAAACGTGACATTTGAATGAGGCTCTTGTGGCTCTCCTGGCACATCCAGCTGAAAGGTCAGGCTATGATAGAGAGTCTTTGGACACCCAACTGTAAATGACCTTTTCCTTTGATAGTAGGGCATGGATTGACATATGCTCCTATAGGGGCTCGGCTTCATTTGCTGCTGTACAAATATAATCAGTTAAGTTGCTCTGGGAGTTGTAGGGTATGCTGAGTATTTAGCTTAGAGGACGGGGTTCAGCAGTGGTGAAACACAATAGCCTTTTTTTCTTTCTTTGTACATGGTGTTGTGGTGGATTTACTCCCAACAAAGGATTTGAAAACAAGATATTCATCATTGGTTGGAGGAGCTATGTTTTGCACTCTGTTTCATAACAGTTGCTGTGGCTTACTTTTGCCTCTTAATATTAAATTATGTTTGTTGTGTAAGAGTGGTACAAGATGGACATGCTTCAATCAACGTAATATTTTAGACTACAAGTTTCTCTTAAAACTACAACACTAATTATATCATGGTAACTTCCAACCTCACATTGGCCCTCATTTATCAATCTTGCATGGAAACGGGCGCAGATCTGAGCGCAGAATTGGTCGTACAACCGGACACACGTGTGATTTATGAAACATTCGTATCTGACCAATCTCAGCGTACGAATGAGCGGGCCTTGATAAATGTGGCGGCTGAATTCGATCGTCATTAACATGTTACGCCCTTAAATATTCCTGGTTCGGAGGCCTCGCCCACTGAGGTCAAACATGGAGAGAAAAAACACTGGTACGAAAAGAAACTTTTCAGACACAGAGATCGGCATCCTGACATCCGAGATGGAGCAAAATAAAGATGTGCTTTTAGGCAGTCTTAAGAGTGGAATAAAAGGGGCCCATAAAAACGCTGTATGGAAAAGAATAACGGAGGCAGTCAACCTGAAGCAGCGCTCCACTGTGACCCATGTGCGCACTGTTGGACATGCGCTCTTGCTCTGTAGCGGGGTTTGCCAGCGGGTTATTAGGTATTCCGTTAGAGGATAACCTTTGTCACCTAGAAGAACCATACCAAAATGGTAATCATCTGATACCTTGTTTGATTTAATGCAATTTATCGAGGGTAGCCACTTACCGGGGAGATTACTTTGGCTCTGCGGTGCGCTGTCACCCCGCTGCAGTACGGTGTGTGTGTGTGTGTGTGTGTGTGTGTGTGTGCATTTGTGTGTAAATGGGAGAGAGAGGTATGGAGCATGCGGCAAAGGACCAAAATTCGGAAATTCAATCCAGAATCCGTGCACAGATCATTTCCTGCTTCACGACTAGATAAAAGTGTCTACTCTGCCATGTTGTTGTGGCGTCAGTACCATAGACAAACGGCCTCCTGAGCGACTCACATAGGGGCAATTTTGCAGAGATAGACCCGCCTCATTTCGGGTAGTAGACCACAGTGGAAACGCACCTATAAGAATTCCTTTATTAGTCCCTGCGCATGGGGAAATTCAATTTTCACTCTATTATTTTTCATTTTACACACACACACAGGCCCGAAATACACACACATGCACAGACAGGACCTATATACATGCAACCAATGGAGAGATGTTAGAGCGAGGGGGCTGCCAGTGACCGGCGCCCCGAGCAGTTGGGGGTTCGGTGCCTTGCTCAACAGCACCTCTGCAGTGCCCAGGAGATGAACGGGCACCTCTCCAGCCACCAGTCCACACTCCATTCATGGTCCACACAGGGACTCGAACCAGCAACCCTCCGGTTCCCAGCCCAGTCGCCTATGCACTTCCAGTTGGTTATGGAAGACGAGACTTTTAGAGACAGCTTTTTAGAGAACTGTTTGGAGCGCAAAGACAGACAAAAAAGTTAATGAGGAGGCATGCGAGTTTAGCCGCTATATCTGTAGTGGCCAGATGCATTTCACTGAGGATTTACTGGCACTTATTACACGTACAGTGATCTTAAATAGGCATGCAACAGTTATAATGGCATGTGTTGCACTTGGTGCACTTTAAATCAAAACTAAAGAATATGAAACAGAAAGTACAACTGAAAGATCCTCTCATCTTTCAACATCCAGTCAAACCTAGAGCTATTGTTCAAGTTAAATCTATCACATTGTGTCTCTTCCTTGTTCACTTATCACTTGATCGGTCTACCACTAATTGCTTGTTCGTTGCACTATCACATCTGGCAGCCTAATTACTTGTATTGCTTTTGTGAGTTATTTTTCTTCAAGAGGAGCCCAGGTGATAAATCTATCCCTGAACAGTGTTTTTTGTAATGTGACTCATTGTAGCAGCCTTGAGGCATCATTTCAGTGTATATAATTTGTTAATGAATAAGGATTCTTCAATAACTTCAAGTTCTGTTTAAGAAGTTTTTCAAAATGATAAATTTAGCATTTGTAGATTTCTTCCATTCTGTTGCAGACAGCATGAGGGGCAGAGTGAACGCTTGCTGTATCGATTACTGCTTTAATTCTAAATAGGGACTGGCAGTCCTGGCAGTTTCTGGATGCCCCAATGGCTGAGTCAGTGCCTTGTCGCTGTCACAGCTGTGCTTGCCACTGGCATGTTTGTTCCCCTATCAGTGGATAAGGATATCCATCTTCACCCTCAGGGTCTTCAGTAGGCAGCCGCTCTCCCAAACGGCCAACTTTGCTGAATCAAAGCAGTGCATTTCAGGTAACCATCATCTCTGAATGCATTATTTAGCTATAGTTCAGGGACATTTTTGGTTCTAGAGCAGGAAACTCTGGGGCAATGCTTTGAACTGAATCATACCTCTTTTTTTGTGTGTGACAAAGTTTATGAGTTAGTCACCATGGGTAGATTAATATCTTGCCAATGTGTGGTAAATGTGTGTGTGTGCAAATGTTAACTTTTCAGGAAGAAAGAAAAAGTGTGTTGTCACACTTGGGCAAGTCACTAAGGCATTGATATGTTGCAGCAGATCTCAGATGATTTTAAACAAGTAGACAAAGGATTGATGGGAAATATAATGTTAATGGACTTCGGTGACAGTCTATCAGCAAATCAAGACAACTTTAATCATTCTCTGCATCTCCTTCATTCATTTTGGCTGCTGAGCCACACCTCTTGGCTAACATCCCAACTTCCTTTATTATCCCTTCAGTTTAAAGTCAAAGAGGCAACTCCTTCCTGTTCTACTTTGTCCAATCATATAAACCTTACAATACCAAGCCTTTCACTTAGCCAAATTGGAGTCAATTACTAATCACACACCTAGTTATAAATCAAATTCCATACACACATAGCATGATGCCTCCAGCTTCTGATCATGTAGATTCAAGCTTCAAGGTTTATATATTGTCAGCAGGGGTATTCAAGTAAAATTCATCAAGGTCCAGTTAGACAAAATTAACTCAAGCCGAGGTCCGGTTGTCAGTTTTCGCATTTTACTGAAGGGATTATAAATAATATGTAGGCTCCTATTGACAAATGTTATTTTCTTATATATTATTTCAACTAAAATTAGGGCTACATTTAAAAATAAAATACATATCAGAGAGCTTTTGAAAAAGGTGAATCTTAAAATAAAGTACTGCATTTTAGGAGACGATTTTAGGATACTTGCAGTGCTATGTTGAATTCAAGTTTAAAACACTTTTGAGGAGGTCATATGACCTGACCTCACCACATCCACTGCAAATCTTAAATTATAAACACAATCTTTTGTGTCACAAAATCCGGGGCATTCTTTTTTTTAGAAATCAGCCTAAATTCACTCCTCAGGATGAGTAAACTGATCTTCAAGTGTAAAATCAGTGAGTACAGATGTTAAGGAATTATGAAGGATAAGAAGCTTTGTTGAATTGTCCACAAGTCTCCCAAAGGCAGAGTTGAATCAAATATTTTTATATATTTATATTTTTTATATTGAAATATAACCCCTTTTTGCTATGTTATTATTGGTGGAATATTTACACTACACTCATTTAAATCCATTGATCCTTCAGAATCTTCATCTTCATCATATTTTCTTATTTATTTTTAAAAGCAGAATTTTCCACTTGAAGGTGCAATTCATCATTATTTTTATATAAACAATAAACTCAATGACCATTTAAAAGCAGAGCAGAACCACCACAAAATTAACACCCAATTCTGCAAGTTAGACATTGACTTCAAATGGTTAAGTTGAGATGGCTTTTGGATAGACATTATCCTGAAACTGGGAAACAAAGGGACCGTAGTTTAATAACCTCCTTTAAAAACCTGGATTAGTTATTTAAAAAGGCCCATTTAAAGAATGAAAAAAAAATAAGACTGTGGTTTGAAAAGAGATTAAAGGAGCCACTGGACAGGATTGTCAGCGGGAGTTTTATTACTTAATAAAATTCATCCCATCTACTACAATCTACCCATCCCTCACCACAATGGTTAAGGTTAGGCATTGATCTTGAACGGTTTAAGTGAAATTCCTGTGTAAAATCATATCAGGCTCTTTTTAGGCAAATAAACTCATCAAATAAGCCATCGAGACATTTTTTGACCTATTACCGGCGCTAACAGCCGGCGGCAGGTAACAGTGATTAGCTCGGGCGGCAAGTTGAACCCATTAAAATGGCTTTTTTAACCACTAACACTGCTCAAAATTACACCAAACCTCTGCAGTAGTATGATAAGAGTCCCTACACATTAACTGATCATATATTACACAACAAATAAGCAAAGATCTTTACCTCCATTCCATCCATAGCCAGTTGCTGCACTCGTGGAATAGCATTCTTCTTCAAGCACGCCTTCTTTGGGTTCTTTGGGTCAGAAGCTCTTCTAGGAATTATGAAGTCGTCCTTTTCCAAATGTTTTGCTTTAGGCAAATTCAAAACAATAAGCCACTGGTTTATACTACACACTACACTACTACCAAAGGCTGTATTGTATTGTTTGTGTTATATTCTGTATGTCTGTTATAGAAATGGCATTTTAATATTTAGCAAATTTGCTAATAAAGAAGCTATTGCAAATGTGACCTAAAAAATGTACACTCAGGACTTTAGTGCACTCAGTGCACAACATGCTCCTCAGCAAATGCAAGTCTAGCCTTTTGATTATTTAAGTCCCTGTAAAAGTTACGATATTCCATATCTGGACAACCTGCTGTCTCATGGTTTCAGTCACCTTAGAGCAGCTTGCCATCTTGCAAAGTAACCAGGAGAGCTGCCAGATAAATAGGGGGTGTCCAACAATGAAGTCAACTGTCACCAAGTGCCAGATCAACACCAATTACTGGGAGGTAACATTAGCTGTCCTTGTGAATGCCTCTGTGTTTAGTTTTTCATGAACGTTAAACATAACGTTACCTACCTGATCTGTTAGTAGTTTTGTTTGAGGAAACGTGTAAGACGCGTTTTGTACGTTGATTGTTGTTACGGTAAACGAGAAGTGAGCGATACGCTCTTCCTGATAATATCCATCTCTAATTCATTTTCTAAATAGATCTATTTGTCTTTGAAACCTGTTTGAATAAACATGTGTAAAAAGTAAATCTACTGGCCCTCCCTCAGTAGGAGGGTTCATTGTACAATTTCTAACATCCGTCTATGATGAAAGGGTATACGGAAGACACATTTCTCACCATTTCAGTAGTATCATCATAATAAAGCTGTGGGAGCCTACCCTTAGAGCTTGTGATAACACCACCTGCTGCATCGATAAGGCAAAAATAAATTGATTTAAATACAAAGTGCAACATGAATAGGAATAATCAAATTCTTACATCTGATCTGAGGTTGCAACTTTTATTTTTTGAATCTTTTAAAAGTGACGTTTTTAATTGCACAAGCATTGGAATTGTCACCACTCTGTGCCTCTTCATTTTCAATTCCCTTTCCTCCTTAAAAGATAGGGGAGGCAAACTGCTTTATTTCAGTGCCTCTGAATAATTGATGAGTAATGCTGTTGTGAAGTGGAAAGCCCCTCATCATGGCTGCTTGAGCTAGCAAAGAAGACATGAAGCTTTTCAGGCTTTTTCAAGAACAGCAAGAAAGACGGGGAAGGAAGGGGCTCACAAAAGATGGCCAGTGATGTCATTGGACAGTGGAATTGCAATATCAGGTCTATCACATGATGCCCTTTGGTCCAAAATTAGTTTTTCCCATTGACTTACTTGGTAAAAGAGACATTTGTAATTCAGTGGATGCATGTTTTGAAGTGTCACAACCATAGAAGTCATCAAGTTCAAGTTAGCCTGAGTGCTAAACCTGAAGTAAGCACCTCAGCAAGAGGATGTCTCTACTGTATGGGCGACAAAGCTTGGAAGCAGTGCAGATCACCAGGGGCCTCATTTATAAAACTGTGTGTAGAATCCTTCCCAAAACATTGCGTTTACTAAAAATCATGAATGTGCTGCACACAAAAAAATAGATATAATTATGAAAATGTGCGGCAAACATTGGCACGCAATCTCTCCTTTATAAATACTGATAAGTTCCCACCTGCGGTGAATTGTGTGCGGATTATCTCCGCCCAGTGTCATCCCACTTTTCCTCCCACTACCTTCCATAAATGACATATGCTAAATAGCTCATAAATATGGACGCTATCTTAATGAGGATGTTAGATTGAAGGACGTGAGGAAAATAACACAGAAGAAGGCGGAAAAAGCAAGGTTCTCCGAGAAAGAAATGGAGGAGCTCGTTATGGATGTGAAGCGTTTCAGTAGAGGCATTTTATATAAATATAAACAGCGAGTGGCAACATGTAACAGCAGCTGTGAAGCAAGTTAACTCAACCGTTATTATTTGTTAGGAAGTTTAGCATATTCATATATAAAATATTGAGGGCTATTTAAAAAATGGGAATAATATGGCAGGCCTTAATGTTTTTATATGAATGAAGTGAGAAAATAAATAAAGGATGATAATCAAGAGCATTATTTGCAACAAGTGAGATCCACACATCAATCCTTTCTATCTCAGCAGGGTCAAATTTGACTGTAAACAGATGAATGTAATCATTTCTAAATAAAAAAAATTATTGTATCTAACGAAATTTACCTTTTCAAATTCATAACTGTGGGCAATAACTTTGCACAAAACGTTCTCACGACTTCGGCCAAACGGACACATCTAACGTATGCAGTTATAAAATTCAATTAAACATGTTAATAGACATGTAGACTTGATACTTAATTCAAACTGCATCTTAACTGCGTACCAACAGTGTAGTCCTACATTAGTATAGCCTATCCACAACTAAAACTAGGCTTTTTTACAGTGTGAAATATATTTTCTGTTAATTATTTTTTAGTTAGTGTTTGTTTTTTCTGTTCAGCTGTATTTCATGGGGTTTCCATCGAGTGTTGCTGATTCCCGAGTTGGAAAAACTCTACTTATGGGTGATAGTTGGTGTAGGAATACGCACGCTTCTCCGAAAATAAGTTTTCTATAAATACCAACGTTTGCCCCAACACATTTACGTCACAATTCTGCCTGTCTATGCAAGATTTTGTGCGCAGCAAGCTTTATAAATGAGGCCTCTGGCTAGTTTCAGATGCAACACTTGAACTTTTTGGCTTCATGTGGCACTGAGCAACTTTCATAGTAATGAGCAGGGCCCCACCTCCAGAATTCTCTTTATACATGCATGGGTCAGTGGAGATCCTAGGTTTAGACCTGAAATCTTTGAATGTGTCTGGTTATCTACCAATCAACAAACACAATCCGACACAACCGTTCTGCCAGGAGTCTACTTTTATGATGCCTATAATGTTTAAGGAAATTTGAGTTAACAAATCTGATTAACGTAGCTGTTTTACATCGTGTTGGGACCTACATAGAGGCCTATTATACTGTGCGTCTATTTGTCTTTAGACGTCTAGTTTAAATCAATGTTACCCAAGGTTAAAAAGTGAAAGCATAGGCTATTTTGTCAGGATCCATGTCCTGTCAGCCCTTTCCCTCTTCCTTTTGTGTTGGTTTGTCTCCCTCTGTCTGTTTTTCCCTGCATGTGTCTTTCCCCTCTGTTTTTTTGTCGGGAGCTGGAGGGCGTGGTTCCACCCAGCTGTGGCCAATTGCCTCATCAACGCCTGCAGCATAAAAAAGCCGGATGTGGGGCACATTCGACGCCAGACTGTTTTCGCATTTACGTGGTACAGTGTCTGACTTGGTTGGCTCCCATTTAACGTATGCTTGTTTCCTCGATCCATGTTTATTTGTTCATTGTTTCTTTTCGATGTATGGACCCAATTGCAGCACAAAACACATGGAGATAGTACAAACTTAGCAGGAACCATATAACCAGGCGAGCAGTCAGATACAGGCAAACAAGAACCAGGAGGGCACAGGCTGAAAGCTTGGTCAGGGACAGAAGGCTGAGGCAATCACCAGGAGGCAGATGAAGCCGAGGAATCCATGACGGGCAAGGGTGGTACCAGCAAGTCAGGCAGGAAAATGCTGGAGAGTCCCGCATGGCAAAGAACAATCTGGCAGAGGGGTGAATGTGGAGCGGGTGAATATATACTGGGCTGATTGCATGCAAGTGATGAGGGGCAGCTGTGTGCACAGGTGAGTAGAGTGAGACTGATGAAGTGGGCGTGGCTGGCAGGCTGGGTTGGGCAGAGACGGGATGAAAGGAAATTAACTGGCAGCAGATGGCTGAACTGTGACATGTGGCTATACAACGGCTTGGGTTTTTTTTAATAGTGAAGGCCCTTCAACAAAAACCTTTTATTTTGTGAAAATAACAGTGACTAAAGTTAGAGAACAGTAACCACTGTGTAAGAGAAAGTTTTAACAATGTTTTCTTAAGGCTATAGGTTGCTTTGAACGACTTCAGCACATCTGCGCCCACAGGACATAACTAGTTTCTCACACTGGCCTGGTTTGATCTTGGTATATTCTTCTTGCCGTCTCTTTCACAGTTCAGTAACTGTAGTTACTTTCTTAGACATTACTTTGTTGCCAAGGATTTTACAGAAATTCTCTATGAGGTTTAGATCTAGACTCTGACATTTCCTCCTCCAAAATTAACTGACTTCTTTGCACACTTTGGGTTCAGCCTTTCCCCAGCCCAACACCGAACGTAATGTTTCCTATTAGACACAAATAAATTGAACATCCTGACTGAAGTGAACTCTGGACCAGTTTTCGTCTGTCTACACAAAATGCTCCTCAACAAAGGCAAGTCTAGCCTTTTTATTCTTTCTGTTGATGAGAGGTTTGGTCACTGCAAAGTGGGCTTTCAGACCAAACTCTCTTAACGAAGAGACACTGTGTGCAGAGACAGATCCTTGCCCTGTTCAGCACTGCAGTGTTGAGAGTCTTTGCATAATCCTGTCCTCTCCAAACGACCAGCCTTTTTAAATAGGCTGTGTCCAACAATTCAGTAAATTGTCACCAGGCACCAGATTAACACCTATAACTGGAAGGTATCAGAAAGTGTTCTCTAATTTTGCTCACAGCTGGTATTCTCAAATTCAGAACAATAAAAAAAATAACAGTATATTAGAATTAGTCAAAAATTAGTACTTTTTGTTCTCTAATTTTGATCTCCACTATATATATATATATATATATATATTGCAAAATATTCAGGGTAATAACCTTGGCATAAAATAAACATTTAAACATAAAGCACTTTTTCATGTTTACACAAACAAAAACGACCCATCAAATAATGACAGTCCCTCCTATTCTGCCACTGTCCTGAGCAAAAATTCTTTCCAACATAGGCCACACCAGTTTCATGAACATCTCAGTGTGACTTAACAGTAACAACCTACCCATTGGTCTGGCATCACAATACCTCCTATTTCTCCCTCTCTTTGAGCTAGTTGCAGAGACAAACAAGAATGACGACATTTTCAGCGCTGAGGGCTGCCCTCTTCTTTTCAACTATGTTTCCTGCAAACAAGACAAGTCTCTCACAAGGGACAGACGTGGCAGAACTAGCCAGATACTTGCGGGCCAGGACAGACAGTTGTGGATGAGCTCCTGAATGAGTTGACCACCACTGCAGTGGGCAATCTGTCTCGCTGATGGTGGATTCTGCTCTGTAGAGGCTCAAGGCCCTGTTAGGATCCACATCATCATCTGAATCAGACTCTGACGCACACAGTAGTGGTCTCTTCTTCTTTGCTGGCTCCTCTGTGGGTTGTGGGGTAGCACTTTTGGATCTGTTAGGAGCAGTGCTTTGAGGCTGGTCCACATCCCTATTCGCTCTCCTTTAGGTAGACACTTCAAGTCCTTGAGGCTTGGGTTGAGAACTGTAGTCAACCTGAGCCATTCATGGTTGAGTGTTGCTTGACGTTGGGATAGATCCTTTGAGATGGCAGTCTTCAACCTAACCATTTAGGCTGGTTCCTCATCAGAGACCTCCATGGTGTGGTCCAGGTGGCGGAGAGCAGGTAACACCACAGAACATGAAACATAAGTCTCACCTCCAAGCAGCTCAGTCCCATATCTGCAATGTACAGTAAAGAAAGAATATGTTTTGTTACTCTACAAATCCATTAAATACAATTTTTTCTTCCTTTTTTTTTAAAATCTTAATCTTAAAAACAATAGCTAAATCATAAAAAATAAAAAGATGCCATTTAGTGAACAGTTCATGGTGTAGGTGGGTTTTTACCTGCATGGTTCAAGGATGGTCGCAAGCCGCTGTAGTTTGTCCCACTATGTTGTAGTCAGCATGGTTAGCTACTGCTTCTGCTTGCAAAGAGTAGCCATCACAGCCTCTTTGTTCTTCAGGAGACGAGAGATATATATACAGCGTCAAATTCCACCTTTTGAAAACGTTCTGTATAAGTGGCTCTCTTTTTGCCCAAGTGTTGTTTACTCCCGGTGCAGTTCCTCTTTATTAGCAGGGCTGTGTTTAAAATGACCCACTATTTTGCGACATTTTGACAGCGTATCATTAAACCCACTGTCAATGAAGCAAACAGTGATGGTTCTTTGCAAAATGTGAGCAACGCATGGCATATGCACACATGGGAGCTGTCTGGATGCAGCGATCATGGTTCCGGCACTGTCTGTTCCAATGGTGGTGACCTTTTGTTGAACTCCCCAGGCTTCTGTCACAGAGAGAAACTGCTCTGCACAGTTTCAGAATAGTGCCGGGTGGGCGTACTCTGCACGAATAGGGCGAAAGACTTAAGATGCCATTCCCAGTCAGTGAAGTCAATAATGTGTGCAGTCACACCAACGTAATTTGAATTGCTAATCGAGGTCCAATGATCCCCAGTCCCAGCAACACATTCGGCTTTCTCCAATAACTCTACTTTCGCTTGCTTTTCAGTGACATAAAGCTGATTTATTCTCCTTGAAATTGTCTTTCTGCATGGCAGTTCATAGGTTGGGTCAGACGATGCTAGCTGTAGCATCACTTCTAGCCCCTGATCATCTACCACCGAAAGTGGCCGACAGTCTACTGCAATCCACTTTGCCAGTGCGTTTGTTAATGTGTCGGTGGTGGACTTACTCACTTGCCTTTGAACCCTGTCATATTGTCGATAGTAGATTGACGACACTGCCTGCTTGAACTGGGAGCGCTGTCTGTGCTAACGTTAGCCACAACATGTCTGGCATTGAGGTGGTAGCGGAGGCTGGAAGTGTTAGGGTGGTAGGCAAATTCTTCCTTGCACAATTTGCACACAACCATGCCCTTGTCCAAGTTTCCACTTGGTAGTTTTTTTGTCCTGTGCGTGAGTATTACAGGCTGGGCTGGAACTTTTTTTTGTCGTGTTATTTTTTCTGTAACTAGTTAATCGTAATTAATGCTCTAAAGTCCCAGCCCTAATATATATATATATATATATGTATATATATATGTATATGCCGTATATATATATATAGTACAGCATACATGGAACGGTGATAGCTTACCAACTGGACACCATGAGTGGACGGACAGCAGAAGGCAGTTGTGATAGATATAGCACTCCTGGACAACAGCAATATCAAGAAGAGGGAACACAAGAAGCTTGGAAAATACCAATTGTTTATTAAAAATAATAATAATTTATTAACCAAATTACATTATAATTATTTAACCTTTATTCAAACAGGAGTAAAAGACTAAAACATATAAAAAAATAATCTAAATCCATAACATAATATGCAAACATTATAAAAACAAAAAAATCCAAGAAACATTGGATAACAATCAAATATACATATAATTTCTATTTTAGAAAAAAAAACATTGGGGTTATGTGATAACGTGTCAAACATCTGTGAAAATTTGATTATTGAAAATTTTTAGATGTCTCGTTTGAATGTTTTTAAAAACACAGTTATGGCTTCACACTCACTTTTTCGTGCAACATGTCAGCATTTATGGTACTTGACATGGTTTGTTGTCTTAGATGACTTTCAGTCAGCTAAACTTTAGAATTCCGAACAAGGACAGTGTGACACACACAGTTCCGACATGCAAGTCTTTCAAAACTATTTTACTGTTTACTGGAAATGGACGCTGGCCTTTGGCAACTCCCTTGGCCAGTGCTCGTGATTTTGCTGAGGAGCCCAAAGACTACACGTGGGAGAGAGGACCCTGGTTTTCTGTCCATCAGCCCTTTGCTCTGGGTTTAGCGGGAAAAAAAATGCCATGCTTGATGAACAGTTAAGATTCGTTTGGCGGTAAACATTCAGGGCTTGAGCTTCATCCACCAGCCCTGGTGCCGCCTACGGACTAGAACAAATTCTTCCTTTCCACCTGAGTTATTCTGACAGTGTTTGTTTCTCAGAGCCGCCCCCGTCACTAGATGTTCCTGGTGTGTGTAGATCTTGTTTAAATGCAAGGAACTGTTCCGACCAGCAGGAGGCCTGAGACTAAGAGGGAGATTAAAGCAGCAATCACTGCTGGGCTGAGGAAACGGCTGGAGCCAGGGAGCGGGAATTTCCATTTTTCAATTTCTCGTCATCCAACATTTTTCACAGGCCAATTCATCTAAAAGCCCACACCCCCTAAGAAGAAGGCAGGAAAGCGTTTGGTTCATTGCAGTTCTTAAGACAAGCCTGTGTATGTATGTGTGTGTGTGTGTGTGTGTGTGTGTGTGTGTGTGTGTGTGTGTGTGTGTGTGTGTGTGTGTGTGTGTGTGTGTGTGTGTGTGTGTGTGTGTGTGTGTGTGTGTGTGTTTGTGTGTATTCACAGAGGCACAAAATGGCAATGCATCATGTGAATGCATACTGCATGTGAATGTGTACAAATTGTAACTGATCATTAAAAGAAGCAGCAAAATGTGACAGCCTGGGAAAGCAAGATTGCAAAAGGAAACGACACCTCTGAAATATGCTCCTGCTATTCATATGCAAGTATGAATATTAATGCAACTGCGCTGCCAACAAGCTTTTAAAGACCTGTACTCTGAAACAGGGCAGGGATTCCACTGACAAAGTTTTATAGCAACTATCTGTGCTTTTAAGTGATTTGGGCAGAACTATCACAATCATGAACTTTGAACAAGGGGGATTTTTCTCAGTTGTCCTGAGTCAACTGTCTTTAGTCAATAATATGTTAACAATAACTGACAGAATTGTGTGAGCACATTAGTGTGGGATAAGAGCGCTCCCACTCACTACTCTCCAATCCGTTCAATATCAAAGCTTAAATTCTGCTGGTGTTTAGTAGCATGACGGATTTTAAGCACATTACTGAGTAACAACTTATAATAAATCTGTTGACCTTTTTCAGTAACATGCACTCCAACACACTGAGTTGTGTAGCATCGTATCATTTGACACCGGTAGAACACACCAATAACAATGTGGGGATGAAGTTGGAGTCAAGTAGTCGAAATGTGTAAAATGTCACAGAAATCAATGGTTCTAGAGTGTTGACGCACATCAATGACAGGAAAAGGACAGTGGGGTGTACTGACATGTCAATTCATCGCCGGTGTGTGGGCGCATATTTTGGTGTGTGGAAGGAACTGAAAATAACTACTTTGTAATAGTTCAAAGGGGGTTCAAAGGCAATAGTGGATATTCCTTTAATTTCTGTTTTATATCATTTAAAACATAATCATACATCTCTTTACATACTGTATGTTTTTTTAATATTTATAAAATAATTCCCTGCACAATCTACTTGTACCTTTCACTGTGTCAGGCTCCATACTCCTCCTGCCTGTCCTCCTCCTCCTCCTACTCCTCACCACCACATGGACTAGAGTCACCATGTGTCCCAGCATTACCTCCACTATAGTCACTGGACTTGACTAATAACAATAGTAATTATAATAAACTTTAATACATTGCTGTTTTTTTCTTTTCAATCTTAACTTCCCCGCGCCACCCATTTCTTTTTCATCTCCAACACCACCTTTTGTTCTTTTCGACTTTTCAGTTTTGCCAGTGTAACTTCAGAGGGAAGTAAGTCACCCAAACTAGGGTCAGGCTGAGCCAATGAGTAGTGATGGTCAAATGAAGCTTTATTGAGCTATATGAAGCATTTTCTTTATTTTCCACTAGATGCTGCTTTCTATTCAACAAAGGGTTGAAAGCACAGTGAATTACTTATTGAACCCTCTTCTTTAAACCAAGAGCTCTATCTAGTGGGCTCAGGAAATAAGGAAAGTGGTTTATCAAGTCTCATTTTCCCATCACTACTAATCAGATTTAACAACACACAGGGCAGTCCAAGTTGGGAGGGACCATTTGGCTGCTGGATTCCCCCTCTAAATTGACAGCATTAAACAGGCCGTGTCCGTTCAGGAAATCTGGGACCGATGCAATATCTGGTTCCAGTACTGATGTAATTCACACATCGGATATTGAAGCTAACGCTAGTTAGCATAGGGATAAAGTTGCTGCTTCAGAGAGTCTGATTCTCATGCTCATAAACAACACTATTGTTTGTATTTTCACAGTGACACGTCCAACACATGCAGCTCATGCTATGTGAATCTTTATTGAGCTTTTCTTTATAAGCTGATGCCGCCTGCCTTTTGTTATATCACAATGACGGTCTTTGGGCTCTTTAAATTGAAGGTGAGAGTCACTCACGTTGTTCTCAAGGCATCATTTCAACATTACTTCTAGCACTAATAATCTAGCCTGTTGTATAATTATTAATGCCGATATTCTGGTCGTAGAATTGTTCATTCCTATGAAAGTTGCTCATTGGTGCACAAAGCCAAAAGCTTGACTAGCGCGTGTACAAATAACTGGATGATAGCACAACTTCTACACTGTTGGGCCCGTAGAGCAGGTGCAGTGGAGACATCTGTTAGCCGAGAGAAGTTTAATTCTTTCCTGCTTATTCAACTGCTAATAAATAACTATTAATTTACAAGTGCGCACCGCCACGTGCTAAAAGTCTGCCAGCAGCTTTAGCAGGGGACCCCAAACTTCCCCATCCTGGGCCACATTTACCAGCTCTAACTGGGGGATCCCAAGGCGTTCCCAGGCCAGTGTGGAGATATAATCTCTCCACCTAGTCCTGGGTCTTCCCCGAGGCCTCCTCCCAGCTGGATGTGCCTGGAACACCTCCCTAGGGAGGCGCCCAGGGGGCATCCTTACTAGATGCCTGAACCACCTCATCTGGCTCCTTTCACCGCAAAGGAGCAGCGGCTCTACTCCGATTTCCTCACGGATGGCTGAACTTCTCACCCTATCTCTAAGGGAGACTCCAGCCACCCTCCTGAGAAAACCCATTTCGGCGGCTCGTACCCGCGACCTCGTTCTTTCAGTCATGACCCAGCTTTTATGACCATAGGTGAGGGTAGGAATGAAGATTGACCAGTAGATCTAGAGCTTTGCCTTCCTGCTTAGCTCTCTTTTCGTCACAACAGTGCGGTAGAGCGACTGCAACACCGCCCCCGCTGCTCCGATTCTCCGGCCAAACTCACGCTCCATCGTCCCCTGACTCGTGAACATGATCCCGAGGTACGTGAACTTCTTCACTTGGGGTAAGGACTCATTCCCTACCTTGACCCACTGCTGACTCTTATTAGTAATAGTCTTACTGTTATTCCTGATGATGCTGAGGACGCTTCATAGTGCCTGGTTGTTTTTATCTTTGTTTTGTTTTTTATTTACTTTACCTATCCACTTATGTTACATGTTATTCGGTTACTTGGTTGGTTATTGTGACCATGTCTGACGTGGGTTGTTGGAAGGGATTCATGTTGGAGTTTTTCTGTTTTTGTCTTTTATTTCTTTTTATCAGAAAAAAACCATGCTAGAATAGAAGAAGAGCCTGCAGCCTTGAAAAATCCTGTCAATTTAGGAATTTTCTTTAGGTGATCTTGGTCCCGTTGTTCTTTCAGTCGTTGTGCTTTTCTTTTTCGTGCTCTGCTATGACATTTCCTTTCTGACATTTTGCCACTACACTGTCCAGTAACAGTGAGTGACGTATCATTTGACAATAAAAAGCGTGTAGCTTACAGCATATCTCAAAATAAAATTGGAAAAAAAACAAAAATAAAACAGACAGTGAGTGAGTGTCACGACTTCCTGTATCCGGCCCATCATATTAAAAGACCTCCAGCCTTCAGTCACATAGATTTTCACTTAATTTGGACAAGAAACGGCTCCATGTTTGTTTTTTCCCCCCTGCGTCTGCTTATGATTTTTTGGTCGACCAGTGCTTGGTCCCATTTTGGGGGCAGCCCTAGTTAGCTACTGCCTAAAGAGCAGATATGTGACTGCTGTATGCAGTGAAAAATAGTGATTTAAATACTTGCAGAGAACCCCACCAATTTAAGCATAAATCTGAGTGACACTAATGTTTATTTATAAGACATTCCTCTGATTTTCAGTTTTCTTGTGAATTTTTGACAAATTATTGGATACATACAGTATCTACAAAAACAAAAACAAAAGAATGACAAGGTTTTCGTCGAACTGTTCACAACAGGTAGACAAAAGCAACCAGCAACCACTTGACTACTTCTGAAATACAAATGACCAAAACCATGCAGGGAAGAGACATGGAGGGAAAACCCACCTTAGATGTTTCAATCAGTTAAACACAAACAACTAATGCCACGTCTGAAGTAAACAAGGCTTTAATATCATCAAATTGCATTCTCTGGAGCACTTCAGTTGATAAAAAATACTTTTCAGATAAATAATGGCTTCATTTTGCGGTATTAAATGGAAATTACTGTGTATCACATCTCTGGAAAAATATCATTGGCATTGTCACATTGCTAACTTTCATCTGTAAGAGTCTTTTTTTTTTTTTTTTTTTAAAGGAGTTTATAATGGAAAGGAGATAATTTGCATTCACAGTTTGATCAAAGACGATTATCCGGATTTTTTTTACTGGGAATTTAACAGCTAAAGCTGTCATCATATACCAGAGTCCTTTTTGTCTGCAGAAATTTGCACAATACATGCCTTTGGAAATACGTCGGGATACTGATAACCAGTCACTGTTGACACAAACAAGGGAGGAATAAATGAACAATAGCAATATTGTCACTGCCTTCTTCCTGATACTGTCTCTATTGTGTATAATTAAAGCATTTTTCTTTAGATCAAAATTCTGTATAATCAGAGTTTTGGCAGGAGGAAGATAATAATGTCAATCATTTGTTTTCAACCCTCTAAGACAGTTTTCTAAACTACTGCTACATTCCCCTGAGATCTTTGACAGGCCGCCACTGTGACAAAATTACACTGTCCAATATCAGTGTTTGTTTGTGGCATTTATTAAGAATGTGAACCAGTAACCCAAGCTTTCTGAGCATTCTGTTCCTCCGCCATCTCATTGGTCTTATTACTGTACCACCTCCACTCCACTCTGTGTCACTAAGCAGAGCTGGCTAATTATCCTGCTAAGACAGTAGGTGTCAAGCAGCACAGAGGATTTGGCATGTCTGCTGCAGCCTCACCTTCCTCAGGCAGCTTATGTAATTAACTGCTTTGGATTGTACCTCTGATCTGCCTTAACAGTTTTTCCCATTAGCTTGAACACATTTCTCCAATCAAAGATACATTTTCAAATCAGTTCACAAACAGACATGCACTGAAAGTTTCTGGTCAAAACACTCACAACACATTAAACACATGCACCAAAGCAAATATTTCCACCAAAAAATACAACTTGTGGTTAAATGAATATATATTATTTTAACCAATCATTGGATGATGTTATCAATTTGAACCAGTTCAACCTTAGTTTGAGCTATATGCCCCTTTGTTGATACTTTACATTGTCATTGTCTGTGCCAAAAAAGACATGAATTGTATTTTTTTATCCAAAGGGTATTTTACTAGAGACAATAAACCCCGCTGAACTCTGCATGTGTGGCTTTTTAAAGTGCCCTTTGAAATACTATAAAAATTAGACATTTTCAAAGAAGGTTTTCTTCATTTTATTCTTGTGTGCAGGGGTTTCTCTGCATATTACAGTTTTTCTCGACTGCTACAGTAAGACATGCTTAATGAAACTGGGATCAACTTGATCTTCATCATCACTTTCTCAGCACAGCAGAAACCTTCTCATAAAATCAAATTTTTTTCAATACTTTGAACAATTTTCCTAAACTCTAAATGCACCAACAGACCTACAACACACAATTGGCAAAACAGTTAATTTCATGCTCAGAATCACACATTGTAAACTAAACTCTAACACTTATTTCCAAAAAACACAATAATACACAAACACAATACACCATGTCTTCCAAAACACTGCAGACATTGGGCCTCATTTATCAATCTTGTGTGAAAACGGGCGCAGATCTGAGCGCAGAATTGGTCGTATGGCAGGACCCACGTGTGATTTATGAAACATTCGTATCTGACCAATCTCAGCGTACGAATGAGCGGGCCTTGCAGTATATTTCCACAGAACATACAAAAAGGTGTTGTTTTGTGTTCGCTATTATCCAAGTTTGTGTTGTTAAACTCTTTAAAATAGTTTAAGACTGTAAGTAACCAATGTTCTGACCTTTGTGGGTTAGCTGTATATAAACTACTCCTTTAGATGGAAATAACAGCCTTCTGATCCAGAATATCACCTATAATGCGAGGGGGTGCATTTCCGGCAGGGGTGCTGAATACGGCACAACACCAGCGCTCTTGCTCTGTAGCGGGGTTTGCCAGCGGGGTTATTAGGTATTCTGTAAGAGATTACCTTTGTCACCTAGAACCATACCAAGATGTTAATCATCTGATACCTTGTTTGATTTAATGCAATTTATCGAGGGTAGCCACCAACCGAGGAGATGACTTTGGTTCTGCAGTGCGTCTTGCTGCAGTAGCACGCCAACACATTCATTCATTAATTCAATGTCGGGGTCGCGGGGGCTGGAGCCGAGCTGTTTTGAAATATAAAAGAATCTAGTGTCCCCCCCCTGGCCACCTGGCTACCACGTTTAAAAGCGACAGCTTGGCATCACAAATCACCTGTACATTTATCAAGTGGAAGTTTTTGCGATTGATTAATGCGTAATCATTCATGGATGGTGCCTTCAGACGCACATGAGTACAATCAATTGCTCCAACAACAATTTTTTTTTTTAAATTCGTTTTAAGTATCCGTTTTGATCTGTTCTTAATATGTGACTGCTTATGCTTAATGACAGCTGAGGTTCGTTCATTATTTTCAGCCAGATTTTGCTGTGCTGCATCGCAAATACACAGGCTGAAATGTGCGTACACGACCTCAGACCAGACGTGAGATTTGATCGTACCTCCAGCTCACGTCCAAATTGATAAATGCCGACGTTTGCCAGGAAATGGTCGTACGCACGTTTTTCTGCCGTAAGTTTGTTTGATAATGAGGCCCATTGTCTCAAAACAAATACTTCTTCCAAAACACTAACACATGATCTCTTCCAATGGGAACATTTAGTCAATCAGAGCACAATGTCATAAAAAAACATCAGATGGAATTACAGAAACTGCATTATGAAGCCTCTTTACATTTTTGTTTTGTAGGATCTAGTAAAACCATGCATTCTGTGTCTTTTTGCTGCGAAATTCAGTTAATGAATAAAAGAAGACAGAGACAGAATTGTTGCAGTAAAGGCTTTATTTGCAACAGGAAATTAATGCAACATAACAGAAATATGCAATATAGTTGCCATTTACTGTATTGCAAATACAAAATATACAACTATTTAGATTTTTGATATTATATATATATATAGTTTCCCCCTGGGATTATTAAAGTATTTCTGATTCTGATTCTTATTCTGAACTAGAAAAAAAGCCACTGAAAAAAAGCCTTCTCCTAATCTGCCCGGTCTTCTGCATTTGGCCATTCATCCACACCTGCTATCTACTCCGGCAAACTGTGACTGATGTACTGTATTTGCATAACTTTATACATCTGTTACTCAATAGCAATGGAAAAAGATACAGGGGATAAATTTGTGTTTTAGTCTACAATATGAACAGCTGTCCACTTTGACTTAAGCCTATAAGTGACGTTTAGAACATGATGTTATCTTTTAACTGAAGTAACTAAATACTTCACATTCAATTCATTATTTCTTGACTGATTGTTTATTAAAGAATTGTACAAACGTGTGCCACACAAGTGAGTAAACTCTGAAAAGTTTCTGATCTTTCTCAAAGGGCGTGATCACACTGTCCTTTTGGCCGCGGCCAAAACCGTTTTTTCAGCTAAAGTCTAGTACCTTTAAGCCATGTGAGTGCACCCGCTCCGCGCTCAACTGCGGCCAGCGGACCGTCCACGGCCCGCTTGAAAGAGGTGGGCTTTAGCGGAGCCGTTTGCACATTTACGAGCACGAGCGTGCGCACGTGTACGAGCACAAGCACGAGCCCTACGGCAGTAGCGTTATGTCCGCCTGTTCGAACATGTAAATAGAAGGACGGACCATGCGCGGACATTTAACAACAACAACAATGGTGGTGAAAGGTTCACGTTGGTGTGGTGCGGAGGTGGAGTGTTTACTGCAGATTTGGTCGGATGAAAATATTCAAAAACATTCGACAAGACGCACAAAAACTCCGAGGTCTGTGGAAAGATTTGTAAACAAAGCCACACACACGCGACCAATGCGTGTGACGTGTTACGGCTTGATGGCGTATGGACAGCAAGAAGCATTGGCCGAGGCCCTGGCAGTGTGAGTACAAACGGGGCTGGGGCGCGGGGGGGAGAGGGAGGGGGGACAAGTACCCTAAAGTCCGGGTCGTGGTCCGGGAGGACAGTGTGATCACGCCCTAAAATCTCTCATTTTTTGTCGGGAGACTTTAACCTTGTCACCTTGGATAGAGTTCTGCCGACCTTTCAACAGTACGTAAGCTGTCCTAGCAGAGAGGAGAGGACTCTGGACCTGATGTATGCTAACATTAAGGATGCATACATCTCCTCTTCTCTCCCACCTCTGGGCAGGTCAGGTCATAACCTGGTTCACCTCAAACCCAGCTATGTGCCTCTGCTGAAGAGGAAGCTTTCGACCACAAGGACTGTGAGGAGGTGGTCTGAGGAGGCTTATGAGGCACTGCAGGGCTGCTTTGAAGTGACTGACTGGCCTGCACTTTGTGAGCCGCACAGGGAGGACATCGACTGAGTGCATCACAGACTACATCAATTTTTGTGTGGACTGCAATGTCCCAGCTCGGACTGTAACCTCTTATGCCAACAACAGCCCGCTGGATCACCAAAGACATTAAGGCCATCCTGAATGAAAAGAAGAGAGCCTTCAGAGATGGCAACCCTGATAAGGTGAGTAGAGTGCAAGGGGTTCTCAGAATTAAAATCAAGGAGGCTAAAGACAATTATAGGTGAAAGCTGGACAATAAACTCCAGCGAAACTACATGAGGGATGTGTGGTGTGGCATGAGAACCATCACCGGATTCCAGAAGACAGGTAGGTTGGGGGACTGTGTGGACCAGGCCAACGAACTGAACCTATTTTTCAATAGGTTGGATACGGCGGCCCATCCCCCTGGCCCCTCAACTAATGCCACTTTACCTCCCCTACTCCTCCTCCTTACAGACCCTTTGTCTGCCCCCCACCACTTCACTTCACACCTACCTATTCCACCCCTCCCCCTGCTCTACATCATGTCCCCCACAACTTGACAACCTCAGCCCTCCTCCGAAGGACACCTTTACAGTGTCCTTCACGCCTGACCTGGTAAGAAGACAGTTGCCAAGACTCCACTCTGGCAAAGCTGCAGGCCCCGACGGCGTATTTTACAGGGTGCTTAAAGCCTGTGCCCTCCAACTGTGTCCAGTCTTCAGCTTGAGCCTGCACCTCCAGAGAGTCCCTGTGCTGTGGAAGATGCCCTGCTTCATGCCTGTGCCAAAGAAGCTGCGTCCCAGGACTACAGACAGGTAGCCCTAACATCCCACATCATGAAGACCACGGAGAGACTCATCCTGGCGCAGCTAAGGCCTATGTTTAGCAATAGTTGGCTGCATTGGAAAGGGGGATGAAAGTGAATACAGGACTGTTGTGGGCAACTTTGTCACTTGGAGTGAGCTGAATCTGCAGCTCGACGTGACAAAAACAAAGGAGCTTGTAGTGGATCTGAGGAGGGTAAAGACACCTGTGACCCCTGTCTCCATCCAGGGGGTCCCTGTGGATACTGTAGAGGAGTATACGTACCTGGGGGTGTACTTCAATAATACAGGAAGTTGAACTGGACTAGAAACGCCAAGGCTGTCTACAAAAAGGGCCAAAATCGACTCTTCTTCCTGTGGAGGCTGAGGTCCTTTAACATCTGCCGCGCGATGCTGAGTTGGATGTTTTACGAGTATGTTGTGGCCAGTGCAATCTTCTTCTCTGTCATATGCTGGGGCACCAAAAGACTGAACAAACTGATCAGGAGGGCCGGTGATGTTGTGGGGGAGGATGCTGTCCAGGCAATGTCTCACACCCTGTCTACTACACACTGGCCAGGCAGAGGATGCATCCATTGGAGAGTCTGTCACCTCCTCTCTGTAATTCAGACTC
This sequence comes from Echiichthys vipera, assembly GCF_963691815.1. Taxonomy (NCBI): domain Eukaryota; kingdom Metazoa; phylum Chordata; class Actinopteri; order Perciformes; family Trachinidae; genus Echiichthys; species Echiichthys vipera. The sequence goes on along the minus strand of NC_139827.1, from coordinate 31,513,707 downwards.
AACCACAGACAATCTTTGATCATGAATATACTTCACTACCTTAAATATTATTATTAATTAATAATATTTCTGTAAATTCAAATTTGAGTCTTTTCTAATATATGTTTAGTTTGTATAATATTTGTTTGTTTGTATATCTGGAGTTGTGTAACAAAAATAATTTCCCCCCGGGGATTGTTAAAGTATTTCTGATTCTGATTCACCGTGCTGCCCTGAGTTAGTACTAGTATTAACCACTGCTGGCTGTTAGCTATAATCGTTCATACACAAAAAAAATTGATGCCTTATCTGATGACCAAATTTGGCGAAAAAGAACCTGGGATGATTTTACGCCATAATTACGCTTTAATTTTCAATTTCCCATCACATTTCTGATTTTAATATGCCCTTTGATAGGAAAAGACAGTGAGAGTTCACAGCAGGGGTTTCCATTGTAGTAGAGAAGTGATGGATTCTGTTCACAGGCAGTTGAAGGATCAGTCTCAATTATCTCAGTTTCTGGCCCTTATTCTGACCCCTGCCCTCATCTCCTGGTGTTTTCATGCATTGTTTTGATTGTAATTTTTTGTTTTTTTGAGTGTGTGCTGTTGGGCATGAATCTTTGTCCTCTGTGTGTTGAATTCAGGATTACAAGCCCTGGCATTTGGGGTTAGGGTTAGGGAAAGATTGGGATTGATTTTAAGATTCAGATTTCTGAAGGCCTCCGAAACTCAATATCTAAAGATATTGCTATCTGGATGATGTTATGTTGTCCTCCAGCACCACAGTAAGGAATCTGGGTGTTATTTTTGATCAGGATATGTCCTTCGATTCTCACATAAAATTAACGACAAGGACTGCATATTTTCACCTGCGTAATATTGAAAGAAAAAATACAAACATTTTGTCCCAGAAAGATGCAGAAAAACTAGTCCATGCATTTGTTACTTCTAGGCTGGACTATTGCAACTCCTTATTATCAGACTGCTCCAATAAGTCTGTTAAGATTCTCCAGTTGGTCCAAAATGCTGCAACTCGTGTACTAACTCAAACAGTCGCAGAGAACATATTTCTCCTGTATTAGCTTCTTTGCACTGGCTACCTGTAAAATCTAGAATAGAATTTAAAATCCTTCTCCTTACCTACAAAGCTCTTATTGGTAAGGCTCCGTTTTATCTTAAAGAGCTCATAGTACCATATTACCCGACTAGATTGCTGCGCTCTGAGAATGCAGGGCTACTTGTCGTTCCTAGAGTCTCCAAAAGCAGAATGGGAGGCAGAGCCTTCAGCTACCAAGCTCCTCTCCTATGGAACGTGTTATTCGGGAGGCAGACACTGTCCCAATAGTACAGTACACTCAAAACTTTCCTCTTTGATAAAGCTTACAGCTAGGGCTTACGAGCCCTTAGCTATGTTGTTATTTTTAAGATGATTTTGTCAAGACAGACGTCCATCCTCCATAGAGCTGGGTCTGTCCGACGTTCCTGCCTGTTATAGGGAAGGTTTTTCATTGCCACCCTACTCAATGGAGGAATTGTTGGGTCTATGTAAATCATAAATATGTCATAGAGTGTAGTCTATACCTACTCTGTAAAGTGTCCTGAGATTACTTTTGTTACGATTTGGCACTATAAATAAAATTGAATTGAATTGAATAGATTTAGGGAAAACAGGAATCGACTCAATATAGTCCGAACACATGTTTAAGGACTTTACGATGCACAAAAAACTAATGCAATGTGTTGCACATGTTGAAACAAGTATTTACTTAAATCTGATGCCAAAATCGGGATGGTTGTGGCACGTCTGATCTATAGCGCCCCCTAATTAATTTTAGCATATTTGAGGTGTCGAGCGCACAAAAAGTTGCATATGCAAGTGTCTAAACCTGATATGGGTATTGGGCTTGTGTGTTCCATTGAGTCGAGAGCACCCCCTATAATTTTTCAAAGTCACTGCCCCCACCTTTAAATTTGAATTTGGAATTTGGTTAGGCATATGTAAAGTTAAAAAAGCCTCTTGGGGCCATACCCTCAGTCCAGCCAAAAGTCAGCCATTTTGGATATACTGTGGCATTTCTTTTGCAAAGTAAAGCCAGTCAGACGCGTTGTGCTTTAACGTATTCCTCCTAAAGAGTTAATCTGAGTCACCAATCTGGTAGGTTGCCTCTAAAGACCTTTGTGATGTCAAATTTCAAAGCTTTTGAGGATTCATGGAACACCCTTGATGTGGCATGGTAGTAAATTTTGCCCAAAACTTGAAAAAGGAAGTTGTAGTAACTAGACTTTTCATTGTTCAATATGCCTCAAATTTCATGTTCCAGCTAAGAGTCAAGGCCTGAAGACATCTACATGCTAAAATCGAGTCATGATCATAACGCCACCTACTGCCAACAGGAAGTCAGCTTTATATGTCAAACATAATCGCATTTTGAGGGGCTTGGGATTCTTGAAAATTCACCAAAACTGGCTCACACGTCAGAAGTGGCAAAAATCCCAAAGTTCTGCAGTAATTAGGCTCGTCTGTGGCCAACGGGCCCCATAACACTGCCAAATGCACACCATGTTTTGGAAAAAGTTATTTTGATGTTCACAAAATTTTTCAGACTGTCTGACAGAAAGTCGGCCACCTGGGATTTTAATGCGTTAATTTACATTTTAAAAGCCTTAAGGATGCACAAAAATGCATAAAACTGTGGACGCATGTTCAAACTAGTTGTGTTATTGATTTGATGTCATAATTTGGCTTGGGTGTGGCCCGTCCGGTCTATAGTGCCCCTAATTACTTTGAGATATGCTGTAATTTGCATTTGCAATTGTTATACTTGAAAGTGCACAAAACTTAGCACACACATGAAAATTCTTAAACATTGCAAAAATATACAGCCATTTGGTAAATGTGTTTTTAGCTGACTATATAGGGCCCCCTAACGCCTGAAATGCCTTAGTTGAATCAAAGTTGCACTGATATTTCCAAAATTTGGTTACGACACAGCTTTAATCATTTTAGACATAGTATTTCAGATTAGCTTTCATTAGCTCTGCCCAACAGGAAGTCAGCCATTTTGAATTTTGTGCAGTTTTCATGTATTCTATGCATTTTTCAAGCTCCTCCTAGAGAAATTATTATTTAATTAATTTCATATTTTGTTGGTATAATCCTACCACTAATGTGACACTAAATTGTTAAGGAATAGTCGAACCATGATGACAAAGTCATGTGACAACCCAAACATTTTAGGTGCTTTACTGGTATGGTGTTTTTCATAACTCCTAGAGAATTCCCCAGATCCATCTCAAGTGTGGTTAGCAACTTCACGTTGCAAAATTGTGAAACATTTGTGTTTTACTTCAACAGGGTTGCCGTGGAGAGGTGGGCAAATTGTATGTTTCGCCATCATAGAGTAAACTGTTGTAACTTGACTTTACACTGTCCATTTTGCCTCATTCTGGATAACGGTCCAGACCTGAAGACATCTACACACCCATTTTGAGTCAGAGTCATAGCGCCGCCTACTGACAACAGAAAGTACAGATATTGTTGGATTTATATGAAATGTATATGGTGTGGCCCACATCTGATACATCAACATGGTGTATAGTTAGTGTGTGTTCTCTGGCAGGAACGTCAAAAGAGATATAAAAATTTGAATCCATAATTTGCAGTGCCCAGTAGCCCATAAAAAAAATGTCTTGAGTCATGAATGCGATGTGTGATGGTTGGTTCGGTCTGCCAGCGTCCCGCCAGCCCCCTTGATGCATGTAGGGTGTGAGGGCCCCATCAATGCTGCTTGCAGCTTTAATTAACCTTGTGTTTGGGAGCTTTAAATGCAGCCATATTCTTTTCACGATGCAACCAACATTATGGAAAGAGGCAAGGACACCAATCAAAGATGGCGGTGCTTTGGTGGTATGGAAATAGAACTGGAGCTGTAATCTTCTCTTTCTATGGCAGTGTGCCACCTATTGAGCATCATGGCAATTGCAGTCCAGATAGTACTGCGCATGTGTCATATCCCAAAGCACCGGCATCTTTGAGTGATGACTTAGCCTCTTTCTACTAGTCTTGAATACAACCAGGAAGTAAACAGCTGCGCTCATGTGACGATTTAATCTTAAAATGTGACACTGCACAATTTTTATTGATGTCCATTATTAGTTGCTGTTAATGCATTGATAAATCATTGAGTGACTTAACTGATTTAAAAAAAAAAAAATTATGGTCACAGTTATGACGATGGGATGAAATTGGTTACCATATGAGTGTTCTTGGTCCCTGGTGAAATACTGTTTATTGCTTTCAATTTCACATACGGCCTTACTTTGTTTAATATTGGTTGTTTTCTGGTAGGACATTTCTGCTTTTGAAATCAGTATTAACCATAAACCACAGCACCATTTGCCCTATCATGTAAGAAAGCTCTACTATGACCAAATCTTAGTTTGTATTAGTTTTTGACTGAAGCTTGGGTCCTCCTCCCAAATCATGTTTAAACAATGTCTATGACTTTATAATACAGCATGATGAAGCCTAAGTAATGAGGTCGCAGTGAAAGGCCTTTGTATAGCTTTTCCCAAGCCCTTTAACACAGAGCCCTGACCTTTTTAACTAGCAGAATTAATAAGGCTGGGCTAACCTTTTAGAGGCTAGCTGTGAAATAAGACGAGCGTTCCCGTGTCGGCTCATTATACCACACTAGCTATAGTTTGGGGACGCACAGCAGCCAGTCAGCGCCTCAGTTGCGGAATAATTTTAGGTCATTCCTATTGCTCTAAATCTGCTTTTTTAGGCTCTCTAGTCAAGGGGGTAAACTACAGGTTTTTTTCCCCCCCAGGGAGTGAGAACCAGTATTATGGTGCATCAAAATTGTTGTCATGGGATACAGCAGTACAGTTTAAGTTGTATGCTGGATGAAAAGAATTAAACCATTGTATATATTATATTGATATATTTTTATTCCATTCACAGTATCTATATATTGCTCTGCTTTACATTTACATATACAAGTTGATATTTACTGCAGCTAAATGTAAATATGTATACATATTCAATTTGATTTCAATCATTATTTCTATTCAATGTTATTGTTTCTTGTTGTAGTTTATAGATTTCTTTATATATTTTTCTTTTCAAGAAATGGAGTAATTGTAATGAACAAAAATTAAGGCATTTTTATTCTATTCTATTCTATTGCATGGAGTTGGAATGAAACATGTTACATCCTGTTTATACCTGTCTTTGATGCATTATGATTGGCCAGTATATTGATAGTGTAAAGCGATTTAAGGATCTTTAGTTTGGGTTTTGCTAGCGTTTTGCTTATCTGTCATTTTGTGGGTGGGAGATACCCTGGGAATCAGCCAAATTTGCAAAGCTCATTTCATATGCTCTGTCAGAAATCTTACCAGGCTTACCCCCCTTAAAAATGTAATGCATTTTGTTAATAGTTTTTAAACAGCTCTTCTCCTGGAGAAGGTAATGAATATAGATAAACTGGTTGCCATTGTTTTCCACTGACCAAGCCCCGTTGTTTCATTGCTGTGATTGGTTGTAGGTCACATTTCATGGCTGTGATTGGTTGTAGGCCTATCTAATTGTGAACCATTGTGGTCCACACCATTGGTAATGCTAAGTTTATATGAAAGTTAACAATCTAGTGTAAATAAAGAAAGTCTGCTGCTCCCTTTACTTGGAACTAATTACAGACACACGTGAAACTCCAGGTTTTAAGACATTTGATAAAAACATAGATATTCTGCATGATGTATTCATGATTATTATTTTATGATTTTGATACATATTTGCTGTTTTATTTTTTATTTGATATATTTTATTTTATTATAGTCATGTATTTTGTATTGGCTGTTCATTATGTTGGTCAGGAAAGTTGTCAGTCGTGCTGTCTGTCTCAGGACACTCTGAAAAAGAAATGTTTAATGTCAGCGAGCTCTTCCTGTTAAATAAATAAAAAATCCTCCAGCCTCTCAAATGCAATGTAATGGTAAAAGCTAATAACGCAGTAACATTAACATTAACCTTATGTGGTCAACAATAAACCTGTAACGTAACCTTGCCTTTAGCAGTCATTAATAATTAACTAGTAGTTATCCCAGTTTAACGGCGTTAGCCAGCAGATGGTGGCAGCCCCGGCAAGAAAACACTTTTCAAAAATATGTAATTTAATGAACGCTTATCTAAAAATGAATCTCACAAAGCTAACATTAGTAGCAAGCTAACGTTGATAGTTTATGCATCTGAGCTTAACATAGACGTTGCACTCTGGGATTCTTTTGTTTTGGCTGGGCCTGTAGTTATTAACCTGGGGCCTGTTTCACAAAGCAGGTTCAAAAAACTCTGAGTTTAACCCTGAACTCTGAGTTGATCTACTCTGAGATAGGAAACTCTGAGTTTTCGGTTCCAGAACAGCTGATTTGCGTTAGGTTGATCAACTCAGAGTAGTTTGACCTGGAGTTAAGCGCGTGCACCACAAGTATAAAAAGACAGCATCAATGGAGCCCTGATTCGACGAGTCACCATGGCAACGGATAAGCAGAGGGCTACGTTTTTCACCCCACTAGAATTGGAAATATTAATGCACTCGTACGGTGAGTATGAGCATGTTTTTCGCCGTAAGTGTAACACCGCTGCAGCAGCTAAAGAGAGGGAGACGGCGTGGGAGGACATGTTCTGTTGGGGGCCTGGATGGCTCTGACAGGTTTATGTCCAGGGAACGTTACAAAAATTGGAAGTAGCCTTTTCAGGGCGAGGCACACTTTTCTGACCGCTCGGCACACAGTTGCCTTACTCAAGTGCTCTGCATCTCCGACGTTGTACAAAAAACTCCCATTTGCAAAAAAACGCAGCGCAACACATAATATCTGCTGGGATGTGAGAGAATGACTGCGGCTGGTAATGTTTGAAATGTAAGGATGGATAAGGTTATGTATGTAAATGATGGACTGTGATGTGAAACGGTACCGCTCAAAAAGATAAATGTCTGGAAATGCAAGAACATCAATGCGCGGTCTGATAATCATCTCCCGACGAATATTTAATTCTCTGCGCAGTATTGCTGCACCTTCATCTACGGGATCATTATCAAAAGGACACGCCAAACTACGCTACGCCAAAACTTGCGTGCTGACTGAATGAATGAGGAAATCATATACATTGTGTGGCTAAAAGGTGGCGGAGACAGAGAGAAACTCAAGGTTTTCTGAGAAAAACCTGGTCCCGACCAGGTTAGTTTCAGAGAACATGTTACCATGGTAACTGACCGAGAGTTTAAGTTACCTCTCTTTGTGAAACAGGCTAGAGTTACCCCTCTGTCTCTGGTTTGAGTTACCTCCCTTTGTGAAACGGAAAACTCAGAGTTTCCCTCATTTCAGGGTTAACAGACTCAGAGTTTTCACTAAACCTGCTTTGTGAAACAGGCCCCTGTTCTTCCCTGAGCCCCCGCCGGCAGGGGCTATCAGGCAGTATAACAACATCCCCCTCTGCAGCAACATGTAGCTTGCACACAGACACATATGCTGCATTCCACCAGAAAGCTAAGAATCTCTTCTACACGCTCATATAAACCATTTGTATGACCAACAAACACAGTTACAACACCGAGCGATCAAACAATGTGAGGCGAAAAAACAGAAATAAGAGCCACACAGACAAATAAAGCTGGCGCAGTGGCTGCTCTGATGTCAGCAAGATTTCACTGCATCCACTCCAAAGCAGAGTCTCCACACGTTCCAAAAATACTATTTTTATCCCTCTAAGACCAAGTTTCACTGATCCAGCAAATAGATGTTTGCATAATATTTTGTTGTGCACTTCCCTGTTGCTATTGCACTTTGTGGTGGCACTTGTTGCTGATTTCCATTATTATTGTTACTATTTTTTATTACTATGTCCCTAATATTATTATATTATTACAGTTATTGTTGTATTTTAGTGAATGCAGTAATCTGACCCTGTTGGAGACAAATATAGTCCTTTTGTAGGGTTTATGTGTGTGTGTGTAGGGGTGTGTGTGTGTGTGTGTGGGGGGGGGGGGGCTATTTATTTTTTTTATTTTTTCTTCAAAAACTGTTTTCTCTTAGACCCAAAATGACATTTAAATTAAATTAAATTAATTTTACAACGTGGTACCTCAAATCTCAAATGGCACTAATGGTGCCAAATTGTGCCAGATTGTGCCAAATATGCCAAACTTGAGGACGCCTATATATTTCTTTACTAAAACCTCTATAATTTTTTCTCTGCTTTATTTCAGCAGCATCAAACTTCTCACAGGTGATGTCCAGATGTTGTTCCATGGCTTTAATGAGTTTTTTGGCTACTGTGGCATTATTTTCAAAATTATGTAAAATTAAATTTGTTTTTGGGGCGAGGGAAGAAATTCTTCCATTTATGCTGTATTCCATCTGCATTTACTCTGACACAGTTGCATTAATAGTTAGTGCTGCTAACACTTCTGATGGAATCTCACAAGTGTTACCTTTATTGTAATACCAAGATAATGCACATAAAGCTTGTAATTACAGAGATATACCCTATTTATTCTGAGCATGTCTTTTTCGAGCAGGAACCTCAAAAAGGGACTCAGGGAAGAACAAGCCAAACAATATGACAGCAGCAGGTGACATGCTCTCTGTGTCATCTAAAGAGTGTGGCCGCTCACACATCGCTGTGGGAGAGAATTACTTTCTGTTCCTGAAGTTAATGCTCCAAAAAGAACATAAATATAAAGATTGTGCGCTACAAATCTCAAGTCCCCATCTCTGCTGGACAGACAGCTAGAAATGCTCTACAACAACACTAGCGAACGGGGGTGGAAATGGGCAGCGAGAAGAGTGCCAGGGGGATTTGAATGGGAATTAATGTATCTATAGTTGCGGCCCAAAAATCCATATTTTCTGTGGAAACAAAATATCGATTTATATCGCAGAATGGATAAAATCCTACAGCTCTTGTTACTAGGCAGGAAAAATGTGGATTTGCCCCTTCAGGTTGGAAACAAGTTGCTTTCCCAGGTGAAAGAGTTTGAGTATCTCAGGGTGTTGTCGACTGTCATTGTGAAGACTAGGGACGGAAAAATAATGGTTAAGCTCTATGTTCTAGCTAAGACCTATGAAAAGGTTTGGCTTGGAAGTGAAAGAATGAGATCATGGGTCAACTTTACCAAAATGGGTTTACTTTCAAAGGGTGTCTAGGCTAACTAAGGGTCACCAGGGGTCTGTTTCACAAAGCAGGTTTATTGAAAACTCTGAGTCTGTTAACCCTGAAATGAGGGAAACTCTGAGTTTTCCGTTTCACAAAGGGAGGTAACTCAAACCAGAGAGAGAGGGGTAACTCTAGCCTGTTTCACAAAGGGAGGTAACTTAACCTCTCGTCAGTTACCATGGTAACATGCTTTCTGAACCTAACCTGGTCGGGACCAGGGGCCTGTTTCACAAAGCAGGTTCAAAAAACTCTGAGTCTAACCTGGAACTCTGAGTTGATCTACTCTGAGATAGGAAACTCTGAGTTTTCGGTTCCAGAACAGCAGATTTGCGTTAGGTTGATCAACTCAGAGAAGTTCGACCTGGAACTAAGCGCGTGCACCACAAGTAAAAAAAGACAGCATCAATGGAGCCCTGATTCGACGAGTCACCATGGCAACGGGGAAGCGAAGGGCTACGCTACAACTGGAATTGGAAATATTAATGCGCTGATACGGAGAGTTTGAGCAGGTTTACACCGCTGCAGCAGCAAAAGAGAGGGAGACGGTGCTGGAGGACATTGCTGCTCGGGTCAGTGCATAAGTTTAAATGTGGTCCTGTTGCAATCACAATAATATCACAGGGGAAACTGCTTGAGTGGGAGCCTATTAATTTATTTCATTTAAGTGCAACCCCGCGGGGGAGAAGCGCAGCTTAAGATGAAACATAAAAACATTTTTCAAACAGGTAAAACCTCAGCACAGTCTCATGGTGACGCCTCATTTTGAGCATGTTTTACATGGTAAAGTAAATATTACCGTAAGTGGCTGATTTTTATTCAACATATAAATGTTGTATAAAAAACTCCCATTTGCAAAAAAAACGCAGCGCAACACACAATATCTGCTGTGATATAAGAGCATTACTGGTTGTTAATGTTGGAAATGTAAGGAGGGATGAGATGGACTGTGACATGAAACGGTGTTGTGCCGTATTCAGCCCCCTCGCATTATAGGTGATATTCTGGATCAGAAGGCTATATAGGAGTAGTTTATATACCGGTAACCCAATTAAAAGCACACACTTTTGAACCTATGAATTGCAAGAAAAGCTGGGATTATATTTAGAAACGCTAAGTCACATACATTCAACTTGCTCAAAAGATCCATTTCATTAATTTTGTAATTATGGCTGCAGTATATTAAGGACGTCTATGCGCGGTCTGATAAAACTCACGTTTGCAAAAAAATGCAGCGCAACACAGAATATCTGCTGTGATATGAAACGGTACCGCTCAAAAAGAGAATTGCCTGGAAATGCAAGAACATCTATAATCAATAGTTTGATAATCATCTCCCGACGAATATATAATTCTCTGCGCAGTAATGCTGCAGCTTCATCCACGGGATTGTTATCAGAAGGACATGCCATGGTAGTGAAATAGTCACCACCTAATATAACTTCTAATGTCTGATGTTTGCAGTGATTTTCTGAAAAAACAGACGGAACTATACTACGCCAAAACTCGCGTGCTGACTGAATGAATGAGGAAATCAAACGCCGTGTGTGGCTGAAAGAGGGCGGAGACAGAGAGAAACTCAAGGTTTTCTGAGAAAAACCTGGTCCCGACCAGGTTAGTTTCAGAGAGCATGTTACCATGGTAACTGACCAAGAGGTTAAGTTACCTCTCTTTGTGAAACAGGCTAGAGTTACCCCTCTCTCTCTGGTTTGAGTTACCTCCCTTTGTGAAACGGAAAACTCAGAGTTTCCCTCATTTCAGGGTTAACAGACAGTCAGTTTTCACTTAACCTGCTTTGTGAAACGGGGCCCTGGTTTTTCTCAGAAAACCTTGAGTTTCTCTCTGTCTCCGCCCTCTTTCAGCCACACACGGTGTTTGATTTCCTCATTCATTCAGTCAGCGGGCGAGTTTTTGGCGTAGTATAGTTCCGTCTGTTTTTTCAGAAAATCACTGCAAAAATCAGACATTAGAAGTTATATTAGGTGGTGACTATTTTCACTACCATGGCATGTCCTTTTGATAACGATCCCGTGGATGAAGGTGCAGCATTACTGCACAGAGAATTAAATATTCATCCGGGGATGATTATCAGACTATTGATTATAGATGTTCTTGCAATTCCAGGCAATTCTCTTTTTGAGCGGTACCGTTTCACATCCCAGCAGATATTGTGTGTTGCGCTGCGTTTTTTTGCAAACGGGAGTTTTTGTATACAACGTATAAAAATCATTCAGTAGGCCTACATTAGAAGTTATATTAGGTGGTGAATATTTACACTACATGTCCTTTGGATAACGATCCCGTGGATGAAGGTGACGCATTGCCGCAAAGAGAATTAAATATTCGTCGGGAGATGATTATCCGACCGCGCATAGACGTCCTTAATATACTGCAGCCATAATTACAAAATGAATTAAATGGATCTTTTGAGCAAGTTGAATGTATTTGACTCAGCGTTTCCTAAATATAATCCCAGCTTTTCTTGCAATTCATAGGTTCAAAAGTGTGTGCTTTTAGTTGGGTTACCGGTATATAAACTACTCCTATATAGCCTTCTGATCCAAAATATCACCTATAATGCGAGGGGGCTGAATACGGCACAACACCGTTTCATGTCACAGTCCATCTCACCCCTCCTTACATTTCCAACATTAACAACCAGTAAATCTCTCATATCACAGCAGGTATTGTGTGTTGCGCTGCGTTTTTTTGCAACATATAAAACAGCCACTTACGGTAATATTTACTTTACCATGTAAAACATGCTCAAAATGAGGCGTCACCATGAGATTTTGCCGATGTTTTACCTGTTTGAACAATGTTTTTATTTTTCATCTTAAGCTGCTGCCAAGTGCGCTTCTCCCCCGTGGGACTGCACTTAAATGAAATAAACTAATAGGCTCCCACTCAAGCAGTTTCCCCTGTGATATTACTGTGATTACAACAGGACTACATTTAAACTTATGCACTGACCCGAGCCGCGATGTTCTCCCACACCGTCTCCCTCTCTTTTGCTGCTGCAGCGGTGTAAACCTGCTCAAACTCTCCGTATGAGCGCATTAATATTTCCATTTCCAGTTGTAGCGTAGCCCTTCGCTTCCCCGTTGCCATGGTGACTCGCCGAATCAGGGCTCCATTGATGCTGTCTTTTTTTACTTGTGGTGCACGCGCTTAACTCCAGGTCAAACTACTCTAAGTTGATCAACCTAACGCAAATCAGCTGTTCTGGAACCGAAAACTCAGAGTTTCCTATCTCAGAGTAGATCAACTCAGAGTTCAGGGTTAGACTCAGAGTTTTTTTAACCTGCTTTGTGAAACGGACCCCTGGTCAGGTCAGGGTCTCAGAAAATCACAAAGCAGTTATGTCACTCATTAGATAAACAGAGGGATATAAAGGATATATAACAGATGTCCATAAAGATTGTCTGACATCATGTAGTATTCTATGAATCACCAATCATATATTCAACAGAATAGTTCACAGACTCTTCGTTGTATTGTCTGCACTGATCAATTCCACTGTGAGCACACCAACCAAAATAAGGGGCATCTGCTCCGTCTATTGACCAAGCATTTTAGCGCTGGACTGCTTGTCCAGAGGTAGCTACTGTGTGCTGCTGAACATCTATTTTTGTATTTTGCATGACATTTAATGTTGCTTTGCCCGGGAGTGGTTTGTTTCTGACACAGAAAAAGAACAGAGCAGCTACAATCAGAAGTACAAGGTCAACACAAGTGAAAAATATCAGATCAATCTTTGGTACTTAGTTTGCAGTTTACAAATATGTGACATTGTCTATATAATAGATTTATTAGATATTAGATCTACATTCATGGACATCTTTTATTTATTTCCTCAAGTGTATGTGCTTTAGTGGCTGCAGTGACTCATCATCTGGTTTATTTCAAGAAAACTGTACAGGAGGTGGAAATCCACAGTGGGTGGTAACTTTTAATTCTAGTTGCTATTGTTGCTGCTGATCTGTGTCAATCCCCAGCCCTGGTTACAGTGCCCGATTCACAGCAGAAATCACAGACAAGACGTCAAGGCCTTGTGTTGAAACTATTCCTGACAGTTAAGTCAGAGAAAGTCTTTCCTACCAGACTGCAGAAATGTTCACTTTTACTTTTCTGTGTGACATTTTAAAAGAACAAAACAACTTGATATTTTACAACTTTTGTTCGAAGGCTTTTAACAAAAACTTTGTTCCAATGGCACCACTAGCCTGGAAGATACTGTGACAATCTCTTTAATTTCACAAGAGCTCTACATTTGACATGTGGCCAAGGGAGCTAGACCTGAAGAATTTTGTACACTGGCCAGAGAAAAAGAAAGGTTCTACTTATTGGCAGCTGTAACTTGGCCATGACCCCCCCCCCCCCCCCCCCGTAAATGCAACTACTAAAAATGTGTTTGCTTTTGTAATATTTCTATTACTTTATTGAATACAATATTGGAATAAAATCAAATTTATTAAATGTCAGAATCTGTATTAGTGTGCAGCTGTAGCCATATGTGGTTATCTGTAAACCAGTTAAATCAAGAAGATAGTAGTGGCATTTTGACTTAAAAAAATCACACACCTAACCAAACTTCCAACCAGTCCGCCATTCCTTTAAAGCTACACTAGTCAACATTAAATATTAACAATGAATTTAACAACTATAATCTGGAAGAGATCACTTGTACTGATGAACCCACAGAGTTTTATGCTACATAACCTTACTGCTTTGGATCAGTCCAACCCGTGCTCACCCCAACTTGTCACATAGGCTACTGCTGTTTTGTAAGGACCCTTTTGCATTACTTGTCAATGCTTAGGTAGCCCTATTCGTCAAACACAGTTTTAAGGTCAAATTGTTAAATAATATTGCTTTAAACAATTCACTAAGTGTATGTTTACAACTGTACATAGTGGTCATCAGGGCAGGAATTCCACGATGCCCTTCTGAAAATCCTTTACCCCTTGGCCACTGTGGCCTCTGTGCCCCGCTCCAGAGTCCCACTCTTTGTCTGCTGTTTCTTTTCTGTCCATGTGCTGCCTCGCTGCCCTGTCCTGTCAAGTCTGCCCGGCAACAGAATGTTCAAGTAGGCTACTTGCTTTGTCAACAGTAACGTAGGTTAATGTGGTATGACAGGAAAAATGCAAGCATGAAAGAGCTCTCGTTTTAAAGTTTCTGATGGGAAAAGTGAGTCACTAACATGGTCACTAAAAGTCAAAGTAGTGCTTGTGTACAACTCTCAACAAGAAGAAGATAAGAAGATGGGGGGGTGGATAACTTGTTGCCTTATGTTATGGACTATTTCTTCAAAGGGAACAATATCATACATCTGATATACTAGTGCATTGCCCATAAAAAGCAAGTATTCTTATGGAAAAGTGGTAGTCCAATGAGCCTATACATGCTCAAAATAAGCCTTTGTTTGAAAGTGGGACACACTAAGAAGAGTACGTGTAAGCAGTCTCACATAGTCACTCACAGACAAACCACAAACTGTGACAGTCATGGGCACACATTGAGACACACACAGACGCACAAACAGTTAATCTAAGAGAAAGACAAACACACATTGACCAAACATAGTCAGACATACAGTATAGACCCACAGAAAAACACAGGCAAATACACATTAACACTATATGCAGTGCATGTAGTACATACACATACAGACTTGAATACAGTAGTAATGCTGTTGTGAATCAGAGACATTTAGGTTTGTTGTTAACTGGGAGCATACTGCATGCTGCAGCTAACGTTAGTACAGACAACGCTGAACATGCTGCAGCTTACGTTAGCACAGACAACGCTGAACATGCTGCAGCTAACATTAGTACAGACAACGCTGACCATGCTGCAGCTTACGTTAGTACAGACAACGCTGAACATGCTGCAGCTAACGTTAGTGCAGACAACACTGAACATGCTGTAGCTAACATTAGTTGATGGATCTTTTTTGTTTCTGTGTTTTTGAAGACATGGGAGAAAAGGCGCCCTATGTTAAACTGTTTATTTTATGCCAAGAATATTATTCTAAATATTTTTGCAATATCAGCTCTCCACTTTTCTTGAATATACCCTACTATGCACTGTTATTATTTTTTATAAACCAAAACTAATTTGTGTATGTTTAAACTCATTGTTCTGTGTATGCATTAATTAAGGCATATACCAAAATCCATTTTAATTAACTATTACTATTATTATTATTACTATTATTATTATAATTAAAAATGATGCTTCTTAAGTCAAATAATGATATGCCATTAATTAAATACAAAGCCTCTAATAATTAGATACATTTTTTTAATCGTGTCCCACCACTAGTTGAGACGTGTTTGTGCGCGTGCATGAAAAGCAAAATGTGATCGCACATTAGCTACAGTCACAGTAGTTAAAGTCCCGTGTCTTGTTTCTGCTACTGAGTGGAGTGACGGACGTTAGGTCCAGCAGACAAAAGTGTCTCCTCTTGTGATTTCTGACCACAGTCTGGAAGTTGAAGCAGGAAAAGCTACATTGAGCTACTGTAAGATATTTATTGAGTTTCCTTATTAGAAATGCTCTAAATTAATTTGAGTTTGATCCTGTAAACTGTTAACTACATAGTGTGTATCTAGAGCTTTTATTGTGAAAGGTAAAAAAAAGAGTTCAAGCAATATGCGCTGCCTTTGTTGACAAAGGCAATGTGGGCCAATATTAGGGGTGCAGCTATCGAATATTTTTGTAATTGTATATTCTACCAATTATTCCATCCATTAATTGGATAAAAAAAAATATATATAATTTGGCGTAAAAATAAAATAATTTGAGTTATTCCGCAAAAAAAAAATTCAGTTGGTCAATTATGTCTGGGGTAGTCCTATTTGGTGCAGGAACCTAACAGGGGTGAGGGTGTGTTTTTGTTTGTTTGTGTTTGAGTGTGCACATGTGCGTGGGGGGGGGGCAGATGTGTGTGTGTTGAAGGCAATACACTCAATAAGTTTACCATTTAAACAATTCAAAGTGGTGCATGAAATTCTACCTGACGCACGTGTTTACTAGGGGTGGAACGGTTCACAAAATCCACTGTTCGGTTCAGATCAGGGTTTTGGGGTCACGGTTTTTCGGTTCGGTTCGGTTGTTTTTTTCTATTTCTTTTAGATTCTAAAAATACCATGTATCAAATCTATAGCCTAATAATTAAAAAAAAAAATCAAATATTCTTAAGGACATGTCATGCAATCATCCAAAAACTTAAATAATAAGGCAGCTTGCTCAGGGATTACAGTAACAATCTTAAATGAAAGTGAAGTGAGACACATTGCTGCATTTACGCATTTATACATTTATTTGGCAAAAAGGTAAACAATTGTTTGCCTTCTAGGTAAGAATATAAACACTTTTAAATAATCAAATCTTAGAAAAAATGAAGAAAATAGGTTTTCTTTCACTAAAACACGCACAAACAGCAATCACTGAACTGACTGAAATAGGCTACATCAGGGTTGTTCAATTAATTTGGAATTGGGGCCGATTGACGAAAATGATCCAAAATGAGGGGCCAGAAAAATATGAGCATCACATTAATCGATATTGTAAAACAATGCAGTGACGTAGGATTGCATACAGTATATTGTCTTTATTTTATCAATGTAATTATTAGTCATAGGCCTTAAAGTGCAAAAGCTTGTCAAAAACAATCCTTGTTGAATGAACAAACCTGTTAACCAGAGGTTTTCACTCAATTATTGGACTGAAGGACGTAGCGCTGAGATGGATACAAGAAAGGACAGTGGTCATGAAGATTTACGCTACGTTGCACCTCGGAAACCGAACGGTAAACACGTGTACCGAACCGTGACAAGCGTACTGAACGGGACGGATTATTTTAATAAACCGTTCCACCCCTAGTGTTTACTCAAACAGGTTTCAAAGACAAAAAGATTAATTAAGAAAATGAATTGGAGATATATCAGGAAGAGTGAGTCACTCTCTTTCCGTTTACTGTAACAACAAGCAATGTACAAAAACACCAGTGACAAATTTCCTCAACTAACTAACTAACTAACTAAGACTGATCTGGTAGGTAACGTTATATTTAACATTCATGAAAAACTAAATGTAGAGGCATTCACCAGGACAGCTAACGTTACGTATCACTCTGGCAACCGCCCCCCTTAAACCGTTAACAACAGGCTGCTTTCGGCTCAGAAGCTGAATAATCCATGTTGTACTGTTGTGGTAGAACAGTTCTAGTTAACAGTGGACACATTGCACCTTTTTGGCTTCTTTTTTAAGTGTGAAATGATCCCAAACTTATTCTCTGCCTTTTCCGGATTGTAGTGGTGTGCATGTGATCCCTGCGCTGAACAGGCAAGATAAGAATTAAACGAATCGAAAGAAATTTTGGTAATCGAGTAACTCAAGTAATTGTCTCAGCCCTAGCCAATATGTAGTTATTCAGGATATAATAATATCTTTGGCATTTTTGGTCCAAACAGAATTGATGATGCACACCATTGTGTCATGTAGAAGCCATGTGGAAAATCTCAGTCTGAATCTGATCAGCAGAAATATTTGAACCACACTGATATGCATACATACAGACATTCCATGCTTGAATCGTTCCTTGATAGAATAGATGACAAAAGCTTTTGTCTCACACATTATAATTAAGCAATAGCTCCAACCAGCAGTGGTATGTTTGGAATATATCACAGCTAAGGGGCATCGTTTGGCCTCATGGGAATCAGAAAAACAATTGCGTTCCAAGTGGCCTTGCCCCTAAACCTATGAAATTCCTCGTCTGGTGGTCATGCTAGCATAGTTTTGAGGAACATTTTAACTTTGCTGACCACATTACCCCTATTACTAGTGATGGGCAAATGAAGCTTCATTCAGCTAAATGAATCATTTTCTTTATTTTCTGAGTCCACTAGATGGAGCTCTCTGTTCAACAAAGGGTTGAAAGTTCACAGGATTACCGTTCATTGAGCCTTTTTCTTTAAACCAAGAGCTCCATCCAGTGGGCTCAGAAAATAAGGAAAGTGGTTCATGAAGCCTCATTTGCCCAACACTACCTATTACTGACTCTATCCACCTCATTTTGGTGTCGTTACTGTTAAAATTAGTATGGGTGAGTAATTAGTATTGTATTGTGGAGATTTTTAAACATGATATTTATTGTGGTCACGATATAAGTAACATTTCATTATTACTTACTGTGCACAAATAGAATTTGATTAAAAATGTTTTAGCATGCTTTCACAATATTATCAATTGAACACAGATGACACACAGTTAAAATGAAATTCCGGCGTAAAATCATCCCATGGTCTTTTTCGACAATTGCACACATCAAATAAGCCATCGAGACAGTTTTTTTTGTGTATGAACTATTAACGGAGAAATTCGGGAGAGTCGCTAACAGCCAGATGTGGCTAACACTGATTAGTAGTGTTGGGCAAATGAGGCTTCATGAACCACTTTCCTTATTTTCTGAGCCCACTGGATGGAGCTCTTGGTTTAAAGAAAAAGGCTCAATGAACGGTAATCCTGTGAACTTTCAACCCTTTGTTGAACAGAGAGCTCCATCTAGTGGACTCAGAAAATAAAGAAAATGATTCATTTAGCTGAATGAAGCTTCATTTGCCCATCACTACTGATTAGCTTGGAGCAGTACATTGAAGGCATTAAAACAGCTCTTTTATCCACTAATACTGCTCAAAATCACACCAAACCTCTGCAGTAGCATGATAAGAGTCCTGGCTCCTTCCTTTCGGATTGCATTTGGTAATCGACTTAGTGGTGATTGCTCTAAGACTGCATGGGAAGCTCACCTCAGTGGTGAAATATGTACTGCTGTGTGTACATTTCATTGACTAAATATGCCCTAGAAAGCCTTCATCTTTTGTTCAGAATCAGCTACTTATCACAGGTAACCGGCGCAACTTCCTTGTCATTCATCCCCACTGCAGCCTAACTAGACGGTCATTGGATAAATGACCGGATAATTGTCCCGCCCATCGGACGCTCATTGTCTCTGGGGGTCTATGGAACAGTGGGTTGGCCTGGACGCTCAGCTTCTGCATGATGATTGGATGAGCTGTCTGAGGCAGAATTCTTTTGATTGACAGCTAAATGAGCGAATCAGCGATCTTGAAGAATAAACGTCCAGCGGCGCATTTTTCAAGTTTTTCATTCTGTTGTTCTGAACTGATCCGGAGACATTGCCGATCCTTAGCGACTTTGTCTTTGTTAAAAACAACTAGCGTTGTGTTAGGCGATTCTGTTCTGTCACTCTGCGGTTTCTTTCCTCAATGAGCAGCGGCAGCTGCGGAGCTTCTGCCCCCGTCACGATCTCTCACACTCACAGGTGGTCACACTTCACAGTAGCCTGGCGCAGCAGCTCCAGCTGGGCCAAGGCTGTTTAAGTAGCCTAGAATTACTGGCCATTGAGAGGACACTGGTCAAGTTGACCAGGGACCGGTTGGTAAGTCTTTCAAAACACTCTTCTTATGCTACTGCAAAGGATTGGTGTTATTTTGAGCAGTATTAGTGGTTTAAAAAGACGTTTTAATGCGTTTACCTTAATGCCCCGAGCTAATCAGTGCTACCCATGTCCGGCTGTTAGCGACTCTCCAGGATATCTCCATTAATAGTTCATACACAAAAAACCCTCTCTTGATGGCCTATTTGATGTGTGCAAGTGTCGAAAAAGACCTTTGGATGATATTGCGCCGGAATTACACTTTAATGGATGTTGCAGATAAGCCCCAGGTTAAAACGATGTGTGGTAAGATGAGAGGGGATCAGCCCCTGGAGGTGAAACGTTACAGAGTATGGAGGGTTCTTTTAACAGGAACTGGCTGTTTATTGGAGGAACCATGCGACCAGGGGGCAGAGGGCTCAACTCGTGTGGCAGCAGTGAATGAATGAGAGCCTGTCTGGGAGTGATGGACAGTCTAAAGCCTGGACCACGGACCGCCTCAGCAATATTCTTAATCACAACTAGCCAGTGAACTTTATTGCTGTATAAATTATTTTATGTGGGAGGGGCTCGGGACTCTTCCTGGTTATCAGCAAGACCGGAAGAAAGAGTCTAAGTCCCCAATCAAAGATGGCGGTGCTTTGGGGGTGTAACACATTTGCAGTAAAATCTGGTCTGCAAGCCATGATGTTTAATAGGTGGCGCACTTCATCATAAAAAGAACCTCGCAGAGAGAACCGGGCAGCTCCAGTTCCACTGCACATATGTCATGCCCCCAAAGCACCACCATCTTTAATTGGTGTCCTTGCCTCTTTCCATAGCCTTGGTTATCAGCACTTGCAGATAGCAGCTTGGCTGATGGCCTGGCTGATATCTGAAGCCAGGGAGAAGCCTTGGCCAAGCAGAAAAATCCTTTGCTGTATAATAAACTTTTTTTTATAACTTATGAAGTTGTTTGGCTTTCCTTAAGAAAAGAACACCACAGTATTTTTAAAATACATATTTAAAGGAATAGTTAGTCAGTGTATTACCTCGTGGAGAAGCAGACAATACTGACACAGAAGCTAAACAGTGTACTGTTGTGGATGGAGGCAGCCTAATAAATCAATATCAATTTAAGCGTAAGCTGTTAGACAGCTCTTTCTTAAGGGAAATTGAGGCTGTAAAAATGAATCTATGCTCTTGTGAAAGCCACCAGACTCCATTAACAAAAACGATAATTTTACCTAGCAGACACTCAGAGTTGCTGATCTACCGCTGCCTCCATTGGTTTATTAGTTCCTAGCCCTTTAAAACGCCAAAAAGTAACACAAAAAAACTAACCGATTCGATTTTTTTTTTCCAGTGGAGTCTGGTGACTGATGAGAGCAGAAAAATGGCTTCAGTTCTCCCTGTGTAAACTTAAACATGGCTGTTGACATCGAGGTAAAGTGGTGAAATTGTTATAAATATAGTGTAGATTTAAAACAATAATGTGTTTTTTAAGGGAGCTAAAATATATTTTATATTCTGCCTGCTTCTCCAAATTTGGGTAGTGCCCACTGCCATCTGTTGTCTATGGTCTGTAGCAATAGAGTCATTAAAGTATTTCCCACAGCACTGTGACTGCACTGGAGAAAAATGTGGCTGCACTGCCTATCATTCTGGCATAGGGGGGAAAACATTTTGGTATGTTTGCATTTCTTTAAACCAGTCACAATCATCTTGGGTGGTGCTAAGCCCAGGATGCAGTGACCCTTCCAAAAAAGATGGTGGCAAAACCCAAAGGTGCGGAGAATTCCATCTGAAATAGGTTGCCAATTACAGGCTTATACCTACAGTCTACATCCAGTGAATAAAACTGTTGCTTTATTGTTACTTAGTACATGAGAAACTGGTTTTGTAAAATTGAATTTTTCAGATTTAAGATGTTTAAAAAAATGCTTTATAGTCATAACATCAAAATTCAATTACCTCCATCTGTAAGAGAAAGTAATCACTGTTAGAGGCAGAAACTGGCAAGCATTGCTGCAATGCATCATACAGTAGATGTTTTGGTAGCACTTATCATAGTCACAGTATCATCAAGACAAAAAGCATTATAACTAACAGAGCGTTCACACCAAAAGCGATGGATGCAATGAAAGCGTCAAGCTGCATTCAAAATCGATGTAAATGCTGCAATGAAACGCGATTCAGGCACTAAGAGCGACGCAACAAAGCATTGATTGCAAGTTTTAACTTTTCAAGCGACATCATGTGGCGCGACCAATCAGCCAATCAGCGTTGAGATTGCGGTAACCGTCATCGAGGTTCACATCCAGGGGATTGCCAAAGCCACCATTATTGCAGTCCTTGGGGAAAACCAGACTGTCACCAGCCAAGGCTGCTACCTTTAATCACAGGTAGCAGCCTTGATTGAAACGATGATCTAAAAATTAACTTGTGAGATGACACAGGTAAAGCATCGCATCGTGACAGAGTTTATTTGGATGCTAGTAACGTTTCAGCTACAACAATCAACAACACGTAAGACAAAAACAGGGATGTAAAAAAGGGTTTCCAGACACAACTGGGCGAGGTCTGAGGTAATCACAGCATCTATAGCCTGTTTATTGCTTGGAAAAGTAATAAATACAATGACATTTTATTATGAAATTAGACATTTGTCTTCCATTTTCTTCCCATGCCATAGTGTAAAGGAACAATAATACTTTATGAAATATATCTATTTGAAGGTAAGCAGCAGTGATACATCTATGGAATTGGCTTATTTTAAGTCATTATAGAGAATGTATGTTTTCATTCATCAGATTGCATAGAATCGCACAGAACCATTTAATATTAAAATATATATTTCCTTGGCTTATTTTAATTTATAATGGAAAAATAATGTGTTGACATTAAATGAATATTAACTGTATCTATCAGATTGAGTAGTTTCACACTAAATCGACACACTGGATCATTCCATATTAAAATGTATTGTCCTTGAATCTTATCACAGCTTACACTAGGGAGTTTAAAATTAGACAACAAATGATTAATACTTGATTTGTTCTTAAATATTGGTATTTTTTATTGTTCAGAATTTGATAAAATATCAGTTGAGGCTATACCACTACGACTCTTCGCATGTTCTTTGTTCAATAACCAAGGCACTTTATTTTGTGAAAAAAAAGCAGTGAGCAAATTTAGATAGCACTTTTGGATACCTCACAGTTATTGATGTTAATCTGGCACCTGGTGACAATTTTATTCACAATTTACTCCATATGAAGGCCAAAGGGTTGACCCTACGCAGTCATTGCAAAAAAGGTTGGGCTTGATTGTGATTTCAAGAATATTGAAACTTTAAAAGGACATACATTCATTTAAGACCCCCAAAAAGTTTGTCCGTCCATGTAGAACAAGTGCACGAGGAGGCAAGATTATGCAAAGTCTGATGGGAAACATTATGTTGGGCGTAGGACTGGGGAAAGACTGAACCCAAAGTTTGTAAAGAGGTTAAGTTAAATCTGTAGGAGGAAGTTTCACGGTTTGGGGAATGTTTTCTGCAGCAGGAGTTGGGCCTCTTGTACAGCTACATTGCAGAATGCAAATGCTTATGTTAACCTCCTTCAGCAACATTCAATACCTTCACTGCGATTGTCTCCCAATCAGCTGCAATTTTCATTTAAGACCATGCCTGAGCTGATAATATTGAAACAATGAAGTGACCAGCCCAGAGTCCAAATCTATACCCCATAAAAATTCTTGGCAACACAGTAATGTCTAAGAAACCCACTACCGTTACTGAACTGTGGAAGAGACTGAAGAAGAATGGACCAAGATCAAACCAGAGCAGTGTGGGAAACTAGTGATGTCCTGTGGGCGCAGATGTGCCGATGTCATTCAAAGCTGTGGCCTCTACACTTCCTATTTATTTTTTAGTCCTATTGTCCTAACAAAACATTGTTGAAATCTTCTCTTCCGACACAGTGGTTACTTCATGCAGTGCTGTACTAGCAGCCACAGCCAACAGTATTTCAGAATAAATCAGGTATTAATAATTGATTCTGGAATCTTGATCTCCAGTATATGTATGTAGCTACCTATCGAATCATCTTATAAGGGAGAGATGCACACCCCTAATTATTACCAGTATTATCATTTTAATATTTAAGTAATTCAACGTATATAAGAATATTTTGGTCCAAATTAAAAAATCCTGTGTGATGGAAGGAGAATTACTCATTTTTATCAAGCCAAAGGTAACTTGGAAGTTTGTGTGGGTGTTCTGCACTTGTCTTATAATGAAAAGTGACAATGACCTGTATAATATTATTCAACATACATGGGTATAATTTGATTTGCCAGTATAACCCCTATAATAGCATTGATTAATTTACTGCATTATTTTTCTAAGAAAGATAGAGAAACTTTAAGCATGTTGTACAGTACATTTAAGGACAGGCTGTACTTCTGGTGAAAAGATCCAACTACATGCTGTCATTTTTTTTGACAGTTTCACTTGGGTGACAGGTTCCTCATAGCAGCTGGCAAAATGGCATTAACAGTGGGATGTTCACAAGGTATTAACCAGGCTTATCCCGGCAGTGTCTGATGAGCTCCTTATCCAAGCCATCCCGCCCTGTGATATATATTTTTTTCCAAAGCAATTCCTGTTTCATGAGGATCTGGGAAAAAATTAAACCACCATTAAACACAAACATTCATTGAGCTAAATATGGGACTAGTTGCTACTGAAATAAGAACTTCAAGCTTCCAGAAAGGTGGCTGTTTGGATGTTCACTGAATTCCTTTCAGCATGTGAACGGATTCTTCCTCTACATGCACTTATTACTTTATTAGATGATTCATGCATGATTCATCCTGGAACAGTAATATTTATGCGTTGAATTCAGCTTTACCGGGTAATTGCACAGTAAATAGTCATTCCAAACAGAGAAAACGCTCCCTTTTTGTGTCCTCTTTAGGACCTAATGAGTGTTTGTCATTTGTAATTACATCCTCAAGTGACACACTGACATTCTTGCATTCAGTAAATTCCAACTGTCACCCAAACTTTCAATTCAATTCACCCTCAAATTGTATGTCAGCTTTTGTCAGTACAATTCAGCTTGAAGAAAACAAAAAAACAACAACGTACACTGCTACTTTATATGCTAAAGATTTAGTCTAGGTAAGAATGCCTTATCTATATGCAAATGATAAGTTATCAACTTCAATAACTGTTGAACGAGGTGTCTCCAAACATAGTATTGCCTTCATTTGTCAGGCTGCCAGGGTGGCCCAGTTTTTAATGCAAAGCGTTCAATCTTGTGGGAGATGGCAGCAAACACAGACGAATAGCCCACGGAAAAAGGAGAAGATAGTTAAGAGCACAAAACGACAGAGATGATAATGAGTCTTGTTTGTGTTGTCCACTTCATCTTTATAGCAAATGATAAACCAACGAGTCAAAAGCAAATGAAAAACACTTCTGTAATGCTAATTGAAATAATTTCCCTGTGCAGCATGGGGAAGTGTGTTATTTTACAAAATAAAAGAGTGAAAGTCTGTCCTTGAGAGGATCCTGAGATAGCAAACATCATACAATAACCATCTGCAAAGAAAAACCTGGCAGGCATCATTTTAAAAATAATTATATATATTGTTTATTGTTGGTCCACTTCATAATGTACAGAAGTTATTTCGTATGTCTCCAGGGCAGCTCATTTCATACACACATGGCACAAAAAAAAAACACTGCTGAGCTTGAAATTTAAATATGGAAATCACACTGATACTTAATTCTGTTCATATAGCATCATCAGGGTGTGTGTGTGTGTGTGTGTGTGTGTGCGTGTGCGTGTGTCAGTGTTCGTGGTATTTGCTGCATTTTTATGGGAATCGTTTAGGGCTTGATGGCATGGCCAGAATTTTGTATTCCAATATACAGTAGGTCATATAATATCTTGATAACAATATACACTTTTGTTGTTGAATTAGATACTTGACAAATTGGTTAATTCTATTAAAGTGTAAGTCCGGCCAAAATCGTCCCCATGGTCTTTTTAGGCATAAAAATACATAAAATAAGCATTCGAGAAAGTTTTTTTTGTTTATCAACCATATATGGATAAATCAGAGATAAACACTAACACACCCATAGGGCTAACACGGATTAGCTTGGGGCGGTGTGGGGAACGCATCTAAAACGGCATTTTTAACCACTAATTTGCTGAAAATAGGAGTTTATTAAAAAAAGGGTAACGTTAGGTCACTATAGGTCAGTTGGTTGCGTTAGTGTCCAAGCATCACTAGACAGCAAGATTGAACACTCACACATAGCAAGCGAAATATTAGTGTTTATAAAATGCCATTTTGGATGAGTTCACCATACGGCCCAGAGCTTATCAGTGTTAGCCCTTTGGGTCTGTTAGCATTTCTCTGGGATCCATACTTTTCCATAATTCTCCAACAAAACAAAAAAAAAACTGTCTCGATGGCTTATTTGATGTATTTTCATGCTGAAAAAGACCATGGGGTCCATTTTCACCAGACTTACACTTTTAGAATTTTAATGCAAAATGAACATAACACAGTACTTTCAAGTGAAATTGACTATGTTTACATGCAGGCGCACAAATAGTGTGACTTGAAAACAAAACTGCAATCTTCAAATGATCATGGCTCATCTTTAGCTGGGGGCAGCAGCTCTAGCAGGGGACCCCAATCTTCCTTTTCTACCTGTGTCCACTATGGTGTTCTAGGGTTACTGCCTCTTCAGGCACCTTAGACCGGTGGTAGTCGCCCCATATAAAGATCATGAAGATCCTTGAGGCAGCGGCCGCGGCCGTGGGTTCGACTCCTACCTGCGGCCCTTTGTTGCATGTTCCCCCTCTCTCCCACCATTCCTGTCTGTCCTATATAATAAAAGGCTTAGAAAACTGCCCAAAAAATAATCTTTAAAAAGAAATACTAAGAAAAAAAATATGGACTGGGGTTGACTCCACATGGCTCTTCCAGACAGTACCCAGTACATGAAATACAGATGATTTTTCAAGGTACTAACTTGCATGGACAAATCAAATCAAACAGTGATTACCACACACAGAGAGGAAGAGTGACTTCATTCTCTGCTCAGAACGCCATTAATCCACTATATCTTTGCTGTACATAGCAGATATTTGTTTGCTGCTTTATTAATGCTCTGAATGTTGGGTACTGTTCTGTTTTTAAAATAAAGGTTAAAGACAACAGATTGCCTTTGTGTTTTTATTGGAAGTAACTGAAATTGTGAAAACAGTACTGGATACAAGTTAAGTGAGTGTACATATCAGGAATGGATGAAGAGTGATACCAAAGCTTCTGTGAAAAATAATTAATACATCAATGAAGTAAAAGGAAAAAGAGTACAAAACACAACACTTATTCAACAATGAATGTTGCTGTCTTTTGCTGTGAAAAGAACTGTCATGAAATATAAAATAAAAAAACCTAAACTATTGAAAATGTGTTGACATTAAATATGAAGCAGCATTTTCACCTCATCATTGGCTACCTTTTTTAGATCCCATCACCTTGTCTGGGACATACAGATTCAGTGTGAAGGTGTAGGGACTGGGACGCCAACATACGCCTGCTGGGAAGAGCCTGGCTGCGTATTCTCCCATCTGCCCGCCTGCAGAAACTCCATCCATAAAGGCAAATTGTCAGAAAAATCCAAAAGGAAGAATCTCTTTTTTCCCCAGCCTCTTTGAATGTCAGGCAGTTGCATATATCTAATACACTTGAAGGCAAACTGCTGAGATCCAACAAGTCTGCGGCAGATGATTTGAGCCTTAGAAGCCCTAAGAGCTATAGTCCTTATCTGGTCCTCTTTCCCCCTGCAGACGGTAACTGTATGAACGTCTCCTCCAATCGTCTCTGCTGCAAACGCTCTTATCTCCGCTTCACTGCATACCTTCTCCCTGCACTCACAAAATTGAGCAACTGCATGTTAACGGTTTCATCCCAAAATGTGATATGTGATATATCCATTTGAAGGAAAAGGGACTTGATATTTTTCCTATTAACACATATGATTGTATCACCTAAAATATTACTGTTTTGTATGGAAAGGTCAAAGGATGGCTGGCGACAATAGGAATGTTCCCAAAAAACATTTTTTCTCATTCAATTTGGAATAGAAGAAAATTTCACAACGTGGAAAAAAAACCCATCATAGATATCATAGAGTTGTGCCATTACACAACCCTTCAGAAATGTTGTAAGAGTTCAAACAAGAACAAAAATCAATAGCACGAGGGAGATTAATGTTTCAAAGTTTTGCAGCAGCTTAAACAATAATTTTGTTCCAGTTGAGTACCGACTTAAATTCTCTGCTTGCCTCCTGCAAAGGTTATTAGCAAAGGTAGTGTTTATCATGGTGCTCTCTGGCAAATAAAACAAAGGGAGAAATGTGTTTGTGCTTGTAGTAGTGTAACACACTACATCACTGTAATTGAGTGTATGCAGGCAGAGCAGGAAAAGATGTTGAGTGGTCACACTAGTGCTTGTGTGAAACACATGTACTGCATATGTGTACACATACAGTACATCTCATTCACACCTGTACAGTATAGAGCTCAGGGTAGAAATTATATTAACTCTATATAAGGCGAATAAGGCTACTCAATTTGGTTCTCTGTGCTACCTCAAAGACTATAGCTAGCAGAGCCTTATTCCGTGGAAAGAATGAACAGAAAAACTGTGTGTAAATGTTACACAGTCTTGTGTTAGTGTGTGTGTGTGTATGTGTGTGTGTGTGTGTGTGCGCGTGTGCGTGCGTGCGTGTTTGTATGTATTGCACGATTGCCTAGTTGACGACACCACGGGTTGATTGGGAATTTTTGGGCAGCGCCCTTAACTCCCCTTATACCAGCTCAATCCTGCCAGCTGTGTGGCTCCCTCTCCTCCTGGCATTGTGTTCTTTGTTTAGTTCTTGTAGTTTGTTTGGATTATTGCCTGTGTTAAAGTAGCTTTCTTTTAGTAGGTCTATTATTAGTTTAACCCTTACTTGTACCTGTTATGTTGAGGCAGTGTAGTATCAAACAATAATATTAGGGCTAGTTTTCATTCTAGACCCAATGAGGAGACTGCTGATATTTACCAGGCTGATTGCCGGACCAGACCTGTAACATCTACCCCAAAAAATTACACGGAGTTATATTTTTTTTGTCATCACAGTATGTTAAACCGGTAAGTAACCATTACAAATTGGGTTTACAGTCATTTCAAGTGTCTCTGTTTGATTTGAACCAAAAAATTAAAATAACAAAGAAAACCCTCTGAGATCTCAGGTTATAAAAAGTAAATTGTACGAAACGTTCAAATGAATAGGAAAAAAATTATAAAATGAGTGCACTCAGTCCTACCCCCCTCTTAACAAAGACTGTCCAATGGGGAGTATTGCCAGGGGGGGGGGGGGGGGGTTTCTATGTGAAGATGAGGATAGAGGGGTGAATGACCGGAGTAGCAACCAGGATGGAGATGGAGATAGACGGATGGCAGCAGAAGAACCAAGCTCCCAAGTGAAGGGGAAAAAAAACAGCCCACACAACCATGCAGACAAGTACTTATTGTGTCTATACTTAAAGTCAATTTGAATGCATTTAAATAAAATTACTGCTTTCCTGTGTCTACGTTACTTTTTAACTCCTATTTCTTAACATATAATGAACTTGTTATATTCATCATAGCTCAGTGAACAAAACATGAATTCACATTTAGCATTTCAAAATAATTAAACTCCGTTTTTAGCATACAGCTCGTATTATTTACATAAACCACCTTCATTTTACAGTTCACACAGTAAAAACACTTTTTTCCCACTCTCGTCAGCTTAGCTGCATGAATTTTTCTTACCGGGGCCTACTGGTTTAGCACCACATTAGCCTGCACCGACCGGCCATAAAAAAGGTTTACACACAACAATGAACTAGCAGCACAGTATTCATAAAACAATTAACACAGGCTTCAATATTAATAGATCATTCAGACCGGTTCAAATCTTTCCCGACTGGTTTTGGAGAGTATTCAAGGCACTCAGTCACTCAAGTTATTTTTGTAGCACTCTGTTAGCATGCTAATATATTGATTTCTATTGTTTACACAATTCACGTCGTCCTACTCAAACTTGCGGCACACCGATGGTCTCTTCGGTCTCTCTGTCTTCAGTTCCTAACTTCTAACTGTTAGTTTTTATTTATCAGTTCAACTTTTTTTGCTCTTTATTCTCTTCCAGCTACTTACACAACCACACCAGACATCGGTCGAGAGGGACTCGCAGAGATCGGCGCTAGGGTGAGATGCACACTCCTGTCAGCTTTTCTCTCACCGAAAAATAGCGCATAACAACTGCCACCTAATTTCAAGAGACAGTTATGCATATTAAGGTTTGTTTATAGGAGAGGATATTTTTACTGCTCCCCTCTCATGAAAAAGATACTAATTAACTTATTAATTTAAAAAAAAATTTGATTTTAGAGAATTAACAACATGATTCATTCATATACGGATAATTGACTACAAATACCTGGGGTTTAACTAACTTTGGTCACATTAACATTTACATTTTGCTGAATGTGTTACCATTTTAGTTATGTTGTTAAATGCGTGTCTTTGAAATGATGTGTTGGCTTCTATTTTGTTATGGTCCACGAGCTGGCTATATTATTATTATTATTATTATTATTTGATGTTGAAATACTGTTAAAACAGACTAACAATGATACAATTCTGAGGCTATAGTCTTAATGAATATATCATAAAATAATATTGTTCCATAATTATCAGGGTTCAATTCAATTCTCCAAAAGTAGAATAGGAGGCAGAGCCTTCAGCTACCAAGCTCCTCTCCTGTGGAACCAAATCCAAAGTGTTGTTCAGGATGCAGACACCATCCCCATATTTTAAGAGTAAACTAAAAACTTTCCTCTTTGATAAAGCTTACAGCTAGGGCTTACGAGCCCTTAGCTATGTTGTTATTGGCATTCAATTTCTCTTAGTAGTGTATGGGGCCTAAGCTGATTTTGTTATGCTTAATGATGCTGCCATAGGCCTAGTCTGCCGGGGGAAAATCCTGTTCCTGATACTCTGAGCTTCTCTCCTCTCTGTCTGTATCATCCATGTCTCATAAATGCATGTTACTTATTCAACCTCTTCCCCAGAGTTGTTCGTGCTTTGTCGTCTAACAGGTCTCTGCTGATCGCCGTGGAACCTGCTGCCGTGGTCCTGTGTGACACTTCCTGCGTCTTTTCTCTCTTTCTCTCTTCTTTTCTTCCTCCCCAACTGGTCAAGACAGATGGCTGTCCTCCATAGAGCTCGGTCTGTTCCTGCCTATTATAGGGAAGGTTTTCGTTGCCACCGTACTCTACGGGGGAATTGCTGGGTCTATGTAAATCACATATAAGTCATAGAGTGTTGTCTATACCTACTCTGTAAAGTGTCCTGAGATAACTTTTGTTATGATTTGGCACTATAAATAAAATTGAATTGGATTGAATTGAATTTATAATATGAGCTTTGTGGGGGTCTCTAACATCGTGGCCCACCCCCACAGGGTAGATACACTGACTTGCACCTTTGGATCAGCTGACAACAGGCAGCATCCGGTACTGCCAAGATTTCGACAGCCTTTTCAGAAACTTATGGGAGACGTCACTGAGACTACATCCATATTTTATACAGTATGGTTCTAAAGGTGTAATTGGATTACCCAAAGTTTACGTATTTTAGTGAATACAACTGCTGTTAGATCAGGAGGAGGACCATACTCTAGCACTGACAGAGTCCTGTTGTGGTAGGTCTGGCTCAGCAAGATTACCCACTATCAAACGGTAAAGTGGGTTTCACATGCTTGGTGGGGTTAGCTTTTTACCTTTAATCACATTTGATTCACTACATTTGTGTGATGCCCCCCTTAGCTAAAGATGAGTCACTGTAATAAAAGAGAAGGATTCTCATACATAAATACTACAAAAAGATTTGACACATTCATTATGTCGCAAGAAATCAATTAACAATTCACACATGGGCC
Source organism: Echiichthys vipera (assembly GCF_963691815.1). NCBI lineage: Eukaryota > Metazoa > Chordata > Actinopteri > Perciformes > Trachinidae > Echiichthys > Echiichthys vipera. The sequence goes on along the minus strand of NC_139827.1, from coordinate 31,481,998 downwards.
AAAGGATTATAACTTGGAAGATGACTGCATACTGCAAAAAATAAATAAATAAAGGAAATATCACTACGTTTATATTATATATATATGTAAAATTAAAGTTGAAATAGCAAAACCATTTGTCATGACTGAGGCCCAGCTATTATTATCCAATAATTTAAAAGGTATTTGTTTACACAATTGTCGTTATTTCAATTCATAGCCAAGGGATATTTAAACCACCCTGCCTGTTTCATCTCTCTGCTCTTTGCCATTTTCCCCCTTAACCCCTCCACCATCAACCTCCCATCTATGGCTCCCAAGGGGGACCTCCAATTGGCTGTGATTTATAGGGGCCTATGCCTATAAATCTATCTAATCGATGGGTTCAAAGCAAAAGGGTTTTTTTAGTACAAAGAGCTTCTGCAAGATGTTGTGTCACATTAAACATTGCTAGTACAATTTCTTCCATTTTATGTAGTCACAATAGTTTAAATCACAGCATGCATGCAAAATAAAATGAGTATATGAATATGCACAGTAATTTGTTAAATGACACTAAATACTCAGATATTTGATCCATTTTAGTCCATCAATATTTCATCAGCTATAATTTCCTGCCTCATAATAAAACCGCGACATGTTGTCTCCAAAAACAAACTCTTAAACAATATGTAATCAAGCAGAATATGGCTCTGTCTAAAGCTGATACATTCCTGGCTGCCCAAACAGTGTTGCGCTTTAACACAAGGTATCTGTTTTAATGAAAAAGGCCACAAGAAGTGTTCATCACAGACCCACTCTGCAGGGTCTGTTAAATACAAAGGAACAAACAAGCATCACAGTACGCAGCAAATAAACCAATGATTGATCTCCCGGGAATGTCATGGTTGAAAACTTACTCGTACATTCAATCCCCAGACCACAACTTACTGTTCAGAGAAGGGAACAGTTCATGATACTCTCCCTTATGAGACAGAATCACCAATATTTTTATTTGGGTTAAAGGGTTAGGGTTTATATCTGCTACATCCACAGAAAAGGTTAACACTTTTTGCAGTTATATCCACAGGCACCACGCTTAATCCAATACTGGGCCTTCAATGTTGCAAAGTCATTATGTTTTCAGGATATTTTTTAAAGATGTAAAAACCTTTAACATGCTGCACATCGCCAGTAACGGATTGCCTTGAACACTTCGAGGGACTCCGAGTCACAAAACTCTGGGTATACACCAGGGCTGTGTAAATTTGTCAGTATTTGTGTGCAATTTGTTCAGCACCTTCATTTTAACATTAGCCTACAGTAACAAGTCATTTTTCAGATTTAGTATGCAGGGTTTCAGCCTTTTTTGTCGTCAAGACCCATCAGTACATTCTGGATGAGTTTTTTGAGGTAGTCCAAATTCAATACATACATAAACCCAAATAGCTACACAAACGTATCAGCCAACCTGGGGATATCACCCATCACAAGATCGTCTTCCACCACAATTGCAGTCCTTGCAGGACTCAAAGGGACTTAACTTGTATTGCTCTCAGTGACCACCATGACAAGAGCAACAACAGTGTCAGTGGTCTTTGGCTCCTCCGACTCCTGGAATATGCAAAGAGGTTTCAACTGCAAGATTAACTTGAAGAAACTAGACAGTTGCATATGTTACAGGTGAGTCAACAGTCAACAGTTACCTATTCAAGAGGCCACCATCCAACAAGTGTATTGGTAGGTCATTTATTTTGGGGATGGTTATTCAATAGCTATATCCAGGTACCGGTATGTACTCTAAAGTTAAGTAAGGTATGTATTAGCAGCCCTGTGTTGGGAAGCTGCTGGTGCTCCAGTGAGTTCCCAGACAGCATCACTGTCAATCCCTCAAAATCACCAAAATACAGTGCCATCCACATTAAAAAAATAATCTTGCTGATGGTAAAGTAATGTTTTACTTCCATCCTTTTTGATATTTTATGTTATTTTGCTGATTATGGAAAAGATCTCCTGTGATGATATTTGATTAGTATTAGAACCGGCCCGCACGCCACAGCCGCCTGCTGGTGTTTTTCACGCAAAAACTACATTACCCACAATGCAACGGTATCCCGCAAACTCACTGTAGCGCCGCAAGTGGGCCGCCCCGTCTTCAATATTCTTGTGCATTCAGGGCAGATGTCAACGTTCAGCACCCACCCCCCACCCCCCACAATAATGGCTAAACGGAAGGTGGACGATGAGAACAGGGTGTTTTAAGCTAGGTGGGAGGCAGAGCACATGTTCACGGAGGTAAAAGGCAAAGCTGTGTGTCTTTATCTTGATATTAAGGAACACATTTTATTTTATGAAGGACATTTTCTTTTTTGCTGTTTGCCTGTTGAAAATGTTTTCCTTGAAATAACTATAAAATATTGCTTTATTCATTTAATGTACAGGACATGTGTTTTCTCTTTGAAGGAAGTTTGTTTTTGTCTGTGAGCCTGTTGAAAAATGTTTTCACCTGAAATTACTGCTGGAGCCATACAAAAATATTGATTATTTATTTAATTATTATATATAATACGGTACACTGTGTTAGGTCTTGGTTCAATAGGTTATATGCAATCATTTTAATATGTTTTAATAAACATTGAACCAGTCCGGCCCTCGGCTTGTAGCAAATTTGTTTTTTTGGCCCTCTGATGTATTTGACTTTGACATCCCTGCTTTAGAGCAACAACTTGTTAAATTCCTGACCGGTGAGAACATTTACCGAGAGCAGAGGTGCCCAACCTTTTTTGACCCAAGATCTACTTTTCAAGTAGCCAGCCTCCCGAGATCTACCAGTCCAGTGACATCATCACAAAGCCACACACAGCATTTCCAGCCTGCAGTAACTAACCACACTCTTTTTCTTGTTGTCACACAACCATTAGACATCGCATCACAAACCCTCCCTCTCTCAAACACACACACAGACAAATTCCTCTCACACAGTTGCCAGTTTGTATAATGCGCTGTAGGTCAAACCCGCTCTCTCTGCTCCTCTCTCTCTTTCTCTCTCGCTCACACACGGACACACGCGCGTGCACACACACACACACACACACACACACACACACACACACACACACACACACACAAGTCAATCTGCATGATGAGCAATAGCCATAACTGACCTAGGAAGCAGAGTGGCAGTCTTACACACCTCTCTGCGCTCCCTGTGGAGCATTTTCCAGCTCAGTTTAGTATACAAACACTGTCTGCCCCACGATCATTTAAATTAAACAGATCAAAAATGAACAGAAGAGGAGCTATAAAGAAAAACTTGATACAAATCAACGCAAAATCTGCGACTATGCAACAATATCAGAAAATAAAATGTGGACTTTTAAACATCAGATCTCTGTCATCTAAAGCTGTATTAGTAAACGATCTGATATCAGATAACCATATTGATTTACTCTGTCTGACCGAAACCTGGCTGCGTCCCGAAGAATATGTTAGCCTAAATGAATCCACTCCTCCCAGTCATATTAATACTCATATTCCTCGAGGCAGTGGTCGAGGAGGAGGCGTTGCAGCTATTTATGACTCAGGCCTATTAATAAACCCTAAACCTAAACTAAATTATAATTCATTTGAAAGTCTTGTTTTTAGTCTTTCACATTCAACCTGGAAAACTGTGCAGCCAATTATATTTGTTATAGTGTACCGTGCTCTGTCAAATTTAGTCCTTAAATCTGACAAAGTAATCATTGTAGGTGATTTTAATATCCATGTGGACAGCGATAATAATAGTCTCAGTATCGCGTTTATCTCTCTATTAGATTCGATTGGTTTTAGTCAGAGTGTACATAAACCTACTCACTGTTTTAATCACACCCTCGACCTTGTTTTGGTTTATGGTGTGGAAATTAATGACTTAATAGTCTTTCCACAGAATCCTATTTTATCAGACCATTATTTAATAACTTTTGAATTCATATTACAGGACTACTCACCTCTGGGTAAAAGTGTCTACACTAGATGTTTATCTGATAGTGCTATAACTAAATTTAAGGAAGCGATTCCATCTGCATTTACTTTAATGCCTTATCCTAATATTCAAGACGCCTGCACTAACGTTAGTTTCTCTGAAATTGATCACATTGTTGACAGTGTTGCAGGCTCTCTAAGATTATAAAACAGAGGAAGTTAGCTCTGTGGTATAACTCACAAACCCGTGAATTAAAACAAATATCGCGAAAGTTGGAAAGTAAATGGCGCTCCACTAAACTGGAGGAATCTCACTTAGTTTGGCAAGAAAGTCTTAAAACCTATAGGAAGGCCCTCCGTAATGCCAGAGCAGCATATTACTCATCTTTAATAGAGGAGAATAAGAACAATCCTAGATTTCTTTTCAGCACTGTAGCCAGGCTGACAGAGAGCCACAGCTCTATTGAGCCATGTATTCCTATAACCCTCAGTAGTAACGACTTCATGACCTTCTTTAATGACAAAATTATAACTATTCGAGACAAAATCAACTCGCTTGGTACCAATTTTTCATCAAACCCAGGAACCTTACAAACTGTACAACCTGATATATTCTTGGACTGCTTTTCTACAGTCGACCTTAACAAATTAACCTCTACTATTTCAGCATCAAAACCTTCTACTTGTCTCCTAGACTCTATTCCACCTAGGTTACTTAAAGAAGTGTTACCTTTAATTAGCACTCCTGTATTAGATATGATTAACATGTCTTTATCAGCAGGTTATGTACCACAGTCTTTTAAAGTAGCTGTAATTAAACCTCTTCTTAAAAAGCCCAGTCTTGATCCTGAGGTACTAGCCAACTATAGACCTATATCTAACCTTCCTTTTCTCTCTAAGATCCTCGAGAAATTAGTTGCCAATCAGTTGTGTGAGTTTTTACATAATAATGAGATATTTGAGGATTTCCAGTCAGGATTTAGAGCAAATCATAGCACTGAGACAGCACTAGTGAAAATTACTAACGACCTTCTAATAGCTTCAGACAAAGGACTTGTCTCTGTACTTGTTTTACTAGATCTTAGTGCTGCCTTCGACACTATTGACCATCACATCCTGCTACAGAGACTGGAGCATCTAATTGGCATTAAAGGAACCGCACTGAGCTGGTTTAAGTCATATTTATCAGATAGATCTCAGTTTGTACATGTTAATGACAAATCCTCCATGCACACTAAAGTTAGTCACGGAGTCCCACAGGGTTCTGTCCTTGGACCGATTCTTTTCACCTTATATATGCTTCCCTTAGGAAATATTATAAGGAAGCACTCCATAAATTTTCAGTGTTATGCTGATGATACACAATTATATTTGTCGATCAAACCAGAAGAAACCGATCAGTTAGATAAACTTCAAATGTGCATTAAGGAAATAAAAAGCTGGATGACCTGCAATTTTCTGATGTTAAACTCAGACAAAACTGAAGTTATTGTACTTGGCCCCAAAGGCCTCCGAAACTCAATAGCTAAAGACATTGTTACTCTGGATGATGTTGTGTTGTCCTCCAGCACCACAGTAAGGAATCTGGGTGTTATTTTTCATCAGGATATGGCTTCTAGGCTGGACTATTGTAACTCCTTATTATCAGGCTGCTCCAATAAGTCTGTTAAGAGTCTCCAGTTGGTCCAAAATGCTGCAGCTTGTGTACTAACTAAAACAAATAGAAGAGAACATATTTCTCCTGTATTAGCTTCTCTGCACTGGCTACCTGTAAAATCTAGAATAGAATTTAAAATCCTTCTCCTTACGTACAAAGCTCTTATTGGCCAGGCTCCGTTGTATCTTAAAGAGCTCATAGTACCGCATCACCCAACTAGATCTCTGCGCTCTGAGAATGCAGGGCTACTCGTCGTTCCTAGAGTCTCCAAAAGTAGAAGTGGAGGCAGAGCCTTCAGCTACCAAGCTCCTCTCCTGTGGAACAAACTCCCAAATGTTATTCGGGAGGCAGACACTGTCCCCTTATTTAAAATTAAACTTAAAACTTTCCTTTTTGATAAAGCTTACAGCTAGGGCTTACGATAAGACTTTATTCTGCTTAATTATGCTGCTATAGGCCTAGTCTGCCGGGGGATAATACTTTTCCTGATACTCTGAGCTTCTCTCCTCTCTGTCTGTATCATTCATGTCTTATCAATGCATGTTACTAATTCAGCTTCTTCCCCGGACCTGTTTGTGCTTTGTCGTCTCGCAGGTCTCTGCTGATCGTGGTGGTGCCTGCTGCCGTGGTCCTACATGACGCTTCCTGCTGCTATTATCACTGTTACTCATATATACTATCACTAGTTTAATAAATTATAAAATTTGTAGCTGTATCGTAGCTGCTATTGCCACTACTCATCATTGATCATGTTTGCCACCATATTTTATTATCATTTTCATATTCTGTCACCTTAGCTGTGCTTGTTTCTACTATTTTGTTGTATTAACTGTCTTAACATATACGTTATATTCACATTACTATAAATATTATTATAGTTACTGTTAGGCTTTGCTTGCATTTCTGGAAGTGTGTCTGTCTCTCTCTGTCCATCTGTGTGTCTTTTCTCTCTTTCTCTCTCCTTTTCTTCCTCCCCAACCGGTCAAGACAGATGGCCGTCCTCTACAGAGCTGGGTCTGTCTGGCGTTCCTGCCTGTTATAGGGAAGGTTTTCGTTGCCACTGTACTCTACAGAGGAATTGTTGGGTCTATGTAAATCATAAATAAGTCATTGAGTGTGGTCTTTACCTACTCTGTAAAGTGTCCTGAGATAACTTTTGTTATGATTCGACACTATAAATAAAATTGAATTGAATTGAATTAATATGAACCAAACCAAATCACTTCCTACCTTAGTAGGAGACATGGCACTGGGAGGAGGAGGCTAGCTTCTCATAGTCATGAGTGTAGGAGCAAGGCATAGGCAGGCTGCAAGGCATAGGCAGGCTGCAAAGTGGTTATAACTCATTGTTGATCTGTACTTGGACTTGATGGTTTTCCTGTGCAAGAAAGCAGACTTAGTAAGGATGCCCCCTGGGAGGTGTTCCAGGCACGACCAGCTGGGAGGAGGCCTCGGGGAAAACCCAGGACCAGAGATTATATTTCCACACTGGCCTGGGAACGCCTCAGGATCCCCCAGTTAGAGCTGGTTAATGTGGCCAGGGAAAGGGAAGTTTGGGGTCCCCTGCTAAAGCTGCTGCCACTGCGACCCGACCCTGGATAAGCGGTTGAAGATGAGATGAGAAGCAGACTTGCACAAATACGTTGATCCAAAAAGAGCTATCAGGTTCAAGATACATCTTCTAAGATTGGGATACTTCTCCTACACCAGTAGTTTCCAGAACACTACATGCTCTCCAGGTTAAGCGGGTATTGATCTGGCTTTGATCGCAATGTAATTTTCCAAGACGAAAAGTGATTTGACACTGGCGGCAATGTCAATAACATCAATACTTGCAAGAAATGGATAACACATATAGCTGGCTACAGGCTTAAGGGATGCCAAGTTAGCCTCTCAAACTCTGACAAGATGCTCTGAACATGCTCCTCATAACATGCACTGTCAAGCTGTGTCACACCTTTACCTTGACATTGTAGTTCTGCTTGTAATTGAGGAAAGTTGCACATGTTACCACACTGCAGCCTGCTTGACATCAGCTGTGGCTTGCTTTTAAACATGTTTACTGAACTCATCATATTGACTACATCTTTACCCTTACCCTGCTGCTCTGAATTCAATTAATTGAGCTCCCCAGTGAGATCAGTGAGGAAAGATGAATCTAAAAGCCACTTCTGGTCCTCTAGCTTTGAGACTCCTGGCCTGAACTGAACACACGATCTTCATAGCAATATCCATCACTTCTTTCATATTTAAAATCTTTCCACACAACGCTTGCTGGTAAATTATACAAGGATAATTCAGGATATCTGGGAAAGATTCACTTTCTCTGCACAGTGTAATGAACCCACCGGTGCGGCCCATCATAGAAGGCGCCCCATCAGTTGTGATGGAGATCAGCTTGAAGAGCGGCAGTTTTGTCTCACTAACAAATCCCATGAAAGCATTAAAAATATCTTCACCTCTGGTGTGTCCTTTAAATGGCAAAATGGTAAGTAGCTCATCCCTGGCGCTCATGTCTTCAAAAACCATCCTGATGAAAACACACAATTGTGCCCCACCACCATATCAGTCGACTTGTCAGATTGGAGGGAAAAGCACTTACGCGTCAATATCCTTCCTCAGTTGCTTCTCCACATCCACAGCCATTTCCTCACAGCGCCTTGTAGTAGTATTGCGGAAGAGTTACACTTCTTTAATGGCCTTCACAATCTCAGTTTTAGTCATGAAAAAGGCTATTCGCTGCCCAGAGAAAGGCTTCCTTCACAATATCGCCGTCTTTGAACGGCTTCTTGTGTTTAGCAAGGACGTGACTGAGGCGATAGGAGGCAATAGTTATCCTGGGTGTTCAGTTTGGTGAAGATTGACTGCCATGCTGCATGCTGTTTAAACTCATAAAAGGAGTCTCACAAAAATATAACTTGATACCCATTCAGAATATAAAATAGTTATAAGTTATATCTGTTTTGCTACAGAATATATCTGTAACATCTGAAGCAAACTGCTTTGGATGTTTTACCGGTCTGTGGTCACCAGTGTCTTTTTCTACACTGTGGTGTGCTGGGGGGTGCAGCATTTCAAAGAAGGACACCTCGAGACTGGATAAACTGATCAGGCGGGTCAGCTCTGTGGTCGGCATGAAACTGGACTCACTGGTGATGGTGGCAGAGAGGAGGACACTGAACAAACTGCTGGACATTATGGATAATGGCAGCCCCCCCCCTGCACACCGTCATCAGCAACCAGAGGAGCCTGTTCAGTGGAAGGCTGCTCCTGCCCAAGTGTAGGACCAACAGGCTCAAGAACTCCTTTGTCCCTCAGGCTATCGAACTCTACAACTCCTCACTCGGGGCGAGGAGGAAATAAAGAGGACATAAGGAAAGGATTGGGAGCCGCTCACTGTGTAATTAATAATCTACCCTTACATACCTGGACATTTGTCTAACTTTATCCACCACTTATGTGCAATGATTTAATCTTACTGCTCATTTCTGTCATATACAGTCATACATCTTGTACATTTTCTCTACATTTAACTTATCTGTTTTTTTACACTTTCTGGATTTATTGAGCTAATAGTTTATCGGTTATCCTATACTGTATTTTTTTGTACCTCCCTTGTATTTCTGTAAGCTGCTGGAAATTAAATTTTCTTGCAAGATTCATCCCAAAGGGATCAATAAAGATTAGTCTAAGTCTCTAGTGGCCTCATTCCTTATAAGTTAGTAGTACTGTCCGGGTTTGCAGTGTAAAGGGTAGAAAATTATAAATTTGGGTGGGTTGGTGGTTGGATTCGGATGGTGTCAGTATAAAGGTACACAGGGATTTCGGATGGTGTAAGAGCTGATCCACAAATCTCTAATAGGTTATACATTGCTAAATTAAGTTTAGCATAAAGACTGGAAGAAACGGTGAACTGCTAATCACGCTCTGCCCAAAGGTAGATACTTGTAAAACCAGAAACATTTTTATTTTACACATCAAACAAATACTACATTTGAATCAGTGGAGCAGAAAGGTAGATTTGTTTATCTTTGGACAGAGCCAAGGTAGCTAATGTCAGCTAGCTTTAAAGTAAATACCAAAGATTCTATATACCAAAGATACCATACTTTCTTCTGAAATGGCTGGGCCTTCCTTGCAGCCTCAACAGCGCTGAGTATCAATTCAAGGTGGCTCGCACAAGAGATGCTCTACAGTACAGAGATTCCAGAGACTCCTAAGTGGCTGAGTTTGAAAGTGTAGTGAAGGTCATGTGCACGGCTGAAAAGTTATATGTACATAATAATAATGAACATATTCTTTTGCTGACATTAGATATTTACACAGCTAACAGGCATATTTATCTCATTTATGTGAGGTGTTCAGTAATGTTAGTTGACATTAGCTTAGCTGTGTTCACAGATCTTGCAAGACTTTGTAGCTGAGACAAAAACAGGTCATAAACAAAGTTAATTGTTTCCTCATTTTCTGTCTGAAAAATACCATTTTATTGTCAGAATGTAATGAGAGATATGGTTTGTGAAAAATGGGTCCAGTATTCACTTCAGTGATGATGGAGCAAAGGAAAAGGGTCATAATTTGTGTTCACGCTCACCTCTCCCTCGTTGATGAGCCCTCTAAAACCCTCAGCTGAGCACTGCGGTGTTGGACTTTACCCCGGTGGACAAGAGGGTCACCTCCTTACACCTACGGGTGGTTGGGGAGAAAACTCTGACTGTTGCGGGTACGAAATGGGTTTTCTCAGGAGGGTGGCTATAGTCTCGCTTAGAGAAAGGGTGAGAAGTTTGGCCACCCGTGAGGAACGTGGAGTAGACCCGCTGCTCTTTTGCATTGAAAGGAGCCAGTCGAGGTGGTTCTGGATCTTCTTGTAAGGATGCCTCCTGGGCGCCTCCCTAGGGAGGTGTTCCAGGCACGTCCAGCTGGGAGGAAGCCTTGAGGAAGACTCAGGACTCTGTGGAGAGATTATTCTCTACACTTTCCTGGGAATGTCTCGGGATCCCCCAGTTACAGCTGGTTAATGTGGCCCGGGAAAGTAATGTTTGGAGTCCCCTGCTAGAGCGGCTGCCCCTGCGACCTGATCCTGGAGAAGCGGTTGAAGATGAGTGAGTGAGTGAGGACATTTGTTATTCTCTTTCTTTGCATTCCATGGCTTGGTCCAAACATAAGAGGTCATACAAGGATGTGCCATTGAGGAAAGGCTGGTATTGTCTATTAACAAAGAGATAAGAGCACATTATTGTGTTTTCTGTTAATCTCTGTCTAAAGCACCCCCCCCCCCCCCTAAACACACACAACCACAGATACACACAATAATGCACAACCAAGGGCATGAAACCAATCTCAATTTTCATACATAGCTTAGCTTAGTTTAGTGCCTCAGATTAAAACATGCGTCCTAAGAGATACCATTTAAGCAATGCTCACATAACAATAACTGCAGCACAAGCAGAATAGGACTCATTTTACCTAAGACACGTCCTTTTCATTCTACGGAGCAAGGCCCCGGAGGACTCAAGGTTACCCTCTATCATTGGGAGAAATCATTACGGCGAGATGGGGAGACAAATCTACAGAGTCTGCTCTCTATTCCCCAGCATCGCAGCTAACCTGTTTGTTGATATTGTAATGATCAGAGCAGGTAGATGCTTCATACCTCCTCTCTACACACAATTGGCTGTTCAGCATATTTATAACACTAAAATATGCTTGGCAGCTCCCCTGGCGTTGCCCTCTCCTGCACCACATGCACTGATATGCGGCATATCATAACAGGCTGATGTCCATCAAAACGCTCACTGTTCTCATTTCTCTTAACGCTATTGCAATATTCATAGCAGAAAAGTTTCACGTTAGCTTTTTTCATGTATTATAATGCTAAATCGACAAAAATATGGACTAGTTTCTGCTCTGTGAAATACCTGACTCAGTCTGCACAGGTCTCGTGTGAGCCTGGATGCATATTGCACTGTAGTGTTAGATATGCAGCCTCTTCGCAGATGAGCACCATTCAGTAGAACACGATGAAAAGGAGAGTTGAGTTTCACATGGTTTATTTAATTCTTTAACTTGATCTTTTCTTAGGCATTGAAGCCTTTGCAATTAACAGGTCCTTTGTATTTGTTTATTGACAACTTGGCAGGTTCCTGAAGTCTGTTCATTTCCTCCTGAGAGCTGTGGCTGTGCTCTCCCTGATGCCTCCATTGATTATAGAGGCTGATAGGACCGGGACATCAGGGAGCTCATTTTATAAATGCAGCACACTGTTTCTCCGTGTGCTGGCTAGGCTCTGCCCTCTCTCAACTGGAAGGTTATGTGTGGGGTTCATAATGTATGTTTGTGTGTGTTTTTGGACTACTCACTGTCAGACAATATGACGTAGAAAAAACCAAGTCAAGGATAATCTGAGGTGAAAAACCGACTGCAGGAGAGTGAAGTTAAGTGGCAGAAAAAGAGAATGTCTCTGCTTCGTCAGTGCGCAGCCGCTGCCACCTCCACTGCTGGTTTCAACTCCTCAGACAAACGTTTCCTTTCCCCTTAATCTTTGTTCTCTCTTTACTGTTCCTTTTTTTACCTCCTCCTTCTATCCTCCTATCCCCCTCCCCTCCTCCTTTCATCCAACAGTTCAGCCTCCATTGCCTCTCCCATTCTTTATCCTCTTTCACGCTGTTATTAGCAGCCACATTAATACCAGGTGTGTAATTGTAATGATTCTCCTCTGTTTGGTAACACGGACAAGCTCCTCATTATTATATACAGTAAAAAGTGGCAGATTTAGGTCAGCAGTCATGGTGAATCTGGGAAGGAAAGCATGATGCTGGTTTTCTCCAGCAACATATACCTACAATAACCCAAACCCACACATATCCAAACTAGAGAACACTTAATCGGTACAGCATGGTTTTAAATTACTATATATATATATATATATATATATATATATATATAGTATAATCAACTAACAATAAGTAATAAAAGTCAGTCATTATTGTTGTATTGTGTACCCAGGGTGATACTTTATAATGAGGGTACAAATTAAGGTTGTCACAATACCAGAATTTTAAACTTCAATACAATACTAATATTAAAAACTAGACTTGTTACCTCTTTCAATACGACAGCAAAAAAAAAAAAAAAAAAGGAGTTCCCATTTCTTGTTTTTAAATTAACAACCTGCATACAGTGCTGGTGCAGAAATGTCACTGAACACACAGTTGATTTTCTTCCCCTTTGTTTCATCTTTGCAGCCTTGGGTTGAAAATCTGATCGTAGATATGCTTTTTTGATACTTCCTATACTATCAAATGTGGATATCCTGTTGTTTTGAAACATGTGGTTTGAAATAACTAAAGCATCAGTGCTGTTGACAACCTTGGTTGAAATCATATACTTAAGGGCTGCTCTACTAATGTAGCTGGTGGGAACAGGCAACAGAAGGTGGAGGTAGGTTGCATAATTTTTTCACAGATCGTCTGTCTTTCTTGTGTTGCAAATATGAAAAAAAAGTAGATTTTTTAAATTACCAGCTTTGAGTGAGAACTGATCACATAAAGTCACAGTGACTTGATCATTTGTTAATGGTGAGCAACTGGAATTCATGATACATCCTGTTTTAATTCATGCATTATGTCATCACGCTTCATGCATTAGTTAAGGATTACTTATGGGTTTTTTTTCCCGTTATTGTAAAGTGTAGTGAGATTGAAGTATGAAGCAACTACTTGAAATTGTACATAACTAAAGTGGTGTTCTTTGTTACTCTCTGTTGATGAAAAAGGAATACGTTAACTTCTGCTTGGCTTCTGCTGTATGTATTTCTTTCTTGATAATAATACCTGTAGCTGTAACAGAATAAATATTGGAGTGTTGCCCCACTGTCATGATAGTATGTATTTAGTTTAGAATTCCATAACCTGAATTGCTGGTGAGCAATTCCAATTATCTTAGCAATACATTATTTAGTATAGAGTATTATAGTGCAGTATTCTGAAAAGGTTTCTATGGTGAAAGTAAATGCAAGTCAGCCCCGGTCTAAGCTTCAGCATAGGTCTTGCTCCCTCCCTTGCCGAAGGGATTCAGCAGCGCTTCAGTTGTTCATCCCCGGAGTTGGTCCACTGCACAGCTCCATTTGTAGCATCAACTGTCTGAATGCACAGCTTGTTAGCGGCTCCAGGCCAGTGAGCTCACTGTGGTGCAATGGGGACGCAAGCAGGGAAGCAGCAGGCCCACCAGCACCGCTGGCCCAGCTTTAATGACCATCATGGCAGACAGGTCGTATACTGGTTGGGGAGAGAAAGAGAGAAATGGGAAGACAAATGCAAAAGATGGACAGATAAAGCAGAGGCAGTCACAGCAAGACACATGTTCGATTACATTAAAAAAATAAAGTGGGGAAAAAAACAGACATCGATCAAAAGACTGTCCATCAAAATACAAAAGGAGAACTGTCAAATTGATGCGCCCTGTGGGCTAAAGGGTACCGAAGAAATACTGTTAATGCTCCAGGATCGGAAGCATGAGAAGTCCTTGAGAATAATGAGATTGAGGATTTCATGCATCAATCCCAAGTTACTGTACCTGCATGAAATTGGAGTTCTTAAAAGAGACATAGGATTGTGGATTTAAAGAAGAACAATTAAAGCCCCTGGGGTCAAAGATGGGTGAAATATTGTGAGTTAATGCTCCAAAGTCAGATTTACATGGCATATTGTTAGATTTTTAGCCACACTAGCAGCATGGCTCGGTCAATGTCAGTTGGTCCCCCCTACAGATTCAGATGTAATCACTCCACTGCTTCACCTACCAGTAGGAAGGCAGTTATCATCTGCTCATATGGCAGGCCCTTTAGCATCACTTTTAAACTCTTTGGGAGTGCTGTTGTGAATCAAACAAAACTAATGCTATTTGTTTAGGTTTAGACAACAAAACTAGTTGGTTAGGTTTAGGAAAAGATCTGGTTTGGGTACAGAACATTATAAGAAAGTAAAAAAGAAAAAGTCACTATGGGTTTTTGGTCTCACATAAGAACTCCACTCTCCTGAGTAAAAGTCTTGTGTGTGCTTGCGCAAGCTACACCACAAACTTCCTGCTTACAGTATGTGAAGGTTTTGGTCTTTAATACGCCCTACCATTGTAACTCTTAATGAAACATCCTCCTCGACATCTTAGCAGACAAATCCTACAGACTTCTCCTGTAGTGCCATCATCTTCAGAGATCGTAACCAAGGTACCACAGCCTTCTACACCCTCCTCAGAAATGACTACGCCTGCAGTGGTCATGACTAAGTAATGAGAATTTTTTTTTGTTCCTAAATTTTGGACCAATTTGAGTGAGTAGAGCCTCTGAATTCAATTCAATTCAATTCAATTTTATTTACAGTGTCAATTCATAACAAAAGTTTTCTCAGGACACTTTACATTTATGGTTTACATAGACCCAACAATACTCCTTGAGTACACAGAATTGGTCAGTTATAGGTGGAATTATGTCCACACAGGAAGACATACAAATTGGATAATTTTCTTCAGGCAAGCAGTGGATAAAAATACCAAATATTTTTTATACTTTTTTTTTATAAATAGAGAAGCTTCTTTCTGAACTTGAGCATAAAAACTGAGGTATGAGTCAAATAACACTCCCAGGTTTCAAGTGCACATTAATTGACTGACCAAGGTTACGGATTAGGAGGATGGAAAGTACCAATGCAATCACCTCATATTTACTGTTGCTTCGTTGCAGGGAACTGTTGAACAAAGTAATGAAATATTGTTAAAGCAAAGGCTATTTGTTACGCCGCGGTGAGGTTTGTCCTGTCTTTGGGTTTTTGTCTTGTGAATTTCCTGTTTTATTTTGAAAGAAAGCTCTCCTCTCATTTCAGGTCACTTGCCCTTCCTCTTGTGTCACCGGTCTGACGTCATTCCCTGATTCCCGATTGTTTCCACCTGTGGCTCCCCTTACCTCAAGTCTGTGTCTTCCCCCCTGTTCCGTGCCAGATTATTTCGTACCTTGTGTCGAATGTATGCAGCGTTTTGTCCCAAAGTCTTGTTCAGGCCTTCGAGTTCTTTGTTTCCATGTTCAGGTATTTGTATTCCTTGTTTAGTCCAAGTAAGTTTTACGTTTTTGAATTCTCTTGTGACATTTGTTTTTTCCTCCTGGTTTGAGCATCCTTGTTTGATTATTTTGCTCACTTTGTTTTTGGTTATTCCTCCTGTACGGAGTGACTTTATTTAGAGATTTATTTGTTAACTTTGCCTTTTGTTTTTTTCCTCCTGGACAGAGCGTCTTTATTTTGTTCTTTGCTTTATTACTGGCGACTTTTGTTTTGTTCCTCCTGTGCGGAGTGATTTTTTGTTTTTGGCTTTTTCTCTGTGCCACGTTCCTGTCGTCAAGCTAATAAATTTAGTGTTGATCCGCGAACCTCCGCATCTGAGTCCTCATTACTGCCTGGGTCTGACACTATTGAATATTAGTATTATGGAGGGCAGCATAGGCCAGTTTCTTGTTCATGTAAATGTATCTATTAATTTACAGTGTGCTGTGAAGCCGGAACCTTACTTCTTGCAGTATGTCTTTATTACAGATATCATTCCACATGTTCCCCTCACATGTTCTTTTGAATGAGGAATAATGGTTAGGCAACAAAAGATGGTTCTCCCTCGGAAAAATCCGCCCATTACTATACAATGTGTCGTGGCCTTTACCACGCTGCTCGCCATACATACCATTCCTTAAAAGGAAACATGTTTCTCCACCGACTTACAAATGTTGGATACGTGAAATTTTACAATGTCTTGGTTAGAGAAGTTAAGGTTCTCACAGAAGGAATCTTTGATAGCATTCCACCAAACTTGGGACCCCTCTTATTAGTAATAGTCTTACTGTTATACCTGATGATGCTGAAGATGCTTCCTAATACATGGAAGGAGAGACCCCCCCCCCCTTTTTTTTTTCTTTTTCTTGAATTACTTGAATTATTTTTGCTATTAGCTATAGTTTTTTTTCATTTTCATTTCTCTATTTCTATTTTGTGATAGTGGGATTTAAGTTGGGGTTTTTTCTTTTTCTTTTTCACTTTAAGGCATACGTGCTGATGCACTATACATTCTTCAGTTTTTCCTCAACAAAAGGTCACAAAAATAACTCTTTTGTGCCAACTTTATCCGTAGTGTTCAGTAGAAAAAGGTCCTTGTGAATAAAATGCAGACTAGTTGACGGACAAAGTGGGATGAAGGAATTGAATTCAATAAAAAAAAATTGGGAAAAAAACATGGTTTGGTTTAGGCATCAATTATACGTGTTTAGATTTAGGCAACAAAACTGCCTGGTTAAGTGTCCACAGCAAAACTTTGTGCAAATAGCATTGTTAGCCCTCACAACTTGTGGCTACCCCAGCTGGACCTTTGTGAAAATGGTAGCTGCTTCCAGAAAGAAAACCAAAGTGGTCATCAGACACTGCATCCCTGTGTATTTCAAACCCAGTAACACACTCAGACAGAGACTAGTACATCCCAAGGACAGATTATCACACACCCACAAAAGCAATCTGGTTTGTGCGGTCCAATGCAAAGAGGAATGCAAAGATCTCTACAGTGGAGAAACAAAACAACCACTGCATAAAGGCATGGCCCAACACAGAAGAGCTAACTATGCAAAAGTAAAGAAACCATGGCTAAACAGAGGAGGAGGTGTGAGACACCACTTATCTCCAATTTACAATGCTGCTCTTTCATCCCTTCCCAGGAGATTCAACAATCTAACCGCAAAGAACAACTTTTCACAAATGGCCTCCTGTGACACCAACGACTGTCATTAAGATTCAATAGAGCACTAACAAAGTCAAAACCTACTTCCCACCAACACAAGCACAAAGGGTTCCAGTGACATCATCGGCCTTGTGAGAGGTTAAACACTGGATCTCCACACCAGTTAGTTGGACCAGTCCCAGCCTGGTCAGTTACGTACATGAACTTATGAAGCCTCTTGGATGAGCGATGAAGCGTCTTCCTAAACCATTAACCAAGTCCAGTTGCTTTTGACTGAAATTGCTTTGGGGATAACGATGAGCTGGACAAATGAGAATATTCACAGTTTTAGCTAGGGATGGTAATCTAGAACCAGCTCTAGTTTCCCAAACAAATTGGGATATGTACTGAAATGGTATGCCTCTGAGCAGTTTATTAATGCTGGAACAAGGAGACATGATGAAGAGAATGAAACAGTTAAAAGTGCGGCGTTGTTATAAGGGCACCACAAAGGCAGGCTTAGTGATTTTTCCTTGAAAAACTTAAATAAAAAAAAAAAGCTGTACAAATATTCTCCCATTCAGACTCAGAGATATTAAAACAGTTGCATTGACACTGAAAACTTTTTTCCACATAGAAAATTGATCTTGAATCATAAGGTAATCGATAAGGAATCAGACCAGTAAACAGGATCGCTACTAGTATTGGTATCAATAAAATCAATCATCCCTGTCAAATCAATTCCCATCCCTGTGTTGACTACTGGGTGCAAATCGCATATGACTTTATTTCTGCTGTTTGAGTTCTTCTTAGTCTCCTGAAGTGCACAGGCATCGCCTTCAGGAGAGGCAAACTTTCACAGATACCAGTCAGTAAAACATATTTTTGAAAAAAGGGTATCTTTAATATCTGGCATATATTGGAAGAAAATTAATTTGTTGATTTTATTTGATGATTAAAACATGTACACATATAACACTACAGTCATTACAGTCATTACACACAAAATTATTTTTCTCATAATTTGGATTTAATGAACATACCATTTGTAAAGTTGCAAAATCTTGATATAGAACCTGCATCAAAATGCTCACTGATAACATACTTCAATTTTTCTCAACAGAATCTTCTCATAGCAACTGGCATAGCAACTAGCTTAAGACTGGACAAAGGAGCGGAGACATACATGAAACTTCATTAAATTATGTAAAAAGCAGCATTTCATTTTATGGTTTCCACATCATTTATTTAAGTTTCATGTACCGTATTTATCTGTTCCTTTGTCCAGTATTGAGCTAGTTGCAATGCCATCGTAATTGACAATGATAACTGAGAGAATAAAATACGTTTCTGGGTCTGGGTTTTTGCTGCACTTTCAAAACATGAGATGGATGAAGCACAATTGATCACACAATCTGACATGCCTCAAAACTAATATTTTATTGTCTGTAACAGATTGCACCCTAGCATCTTTGATACCCATCTCACAGTGTGACATGCAATAAACCTGCAAAATTGCTCCTATAGCAGTGTGTGTAGTGGCCTTTGGGCTGAATGCAACCTATCAGCATGTGTCAGCTATTTAAAAAAGGTCTAACAATCAGTTAGGTAGGGGTAAATATAAACTTACTTTTGTGAGACATTTTTTCTACCTTCTCCAGTGGTAATGCAGCCTGCTAACCCTGTGCCCCCACCAGAGGGAATGCCATATCTGAGGAATAAATAAAGTATATCAAAATAAGGGTGGGGGTGTTTTGTTGAGTCAGTGTCAGGTTGTTTGAAAGATAGAGCACTGGAGGAAATGATGCTGCTGCTGATACAGTCTTCATGCTGGATCAGATCCACCTCCAGCAGGAATTTAACACTAATGAGAAAATAGAACTTAAGTTTTGGAAAGGAATCCATACCCACAACAGCCTGCTGAGACAAAAAAAAAACATGTTTGTAACATTGTAATTAGCATAAAGTTACTCTTCCATGTTGAAGTCTAAACAACACATTAGAAGAGATGGCACAGTGGTCGCCAGCATTTGTTTCCTGAAGGGCAAGATAAGACCAAGACAAACATCTAATAACAAAAGCTAACTGCTCAACCCACTTAGAGCAGGACTCTGAATCCGGAGGTCTTCTCCTCTATGTTCTGTGCTCTCTGCACTTCAAAGTTGCTCTCTCATTACTCCCATTTGAAATCGGCAGACAAGTCACTCCGCTGGCTCTTCACTTCAGCTTGGCTTGTTTTCTATCGCCCGCTCACGCCGCTCCATGACCAGATGGAACCAAACATGGAGCAAGCATTTGCACCCTCTGTGGGGGTTCAGACATCTGTGCCACACTTTGAGTTCACTTTGAGCAGGCTTCTTGGCTTAAGAAAGCTTTGATACTGAAAACAGCAGATCCACAACCACCAACAGTTGTATGTAGACCAAGACAAATGATAAATTTGTCAAATCAACCAATTAGCATGGAAATGGAACCAGGACAATTGTTACCCCCATGGCACTGCATGGAAAACTGAAATTGACCAACCTGGAGATGCTAAAGCAGCATCCAGGTGGGGCAACCACAGAAAACTCCTCAAAATTAAATCCTATTAAAAGAGTGGTGGCATGGCTGAGGTTTTGTCGTGCTGGTGTTTTGCTGTGGAGACGAGAGAGAAAACAGGAGACTGAGCAGGAGGGAGAGAATGAGAGATGTTAAATGGAACAAGTCCCAGGGGTATGAGCTTTCATACTCGCAGGGAACAACCAAATTGTTGAAGAAATATACCAGCCATAAGCTGTGCAGCAAGTGGTTGCTGACAATGAGGAAACCATTTTCCATCAATGTGTGACTGTCCCTCAAAGAGAGTGGAATGAACCCTGAGGAGGAAAACAGGCCAGCAAGGGTCAGAGGGGGAGGTGTGTGTGTGTGTGTGTGTGTGTGTGTGTGTGTGTGTGTGTGTGTGTGTGTGTGTGTGTGTGTGTGTGTGTGTGTGTGTGTGTGTTTCACAGTAACCAACTGAATAGCCCTAGTTAGTTTATCTGGCTCACTAAAATAGCCCCTAGGTATACAGTGAAATGAGGTACAGTAACAGGCAGAGTTTATTTCCCCCTGAATTTACAGTTTATTACATTAATTTGCAATTAATTAAAGTCCCACTCTAGACATGTTTTAAATTATGTAAAAAAAACGCTGTGACTGATATTTTTGACATGGCCTTCCCACATACAAAGTTAAAAAAAACAACTCAGAGAAGGGGCTGGAAGCACATCTGCTCTTTCTCCCTCAGTAAGAAATTCTGGTTGTGGCCTTGTGCTGCCTACCACCGCTGCTTGTGCCATGGTTGAGACTTGTTTGTCTGCATTATAGCATCTCCCTGAGGTTGATCGGTGATGCGTAGCAAGATGGCAGGAAACATTGGAGAGATTCAGCCATAGGCCATGTTTGAGCCGACTTTAGACATGAGAGCCCCACAAGTGAATGGCTGTAAAACAAGCCCTGCGGGATGATGGCCGGACTTGCGAGCTGCGGTCTGCAGCTAGACATTTAAGTTTCGGTGTCCTGAACCCGCCATTTGTCAGACCAGAGGCCATCACTTGAGCCAATAAGTTCAAGTTAACCGGCCGGCAGACTGCCCTGCGCAGCCATGTGATGTTCCGGATCGGCCCATTGTCTCGTAACTCTCCAGAATCAGGCATGTTCCTGTAAAAATCTCTATAAACCAAACATAAAGAGAGTCCGACTAATATATACTATATAACACTTGATGTCTCTCTGCATCTCACTCATGGTTGCTAGAGTTTCAGACTCACTCTCATTAATACAGCCTACTGATTTTTGTTTAGCCTCCTAGCTTGATCTAATTACTTTTTATTCAGATGTTACATAACTTTCATGACCACAAATATAAAATTGGCCAACGATTTAATTCGTTTTTTTTGTTCATAAATTAATGTAGAATGGTCAGAGCAAAGCCTAATGGGAAATGGGAACCGTGTATTGCTCCAGGGATCGCTCCGTGTTTATCCAATGAATGAATACGGGATGAATGAGCGGCTGTCAGATAGAGAAAGTGGGCAAGGTTGTAGTAGCGGATTCTTTTACAGTCAAAAAGGAATCGGATTTGCGTGTTTGATTTGCTCAGTTACACCTGATGGAGGCCAAGAAGAGAAAGGAGAAAGGAGGGGCTGAAAAGGCCAGGATGAAGAAGAAGCGGATGCTGGAGGAGAGTGCATCAAAATGGGGAAAGATTACGGATTCCGAAACAAACATGGTTGTGAATTAGCATAAGATTTGAGTTCTTCATAGTGCCTCCTCAGTGGGGGCGGTGTCGTCATATCACAGTCTGCGCCGTGAGTTTTCACACAACACATAAAAGCTTTAAACCTACACTTTATTGTCAATTGTGTGATTTTGCCTTCTGCCATCTAGTGGTTATATTGCCGTTAAGTACTGGTGGAGGGATGAGATGGGCCAGTTGTGGACCAGTGCAGTCAGAATTGTCCCGGTGGATTTTTTTGTCCCCTTTGTCAAACCGAGATTCAGCAAATGAACTGTTGTGCACTAAAATTGGAGACTAACAAATATATCAAAATGGTTAGTGTAGTTATTAGATGCATTTCCACTATGGTCGACCGAGTAGAAACAGGCCCAATCGGGGAGCAGGGCCTCTCTTGTCACCTGAGATATACCTGACTGCTGATTGGATGTGACGTGTGGTAGTACAGACGCCACCGCAACACGGCGAAGTAGAGTAGACACTTTTATCCAGAAGAGTGCAGCGCAGACAATGATCCGTGCACGGATTCAGGATTGAATTTCCGAACTGTGGTTGCTGCATGCTCTCTCTCTCTCTCTCTCTCTCTCTCTCTCTCTCTCTCTCTCTCTCTCTCTCTCTCTCTCTCTCTCTCTCTCTCTCTCTCTCTCAATTTCAATTTCAATTTCAACAAGCTTTATTGGCATGACTGTGGTTCACAATATTGCCAAAGCGTACAGAATTATAGAAAACAATAATAATAATGATGATGATGATAATAACAACAATAATAATGATGACAACAACAATAATAATAATGATGATGATAACAATAACAACAATATTAATAATAATAATAACAATAATAAACAGCATATCAGTGTGCAGGTAAGAACTCAGTCAGGATCAGCTGGTTCATGTGAAGGAAATCATGTCAGGCTTGGCAGGCATTCACATATCTCTCTAACTGTCTGTCTCTCTAACTGTCTGTCTGGTTCCTGTCAGGTGTTGTTGTGCAGCTCGTCTCTTCTCCTGTGGCAGGCGTTCACATATCTCGCTGCATCTACAGCAGTGCCACTTTTTTCTCTCAGTAAATGTTGTAGTTTTTCTTGGTCTGATAGTTTGGGGAAGTCTGGGCTTGAACCTGTGATTTTAGTGCATATCAGGGTTCTGAGATCAGTGTATGTGTCACAGTACAACAGGAAGTGTTGCTCTGTCTCCACCTGTCTGTGTGGACAGAAGCGACACAGCCGTTCCTCTCTGGATAGCCAGGTCTGTCTGTGTCTGCCGCTCTCTAAGGCCAGACTGTGGTCGCTGAGTCTGTACATGGTCAACGTTTTCCTCAGTCTGGGCTCAGTTACAGAGCTCAGGTAATCTGCCATGGAGTATTGTCTGTTTAGGGCCAAATAGCATTGAAGTTTGCTCTGGGTTTTGGTTGTGAATGTCCAATAGTCGATGTAATTGTCTTTTTCTTTTGCTATAATTTGGTGGGGCTGGATGGTGTGAGGGTGGTCTTGGTGCCGTTAGAGTTCAGCCGTTAGAGTTCAGCCTGTGGACCAGCTGGCTGAGGGGACTCCCTCCTTTGCTCTCCTCTTGGCATTGTAGGGCTTTGTGGTGGTAGGAGCTGGGCTCACTGGCTCTGAGGTGTTGGTAGAACTTTATTGCCCTTTTTTTGGATCCGAATTAAAAGGGGAAATTGGCCCAGTTCAGCTCTGCATCCGTTGTTGGGGGTGTTCCTGTGAACTTTGAGGATGATTTTGCAGATCTCGGTGTGCAAGCTTTCCATTGGATGTTTGTCCCATTTTTGGAAGTCTTGGTTCATGAGAGGGCCCCACACTTCACTACCATACAATACGATTGGTTCAATTATGGATTGAAATATTTTGATCCAGATTTTGACAGGGATGTCGATGTTTGAAGACTTTTTTATAGTCCAGAAAGCTCTTCTGCCTTTGTCTCTGAGATCTTTAATGGCCAGATTGAAATTTTCCCGTCGATGTGATATTTAGTCCTAGATATGTGTAGCTGTGTGTGTGTTCTATGTCCGTAGAGTCCAGGTGGAACCTGTGGGGATGTTTCTGACTCTTGCGTCTTTTCTGGAAGACCATGACTTTTGTCTTCTCCGGGTTTACGGTCAGGGCCCAGGTCTGACAGAACTTTTGCAGGTGATCTAGCTGCTTTTGTAGAGCCCCCTTTGATGGAGCGAGCAGTATTAGGTCATCTGCAAACAGTAAACATTTGACTTCTGTGTCGGAGAGGGTAAGACCAGGGATCTCTGACTCTTCCAGGGATTTGGCCAGTTCGTCGATGTAAATGTTAAACAGGGTGGGGCTCAGACTGCAGCCCTGCTTCACTCCTCTATGTTGTGGGAAGAAGTCTGTTTCCCTAGTTCCAATTTTGACAGCACATTTGTTATTTATATACATTGTCTTGATAATGTCATAGATTTTTCCTCCAATACCTTTTTCTAGTAATTTCAGAAACAGACCATGATGCCAAATTGAGTCAAATGCTTTCTTGAAATCTACAAAACAAGAGAAGATGGTGTTGTTGTTGTGGTGGACATGTTTCTGGATGAGGCTGTGCAGGGTGTAGATGTGATCAGTGGTTCTGTGTTGTGGTGTAAAACCAATCTGACTCTTGTTCAGGACTTTGCTCCCTGAGGAAGTATTGCAGTCGACTGTTTAAGATGCTGCAGAATAACTTCCCCAGGTTGCTGCTGACACATATGCCTCTGTAATTGTTTGGATCATATTTGTCTCCACTTTTGAATATTGGAGTGATGAGCCCTTGGCTCCAGGTGTCAGGAAAATGTCCAATGTTGAGTATGAGATTGAATAATTTTAACATGGCAGTCTTGATTTTCTGGCTGCTAACCTGGAGCATTTCATTTAAGATGCCATCAGGGCCACTTGCTTTCCTGGGCTTCAGGTTCTGGATTTTAGCCAGCAGTTCCCCTTCATTCATCTCATAATCTAAAGGATTTTGGTTGTCTTTAATGATTGATTCAAGGTTTTCTAATTTGTTGAGCAGATGATTTGGTCTGAATCCAGTGTGATTGCACTGTATAGATTTTCAAAATGTTTCTTCCCTATGTCCCCGTTTTGAATAGCCAATTCTTCCTTGTTTGATTTGTTGAATGAATGCCATTTTTTCCAAAAATAGTTTGAGTCAATGGACTCCTCAATTTCTCCAAGCTGACGCTGTTCATGCTGCTCCTTTTTAGCTCTCAGTGTTTTTCTATAGGATTTCAATGTTTCCCAGTACTGGAGGCGGAGCTCATGATTGTCAGGTTGTCGATGTTTCTCATTGGATAATTTTCGGAGTGTTTTTCTCAGACACCTGCAGTCAGAGTCAAACCACTTTTCGTTAGCTGAGTTTGAACTTTGATACTCAGATTGTTTCAGATTGCAGAGCAATGCTGTGCTGTCAAATATGGAGTTAATATCCCGCACAGCCTGGTTCAGGCCGTCAGTGCTGTGGGGATAGAAGGTGGTGATAAAATGATCTAATTGGGATTGGACTGCTGGATGACCGATGGCTCTGTGGTAGTCATCCTTACTATTACTCGTCCATCTATAGGGTTGTTTGGAGGGGTTGAGTTTACCGGGCTCTGCTACATGGGGGTCAGTTGGTGTCTTCCTAAGGTATAGGGTTATTTTGCTGTGATCGGATAAGGGTGTGAGGGGGCTGACTGTGAATGCTCTTACACTGAAAGGCTCTAGGTCTGTAATACTGTAGTCCACAGTGCTGTTGCCAAGAGGAGAGCTGTGAGTGTAGAGACCAAAGGAGTCCCATCGAAAACCCACCGTTGACGATGTACAGACCCAGCGTGCGACACAACTGCAGCAGTTGCTGCCCATTTCTGTTGACAGTTTTGTCGAAGTTGTTCCGGTTTTTGTGCGAAGGAGAGGGGATGTTGATCTGGCCAGGTATATGTCTGTCTCCTTGTGCGTTGATTAGATCTGATTCTGGGCCTGTTCTGGCGTTAAGATCACCACAGATCAGCACGTTTCCTTTTGTCTGGTAGAAGCTGATCTCATCTTCAAGGATGGAGAAGCTGTTTTCATTATAGTAAGGGGACTCTGATGGGGGGATATAGGCTGTACACATGAATATGTCTCTGTCTGTGGAGACCACCTCTTTTTTTATTTTGATCCAAATTGAGAAATCTCCTTTTTTGAGCAATTCAATTGAGTGAGTGAGGTTCGTCTTGTACCAGATCAACATCCCTCCTGAATCTCTGCCTTGGCTTACACTTCTCAGTTTGGTTGATGGGAATATTATTTCTCTGTATCCTAAAGGACAACCAGTGGGCATGTCTCCTTTATTCCAAGTCTCCTGCAAAACAATGATATCTGCGTTTTTCAACTCTTTCTTAAAGTCTGGGGTCTTGCTCTTAAGGCCAAAAGCAGAAGACCTCAGACCCTGGATGTTCCAACATGAGATAACAAATTACTTAGATATCATTAGGTATTAAACTCAACATGTAGCTTTCTGTGGTAAAATGAGACAAACTTCCAATCCTTATTGTCAATAGACCTAATAATATTATAACCATTTAAAATCTATAATTTAGTAAATATGTGAGTAAACACTCTAGGTTTGTCTACTGTGTTCGATTAATCATGTGGGAGCAGAGCAGGCTGAGCATGTGTTGGATGTCTCTCAGCTGGCTGTGTGGAGGTGTGGGGGTGAGGTTGGAGGTTGGGAGGGTAAGTGGGGGGTCTGCTGCTCTCCTTACCAGCTGAGCATAGCTCAGTGGGGCAGGGTGTGGCTCCTGGTGACGGTGCCGGGATGGGGCTCCTGGGGGCAGGAGGGGCCCTGGTCTGGTGTAAGGGGGTCCGTAGCTCTCCTCGTGGGGTCCTCGTGTAGGGGTATGAAGATGGTGAGGTCTCTGTGTGGGTGATCTGGATGGTCTGGTTGGCAGTCTTGGAGTGCTGCGGACCGACCTGTTCCTTGTGAGGGGGGCGGACTGGTCTCGGTTGAGAGCGACGTCCTTCAGTGTATGGGCGAAGATTGGGACTGTGTTTTTTAACAGATGGACGTGGTCATGAAGGCAGCTGATGTCCAGGGTGGGCTGGTGGGCCAGCTGGACATTCGGCCTCAGGACGCAGTCTCTGGAACGCTGCTGTTGATTCTGTGGATGGTATCAGGGTGGAAGTCTTTCCTGGGCAGCAGGGTTGATATAACCACTCTACTGTTTGGAAACGTGTTGGAGGCTTTCTCTATTACTCCCTCCCTCTCTCTCTCTCTCTCTCTCTCTCTCTCTCTCTCCCTCTCTCTCTCTCTCTCTCTCTCTCTCTCTCTCTCTCCCCCATATACACACACACGCTCCTTGAATATTTAAGGTGGAGTGTTTTCTTTCATGTTACTTGTACATAAGTTGATGTGAATAATACGGGCCACCTTAAGTCAAACTACAACTACTATTCTGTATTTCTCTTGAGGAAGAAGGCGCTGCTGTATCACTGATCAGCTGATCACCGGTGATCTAAATCCATTCAGAGTGATACGTCAACGAGTAATCGAGTGAACGACCATTTGAGAGGGCGTGCCTTGAAACTTTCTGGGAGGCCACTCTACAGGGCTAATGGAAACATGCCTAGTATCTTTAATTTAGTTATGTTGTTTGTTAGCTTGTAACTGTCAGTAACTGACACAGCTACCATGACAGTTTGTTGACAGTCTGCTGTGTGCTGGTGGTTTCAGGTTTCTTTGCTGGCTTTTGCATATTAGACAACAACTGGTTTACGTACAAACTATAGCTCTCCTGGGATACGTTGGCATAACAGATTTCAGAGAAGTGGACAGACATTTCCTCCTTCTGTAGAGGAATTTGAAAACACTTCTCTAGTCACACAATTTGCACGGAAGTCAGTATAGGCAAGGTCAAACATTTTAGAAGACATAAACAGAAGAAAAACACACTTCGAACTGAACCTGAACTATCATTGAAACAACAGGCACAACATTCTGAAAAGTATGGACCTAATGGCTGCTGTGATACAGATAAAGAAATCAGTGTGGACTATCTGCAAAAATGACAAATCAAAAATCAAATTTGAAATGCTCAAAACAAATTCCTTCTCATTGAGGCACATGGCCTGGGGCCTGTTTCACAAAGCAGGTTTAGTGAAAACTCTGAGTCTGTTAACCCTGAAATGAGGGAAACTCTGAGTTTTCCGTTTCACAAAGGGAGGTAACTCAAACCAGAGACAGAGGGGTAACTCTAGCCTGTTTCACAAAGAGAGGTAACTTAACCTCTCGGTCAGTTACCATGGTAACATGCTCTCTGAAACTAACCTGGTCGGGACCAGGTTTTTCTCAGAAAACCTTGAGTTTCTCTCTGTCTCCGCCCTCTTTCAGCCACACACGGTGTTTCATTTCCTCATTCATTCAGTCAGCGGGCGCGTTTTGGCGAAGTATAGTTCTGCTATAGTTCCGTCTGTTTTTTCAGAAAATCACTGCAAACATCAGTCATTAGAAGTTATATTAGGTGGCGACTATTTCACTACCATGGCGTGTCCTTCTGATAACAATCCCGTGGATGAAGCTGCAGCATTACTGCGCAGATGATTATATATTCGTCGGGAGATGATTATCAAACTATTGATTATAGATGTTCTTGCATTTCCAGGCAATTCTCTGTTTGAGCGGTACCGTATCATGTCACAGCAGATATTCTGTGTTGCGCTGCGTTTTTTTGCAAACGGGAGTTTTTGTATACAACGTATAAAAGTCATTCAGTAGGCCTACATTAAAAGTTATATTAGGTGGTGAATATTTACACTACCATGGCGTGTCATTTTGATAACGATCCCGTGAATGAAGGTGACGCATTTCGCAAAGAGAATTAAATATTCGTCGGGAGATGATTATCAGACCGCGCATAGACGTCCTTAATATGCTGCAGCCATAATTACAAAATGAATGAAATGGATCTTTTGAGCAAGTTGAATGTATTTGACTCAGCGTTTCTAAATATAATTCCAGCTTTTCTTGCAATTCATAGCTTCAAAAGTGTGTGCTTTTAGTTGGGTTACCGGTATATAAACTACTCCTATACAGCCTTCTGATCCAGAATATCACCTATAATGCGAGGGGGCTGAATACGGCACAACACCGTTTCATGTCACAGTCCATCTCACCCCTCCTTACATTTCCAACATTAACAACCAGTAATGCTCTCATATCACAGCAGATATTGTGTGTTGCGCTGCGTTTTTTTTGCAAATGGGAGTTTTTTATACAACATTGATATGTTGTATAAAAAACAGCAACTTACGGTAATATTTACTTTACGATGTAAAACCTGCTCAAAATGAGGCGTCATCATGAGACTGTGCAGAGGTTTTACCTGTTTGAAAAATGTTTTTATGTTTCATCTTAAGCTGCGCTTCTCCCCTGTGGGAATGCACTTAAATGAAATAAATTAATAGGCTCCCACTCATGCAGTTCCCCCTGTGATATTACTGTGATTGCAACTGGACTACATTTAAACTTATGCACTGACCCGAGCCGCAATGTCCTCCAGCACCGTCTCCCTCTCTTTTGCTGCTGCAGCGGTGTAAACCTGCTCAAACTCTCCGTATGAGCGCATTAATGTTTCCATTTCCAGTTGTAGCGTAGCCCTTCGCTTCCCCGTTGCCATGGTGACTCGTCGAATCAGGGCTCCATTGATGCTGTCTTTTTTTACTTGTGGTGCACGCGCTTAACTCCAGGTCAAACTACTCTGAGTTGATCAACCTAACGCAAATCTGCTGTTCTGGAACCGAAAACTCAGAGTTTCCTATCTCAGAGTAGATCAACTCAGAGTTCCGGGTTAGACTCAGAGTTTTTTTAACCTGCTTTGTGAAACAGGCCCCAGCTCTGGCTTAAACATTGTGTGATGTCTTTGTAGATCCTTGACCTGAGTCAGATGATGGATTTCTTCCCAAGATGTCTGGCATTGATTCATCTTGGTGTCACAATTGGCCTGTGTACTCAAGGAGATAATAAGGTGAGGAAGTTAAACAACAGCTAAACAAGGCTCAAGGCCACACAAAGTACAACACATAACATGATGTCAAATGATTGCAGGTGACTAATGGATGTACAATTTTAAGCACGAACGGAACTTAGAAGTAGGTAAGTACTGAAGGAACTTCTGGGCAAATACTGATGTTTTGTTGTTGTTGCTGTCGTTGTTATTTATGCCTCCTATTTTGACAGCGAAACTGAACTGTTTTAAAGTCATTATCCTTTCATTACACTATCTTGAAATGAGCACATAATAAATCATACAAATTTATGAAACAACCTTTAATATATTGTTTTTCACATGAAAATAACTGCTTCAAAAGCCATTTTATCTGCTATACAACTAGCGTTACCTACCCAATGACAATCATCATTTTTCCGCACTTACATAGCCCAACAAAAATATTTTGTGTAGGATAAATTAAATGCGAATATAAAATACATTACAAAGGCTATTAAATTATATTGCTAAGCTGGGAGTGTAGCTGCTTTTATAGAGTTAAAATCTCAACTGTGAGGTTAAACATACACTAACAGGGCTAGCATCCAAACTCCATAACATCAGCTCATGAACGGTAGACCACTGGCGGCAGTTTCAATGCTGATCTTTCTCCGACATCTTTCACTGTAAACATGCCACATGTGCGCATGGCACCCTTTGGCCTCTTATGTCATATATCATGCCAGCATCGTGTGCGTCATTGGCTTATTCTTTGCAGTAGCAGTAGCAGCACATGCTAGCAGGCTGTTGTCAGAGTTCAACTGCAAAATAACAAAACAAAAACATAGAGAATTTCATATTATCGACCAACAAGCCAATGGCAGCAAATGAGCGTACATCAGCCGATACTGATGTTTTGCCGATAAATCTGTGCATCCCAATTTAGAAGACTCAGTTACAATTTTAAATCAGTTGTTGGTATACATTTCTTGCTGTAGACTTTAAGTCAAAGGCACTTTACTCATTTAGAACATTAATTTAGCAGCAAACTATTTTCTATGTAAAGATATAGTGGAGTAATTATATCCTAGGAAGAAGACACTCCCTCTGTGGGTTCCAATCCAATTTTCTCTGTTGTTTGTATGATCGACAGTCTGGCCAACTGGCAAGTAGACTTCGGTCAAGACAGATGTCCGTCCTCCATAGAGCTGGTTCTGTTGGGCGTTCCTGCCTGTTCAAAGGAAGGTTTTGGTTGCCACTGTTTGCGAAAGATTGATGGATAAATACTGTATATAGATATCGCAAATTGCTGCTGCTCGTGGGGGAACTGTCGGGTCTCTGTAAATCATGAATAAGTCATGGTGTGTGGTCTATACCTACTCTATATTTGTATGTATATGTGTCTTGAGATAATGTTGGAATAATTGTGCATAAAGTAATCTCATATTTACTCAAATTGCCTTTACATATAATCTAACCTTACTTGGTGTGTGTGAACAGCTAATTTGTGTAGAGTTGTTTTGCATGTCAAAGAAATCAGATAAGCGTGACTGTTGATGAGTCACCAAAAAGGTATCTGTGAAAAAACAGACACTGCTCAACTGATTAATGACAGGACATGTTTTAAGGAAGAACAACATGGGCCCCCTCTTCCTTAGAGTTGTAAACTCATAAAGACAATGAATTGTCCATATGTGACGAGTTGCAGCTGTGTGCCCCCTCACCTTAAGAGTTGTAACTCATTGTAACTTGGAACCACCGAAAGGAAATTTAAAAAAAAGGGCTTGGCAGAGTGTGCTTCAGAGCGGTAGGAGATTGTAACTGAACGAATCTCTGTCCGTTCTCCTTGCAAGTAAAACATAGAACTCTTGTCTTTCTCTCTTTAGTTAAGTTTTGGGTGTTTTAGGTTGCTTGAACCTGACAGATAATTTTGTTATGATTTGGCACTATAAATAAATGTTGGGTTCTCTAAAAATATGTAAAAACATTTATAGTGTATTTAACTGGGTGTCTTTCATCTTAGTGATGGTAAAAATATGCAGATTCTCCTTCTACAGTATATTGATTCTAGAAGACGAGTAGAGTAGGACTTCATTTCCCAGAGTCCTCTGTTTTGCTCCTGTTTTGCGAGAGTCATGTTTAAATTAATACTGTCCATGTATTTACTCTGAAATTCATGAATTATATTGTTTAAAAATATTCATGCCCTTTAAAAGTTAAAAGTAAATCCCTAACGACATTTGTGCGGACAGCCGTCGAGGGGACAGCAGGTAGCCGATGCTATGGGAGTTGTCTTGGCTGTTCTGGACATCACTCTAGCAGTGACGTGCAGTGAGGGTTGGGGTTGGGGAGGCACTGACTCACAAGTCAGATTTACACACATACAGTAGGATGCCAATAGGATAGGATGAGAGAATAGGAGCGAACAGGATGCTGATAACCATTTTAAAACACCAGTGCAACTGTATACTGCAGTATATCTTACCTTTACTTGTAAATTACTTCTTGCTTTGACTGAAAGTCCAGCATTGGAAAATGTCTTAGTTTAGAAATCAAATCCTCCATTTTCAGGGTGAGACATGAAAGCTTGTGGCTAAGCTCTACAGCGTCGCACAGCACACCTCTTGTGTCTACTTTTTGCACACGGGTTAGAGTTCACCGTGACCTGGCTGGTGGCAGGCTGCTCACTATCGCCGCCGTCCTTGAGGCAGAGATACTGCCTAACTCAAGGCAAGCATTCTCCCTGTGGATTTATGTCACATCAATTAGATGTAAATATTACACACATCCGTAAAATACATCACTGAACACCATGGAAAAGAAGACGTATACTTTTATTACATAAAAGTGTCCTCAACCATCATATCGGAAACATACACAGAAATGGGAACAAGCATGCGCCGTTTGCACGCGCTCAATCCAGTTTGTGAGTGATTGCGCAATCTGGAGGGAGGCTCGGCTGTCCGTGCCTCACCGCTCACCTCCGAAGAGACTCCGTTTATTTAAGCAGGATTTTTACTATAAAAACGGTCAAAATACATTAAGAACCACACCAAAATCATAGTCCAGAGGACAAATATTAATACTTGTGTTATTTTATTATTTCGTTTCTTTTTCCTCTCATGATGACAGAGGAGGCACAGCCTCACCTGCCGCCCCTGACTGCACGTCACTGCACTCTAGGGCCTGGCTGGCTACAACGCCATATTGCATCTACAACAGGTTGCGCGAGTACTTGACATTGGAACGGAACCGAGTGCAGGACAGAGGCACAGGACTGTGTTAAAGCAGACTGTGTGAACTGTGCTGTTTCAAAGTGAACTTCTTCTAACTGAAAACTTCATGTGCACCAACGTTTAGGGAAATTATCTGTGTTTGAGTACACAAAAGCACTCTGGTTTGATATTTTGATTCATGCGTGTTATTGAAATCATATGTTAAACATTCAGTAGCTGTGAATATAGTTAAACAATTAGGAACACATCTCATTATTTCATAAGTGAATGGTTAATTAAAGGAGAACCACAATTTGATTTCATTTACAAATAAGCTAAAAATCTCTTTTCATAGGTTTATTTTCATTAAAAAGGTTGAGTTTGAGCTCAAATTAAAAACATTTCATTTTATTGATGTGAGGGAACAGAGAGGGTTAAAAGTGAACTGATTAAAATGAGCCATATACGCATTTCATCAGACTGTTCTATTGATTTAAAAGGGTAAAAGAAAAGATGTTTGATCATTCAGGTAATACTGTTTTGATTTAAAGAATACATGAAGTGTTTTATTTGTTGTTTTCTATTTCTGAAGCATTTCTGCTTTTGAAGGTATTATTCCATAGATATAAAAGGTTTAGCAAAATAAATGTTTGTGTCCTGCCTTTTACTTATTGTTGTTCAACATTCTTTAAGAGTAAACTGTATTTACTTGAGTTCTGAGGGCTTCCCCTAGGTTTACAGCTTTACACAGATATATTTGTCCGCATCTCCCCCGTGTTCGATACAGAGATCAAAGGAGACTTGTAAACGTGCGACCATATAGAGACAGAAAGCACATAGAGATGTAAATAAGATGCTATTTCGTTTGTTTAAGGACAAGATATAGACCTGTTCTATAGGAAAGGTATCCTTTATACAGTAGATGTCCTTTATCCTCCTTCAATGACTTCTGTTGTGATCTGGTGCTGTTGGGCCCCTGAAACTGGTAAGTGAGATGTGATTGTGGCCCCTACAGGGCTCCAGTCTGAGGGCCATTAGTTGATTTAAGTCTTTTACTTTCAGAGTAATAGTAGATAAGATAAGAAAAACTTTATTGTCTGTCACGAGTGACAGAAATTCATCTTTGACAGGGCAGGTTCAAATTTACACAAAATAAATAAATACATACAAAACAGACAAACAATGTCCCAAACAATGACAATACATTAATGCCAGATAGATACTAGATATTGTAGATACAATCAGAACATAGGATAAGCTTGTCAGTGCACGTACAGTTTCTAGAATAAAAACACAAATAAACAATAATAATGTCCCCACTTATAATGTTATAAAATTACACTGAACCATGTTACCTGAACATTTACAGGAATACAAGGCAGCTGTAAGAGCTAGCCAGTTAGCGTATCACTTAGTGTAACTAGTTTGAAACGTGTGTCTTACAGCAACGCAATGAACAGACTTAACCCAGTGCATACACTAAAGTAAAACAACATAATATCATAAAATAGTCATGTGGTTGTGCTTCATGAATCTTGAAACAGTAACATCAGAACTTGCATCATCAGTGAAGACTGCACCGTGATCGTCGGCAGGAAAAGTAACGAGATGCTAGGGAATGAGAAATACAGCGCAATTTCAAATTTTTTTACTTAAGTAAAAGTCTCTGAACGCAAATAATTCACAACAGGCGCTACATATAAAATAAAATTAAAACAACCCGACCTTCAAGGGGGCGGGGGGTGCTACCGTGGTAGGGGAAACACTGATATAGCACCACACTAGTGATTTTCCTTTTTCTCACTCAAGTGATAAAGTACCTTGCTTAATTTAGTAGAGAACCACAGCAAATTCACTGTCTTTAGCTAGGACCTGTTTTATTCTTATTGGGTGTGACCTCACTGAGGTCGACGGATTAATCATTTTGGCTGATTAATCAGCGCAGATAGGACGTTTTACAAACTATCGGAATGGGCGGACCTTGGCTCCGATAGTGGCCAATGGTTGCAGTTTTTTTCCACAGCGCCATATACTGCTACTTCCCTGCTCTCTGTCTCTCTAATCACTGAGGGGCAGGGCTGCTCTTCACACACACTCACTCACACACACACACTCACTCACACACACACACACACACACACACACAGACACACACACACACATATACACAAAGCGCTAGAGAGAGAGAGAGAGAGAGAGAGAGACAGGGAAGCAGAGAGGAGAGAAGGGACCCAGGTGGAGACGAAACCTTCAGGAGTTGAAAGTCAACAAACATAAGTACCACTTGTTCAACAAACATAAACATGCATCAAATTTCAGCATAAACAGCGACATTTCCCGAGCACGTTTTACACTAACGATTAACAGCTCGTTAAGAACACGCTAAAATAAAAGCTGTCTCTGTGTAGTCATCTTAATTCGTCATGAATCTTAAAATTTGGCAATGTCTCTCTCCAGATATTATGGAGCGTATTTATTGACTTTGCTGTTGGAAACCTTATTGTTATACTGTTATTGGCCAATTAATGGGCTTCTTCCTGCTCTAAACTATCGTTATTATATCGGCCTTTAAAAAATCCACTATCGGTCGACCTCTAGACCTCAGTGTAGATTATAAACAGTAAGGGAAAAGGCGGTTACATAAAATTTAATTGAAATTGAAAATACTGGGATGAGAGCCATGTGGAGGCATCCCAGCCCACTTTCCCCCCTGTATTTGTATATATTTGTAACTAGAGCTACTTTAATGTGACAGCATTCATTCTTGTACTCTATTGTGCTGTGTTGGAATTGCAATGCAATTGTTGCTATCCTTGTCCCAATAAGACTGCTGTTGTGACTTTTTAGTAAAAGTGATTTCGGCACTTCACACCAACATGTAAAGGTGCATTAAATTTACGCAGTGAGGTGCATGTCTGAAGGGCTTGATGACATAGTTACAGAAAGCATAAAGTGCACAGTAACAGCTATGCCTCTCATTTATCTGCAACTCGGGCACCTGAAGGCCTGGACCATCATCATTGGCCTACTGAAGGATACGTTGACTTTACGCTTAAGATGGTGATTTTGTGACATGAACAGACAAAATGTGAAATATGAATTATTTTAATTTCATTTGTGACATTTGTTAGGCAGTATATGCTATATATGGTATACGTTTTAACCAAGAAGAACTGAGGGACATGTTTGCCAGAGTTGTGCCAACAAGTCCTGAATAATAGCACAGTGGTATATTCTGTCGTATAAATATACAGTACATATTCAAAGTGTCAGCTAGAGCCTGGTCTAGTAAAAACTACGTTTCCTACAACTAAACTGCATTCTCAGTTTATGTTTGTAAGAGAACTGTTTTTTTATTAGCTCAACGCTTTCCATAACCGGACCAGACACATAACTTCAATGTTGGACGTGACGTCTGTGGTTTGAACTAGGACTTAGATCAGGTGGCATGAGACATGATTCCAAATGAATACTCATGTTGATCCATGCTATATGCATCTGGAACTATCTAACATGTTTGCTGTAACACCTTTAAGTTTCCATCACATATAATATATATATATGTTGTGTTTACAGGTTTTAGTGCTGCCTCTAAGTGGACAAAACATCAGTTAACTTTGATTTAACTACATGGCGACAGCAATGTCTGGAGGTTGGCTGTGATTTACACCCTGACATTTAACTAACTGAAAAAGTTAAAAAAGGGCCAGTAAATCATACTTCATTTTTGCATTTTGCAGCAAACAAGTATAAATACTAGAAACAGGTTAGACATTGTCCTGAAGGAATATCGATTAAAATGCTGTACAAGGCAAACAGAAAACATACATTATATGAACAATTTTAAAATGATTAAAATCTAAATGCACGCACACACACACACACACACACACACACACTGGTTATACCGAACAGAGACATATTTATTATCAACTTAAATCTGTCTTTGTCAAAAGTTGCTGATTGTCTCATGGAACTTGCAGAACCAATTCCATTTGGTTGTGTGGATTGGGCTGTTGTCATCGACCCTTAAAGCTCAAAACAGTCATTTGTAGGTTTCCATTCTCAACAGTAGGTTGTCTCCACAGTCCAGGCTTGTCATCTGTGGGACGGGTTAGGACAACTCTTCTGTTCACTCTCTTGATCTCCAGATTGGGAGCAGGCAGGCAATCCCTTTGTGCTGACAGGCAACGCCAGTCCCTCTGAAGAGTAGGAATCACACTTTGTAATGAGCTATCTTTTTCCAAATAGGCTCAGGAGGATGGGCAGAAGAGGTAGCACTGCAGGAGCTGACACAGTGGTATGATGGGAATTAAAATACCCTGGGTATGAGAGGAACATCACAAGTATGATAATGCTTCTTTGCTTCAGTGTAGAATAGTATCTATCACTCCTACAGACGTTAACATCACATTCAGTTAGCTAGTGCACTGTGACACAGCCAGGATACAGTACATTTTACACTGCTGCCAAAGTGTCTCTCTCTACAAAGGTCTTTATCTTAAAGTTCAGATTCTATCTGAAATCTGCTGCAGGACCTTTTGTATGATTGTATCTATCTATCTACAGCAGCTTCTAAATATTAGATGAGGAAATATAAGTTAATTTAATCCAGTGGTAAACAATGAGAAAGAACTGAATGAGACATTAAAAAAATATCCCTGAGGCAATTTGATTATTACAAAAAATATGAACCCACACGGTGCACGTAAAATTTCACTAATTAATTATTGGCAAATGCTATGAGGTCCCGTGAAGTGGCACAGTAATAGGTTGTTCTGTATTAATTTTGTATTTTCATTTGTTGAGAATGATGGACTGCAGTTTTTCTTATTAGGATAATACTTGAATAATGAGTCTTAATAAGCCAAGTGGACACTATGGCACCCAAACTTAGTAGTGATAGAGTTTAGATTTGGACCTCTATTAAAATGCTGTACAAGCTAACAATATATATTAAGAATTTTAAAGGAATGAAAATCTAAATATTATGACACATTAACTGGAAATACTGAACAGTTGCAGATTTTTTAAAACATTACTTGAACTAAATTCACAAATGATGCAACATGCAAATTCAAATTTGTGTCAGAAGTTTCAGCTCAACTAATGGAACCTGCCGAATCAACTCCATTTGTGCATGTTTCTGAGTAAAGAGGATTGAGTGCTCAATTAAATGGAAAACCAAGCAAAAGTTCCAGTCTTGCCCACTGACGGCACAGCACTTTGAAAGACGAGGACTATACAGGTTAAGGAAAACTGAGAATTAAATTTGATGATAAAAAAAAAACCCTCCTGAAACATGAAAAAGACCGCACACACCTCATCCTATCCTAATTTTTCTATCAGGACTTATTAATTACGATGATCTAGGTTCCACATATTAACAGGCGCCGTAATGGGGGGAGGGGGGGGGACACGTGAAACATGGCTCTTGTTTGTGGCTGGAACTTTGTCAAACGTGATGCTACATCTTGGACTGTGTCACACTTAGGCCCTTTGTCTTTTGTGAGATCGGCAGCTGGAGTTTCAAGTACAGAGAACGTGAGGATGTGAGAACGTGTCATTACCACAACGCCATGCAGGAATTCTGAAACTGGATGTTGGCTGGAAAGGCTTGTCTAATCCAATCATGCTAGGCTGGGTTGCGGGTGCTGGGGCTGCCGGGCTTTTTACTGTTGTCGTGGTTCCGGTACTAGTGTTCTTCTTCACTGCAACAAGACTGGCAAGTGCACACCTCTGCAACTTTCACCAGCTACGTACTAATGTTGCATTCACACCAAAGGGGAATGATGTAAATACAATCGCGTCAGACGCTTGTATCGCGCAGCTTGCTCACATTTGTCCCATTTTTGATCATCGCTTTGTTCGCATCTATCGCATGTAGCCTACTCTGCTGTTTTGCTAAATGGAAAGTGATGCTAGTGCTAACAGGGATCTGGATGCTTTCAAAAGATAAGAAATTAGCTCTCAGATAAAGTGTGTAGCTCTAAACAGAGCCGTTGTGTTGTAGTGAGATCAGGCCGTCAACCTTTAAAGTTGTAGAGGCTGCTGCCCGGTCTCCGGTAGATCAGACACTTCACTCTGCACTGACAGCTTTCTTCTTCTTCTGTATTTCCAACAGAAAAGATGCCTAAAGGCACATAGCTGCCATCCACGGTTCATAGTTATATCCATTATATTACAGTATATTCTAAGAATAGACTGGTTTCCCCATATATATATATAAATATATATATATATATAACTTTGTCAAGTGGACAAAGTTGAGGGAATCTTGGGTTGGCTTTCAAATCCCCGCTGGCGATGACCGTAACCCTTGGTGAGCCAGAGAGGGCCAACTTTGTATGTTGTGTTTAAAATCATTCTGCCTGTAACTAAAGTGTTGCCTCATCATAAAAGTAATTTATTTTTTAAACAGTGATTTGTAATAGTATGTAAAATAGGCCCTCTGTTATTTTAGAGGGCAAGGACAATCAGCAAATTGTGTTGTTCATTTGGAGGAGCCCAACTGTATTCTTTTTTCAACTAAAAGAGACGCATTGTGGTTGTATGCCTCCTCCAAACAGTCAAGTTGCAGTTTACATCCAAACTGTCCATACTTACAAAATATATAAAGTAAAGACATTGAAGGAATTTAATTTTAAAGATTTTTTTGGGTGAAACTTGGATACAATCATTTTCTGGAGATCACAATTGTTGTAATAATTAGTGTAGGAACGCTTGAGTTACAGCCAAAAAGGTGTTATGTGAGGTTACAGTGACCTTGACTTTTGAGCTCAAAAATTAAATCACTTCATCCTTAGGTCCAAGTGGGCATTTGTGCCAAATTTGAAGAAAAACCCTCCAGGGATTCGTGAGATATAGCGTTTGCAAGATTGGTATGTATGGATGGACAACAAACATGGCTGTCCTCGGCATGGAGGCACAATTATATGATCACTGCAAAGATCAGAACTTCACATTGTTAAAGCTATAATTACTTCAATTTTAGACTGACCCGAGAGAACATGTCTATTTAAAAAAAAGAGTTGCCATACCTCTTTGGTGTTTAGGTACCAACACAGTTCACACTCATGTACAAGGCATTGCGTCTACAGCTGGACAAAACATCATTGGGGAAAATATCCTTGAGGTATTAAGTCTATGAAAAAGATTATTCTGGCTGAAGTATGCTTGGCCATGCATGCTCAACGTGGCTTTGAGTCTAACTGGGAATTTCACAACTTAGTTGAAGCCTATAAAACATGGGTCTGCTCGAATGCATTATTGTAGCCCAATTTATTTCATGTTGTTAGAAGTACTGCTCTGTTGTTATGCAAGGAAAGGTGAATCTTGCGCCACTAATACCAACTAATGTGGCATGTTGCCTGCATTCTGCTTATCTCACAGCTTTCTCAGAAAGGCCAAAAGTCTGCTCTTCCCTTTTGTGGGCAACAGCCTTGGTGCTTGTTAACTTCCTGTTAGCTGATGTCATTCACATTCACTACAACAGGAATCAAACTTGGACACATTTAGAATGTTTATGTCTACAACTTAGAAAAGGTCTATACGTAACATAAAATGCTATCTTCCTTATGATATAAAGAAAGAATGCAAATCATATTCCTTAATCACTCACTCGAGGGCAGGGAATAACATTTTGGTAGCATATCAAACATATTCTGAATAGAAAATATTACACAGGCTAGTTAACAGGAAAATAAATTGGGCATTCTCTCATCTGCGACATTGGAAACATTAAAAGCAGCAGCATAAAAAAAACAATTCCTGAGTAGAAGAATACAGTCAAGGCTCCAGACTAACTTTTTTCACCAGGAGCACTATGGCCCCCAACTCAAAATTTTAGGAAACGTAAATGTGCTCACTTAGAGTAGAAAATGTAGCCGATGATATTGCTAAGACAATATCTCACCTAATACATGTAATACATATATAAGACACCTAATACAATGCATCTTGTGCCACTAAATATCCAAAGAAAAGGTCTGAAAATGTGGCAAGTAGTCTTTGAGATACCTTCCATTGTGATGTATGTTGGAAAATCGGAAAATTTGGCATCAAAGAAATCCACAGATTTAATAGTAATCATTCCTTGGCGCCCACATCCATGCCAAGTTTTCTGGGATCCGACCAGTAGTTGCAGAACTACGTTGCTCTGGGCCACAGTGTTCAACAGACTGACAAACTGACCTACAAACAGGCAGACAGGCTCACTAGAGAGTAAAAGTAAACATATACTGTTGTGTGTAAATAATACATTTTCATGACTCCTAGTGTTGCTTTCGTCAACGAAAATGATGAGGAAATATCTTCGTCAACGAACCTCTATCAAGTGACGAAAACTAGACGACACAAAATGAAAATGCTGGGCATTTGACGATGACTAAGACAAAATATATAAAGCAATTTCGTTGACGAATAAAAACGAGACGAAATGTCTCTTCATTTTCGTTGACGAAAACGAGACGAAATAACGTTGTTTCGTCTCGTTTAGTCACGTTACTATTATTATTTTGAAGTTTTCTCCCAGTCTCGCGCCTGGGCGACGTCACTTCCTCAATCCCCACACGCGCATTATTTGGATTCTGAAGCTGCCGCTGCTGTGGGTC
The DNA here is from genome assembly GCF_963691815.1 of Echiichthys vipera. NCBI lineage: Eukaryota > Metazoa > Chordata > Actinopteri > Perciformes > Trachinidae > Echiichthys > Echiichthys vipera. Next base: position 31,440,657 of record NC_139827.1, on the reverse strand, counting down.
AGCGTTAGAGTTAGGGTTAACGACAACTAAAGAAACATGAGAACAAAGTGTGACACCAGCCGGGGCTCGTGTTTGAGAGGAAAAGAAGAAACACTTTCATTACATAGACGTGGAAAGCAAAACGGAATGTGTTGTGGAAAAAGAAAGAAATGCAGCCAAAAAAATCAAAGGAAAAAACACCACGGATCTTAAGAGACACTTCAGGGCATCCCATAATGAACTTTAGGTGAGTCAAGACGTAACGTAACGATACTTTCTGTTTTAGAAAACTCATGGGTGTCGGGTTTTAACGCTAGCTTTAGCGTTTGCCACTGGAGGTGTGTGTGTGTGTGTGCGTGCGCGCGCGCGCGTGTTTGTGAGAGAGAGACTAGCGCGCGCATGTGTGTGAGCGCGCGCGCGGCTAGCGTGTGTATGTGTATTTATTTGTGTGAGAGTGTAAAGTGTGTTTTTAGTTCCTACCTGACTGACTCACTCTATAAGTGCACTAAACTTCCCCTTGTTGGCCAAATACTTTCACTAGTTTTGTATTTCACAGAGCAAATCACACTGAACTGAATTTAGCAACAACATAAATTGGATTACTTCTTCTAAACCTGTACATGCTGTAAACTAAAGATATCTGCATGGGTTTGGCTAAAAGAAAATGTTGGTTTCGTCAATACTACTAGGTACTTTTATTATATTGATTAAATATAATTGCATCACTGAAAAGAGACTAATATACAATTTTCTTTGACTAAAACTAGACTAAAATGCTCAGACTTTTAGTCGACTAAAACTAGACTAAAACTAAAACAGGCCGCCAAAAACAATAATAACAGTAATGACTCCCATGGAAATACACAAACAGGCATTACCGCAAACAAAATGTGTGGACACCTTGTTCACACAAACACCCCTGAGCAAAATTCACATGTACACATGTACTTATGTACATACACAATGCTGCTGAATCCTGCATACACAAACACCTACACAGGCACAAACATACAAATTCACTGCATGTTGTTTTCTGAGCAGCTGGTGCTGGCAGAGAGAGCTCTTTGACCTTTGCTCCGCAGAGACAGGGGAATCATGGCAGTCTAAAAGGCTGTCCAAGAGTCACCTCTTGGAAGTTCTCTCCTCATCTCACCTGTGACATTTGGTAAAGACTAAAAATCTTGTGACTGTCGCATCTGTTGTTATGACATATAATCAGACTTGACATTATTTACGTATTGCATCATACACTGACCATTGCCATGTGTTAAATCAATATCCAGACCACTGTCAAACAGTCCTTTCTTAAGGGTTGTTATTATGGTGTCATGTGGAGCAGTGTAAGATTTGCTTGGTCTGCAAGTGCGGTGAATTCAATTCAATTTTATTTATAGTGCCAAATCACCAGGAAACCGGTGGGTTGCTTACTCCGGGTAGGGAATGAGTCCTTACCCCAAGTGAAGGAGTTCAAGTACCTCGGGATCATGTTCACAAGTGAGGGGACGATGGAGCGTGAGTTTGCCCGGAGAATCGGAGCAGCGGGGGCGGTGTTGCAGTCGCTCTACCGCACCGTTGTGACGAAAAGAGAGCTGAGCCGGAAGGCAAAGCTCTCGATCTACTGGTCAATCTTCGTTCCTACCCTCACCTATGGTCATGAAAGCTGGGTCATGACCGAAAGAACGAGGTCGCAGGTACAAGCGGCCGAAATGGGTTTTCTCAGGAGGGTGGCTGGAGTCTCCCTTAGAGATGGGGTGAGAAGTTCAGCCATCCGTCAGGAACTCTGAGTAGAGCCGCTGCTCCTTTGCGTTGAAAGGAGCCAGTTGAGTTGGTTCGGGCCCCCTGGGCGCCTCCCTAGGGAGGTGTTCCAGGCACGCCCAGCTGGGAGGAGGCCTCGGGGAAGACCCAGGACTAGGTGGAGAGATTATATCTCCACACTGGCCTGGGAACGCCTCGGGATCCCCCAGTTAGAGCTGGTTAATGTGGCCCGGGAAAGGGAAGTTTGGGGTCCCTTGCTAAAGCTGCTGCCCCCGCGACCTAACCCCGGATAAGCGGATGAAGATGAGATGAGAGATGAGTGCCAAATCATAACAAAAGTTATCTCAGGACACTTTACAGAGTAGGTATAGACCACACTCTATGTCTTATTTATGATTTACATAGACCAAACAATTCCCCCGTAGAGTATGGTTGCAACGAAAACCTTCCCTATAACAGGCAGGATCGTCGGACAGACCCAGCTCTATGGAGGACGGCCATCTGTCTTGACCGGTTGGGGAGGAAGAAAAGGAGAGAGAAAGAGAGAAAAGACAGACAGATTTACAGAGAATGACAAAGACAGAGAGACAGACACACTTGCACAGATGTAAGCAACCAAAAGGTAACAGTAACTATAATAATATCTATAGCAATGTGAACACGACCCACATGCCATGGCAGCCAATACTTGAAACATGAATGATACAGACAGAGAGGAGAGAAGCTCAGGGTATCTGGAAAAGTATTATCCCCCAGCAGACTATGCCTATAGCAGCACCATTAAGCAGAAGAAAATCAGCTTAAAAATAACAACATTGCTAAGTAAGCCCTAGCTGTAAGCTTTATCAGAAAGGTAAGTTTTAATTTTACTCTTAAATATGGGGACAGTGTCTGCCTCCCGAATAACACTTGGGAGTCGGTTCCAGAGGAGAGGAGCTTGGTAGCTGAAGGCTCTTCCACCCATTCTACTTTTGGAGACTCTAGGAACAACAAGTAGCCCTGAATTCTCAGAGCACAGCGATCTAGTCAGGTAATAAGGTACTATGAGCTCTTTCAGATACGACGGAGCCTGACCAATAAGAGCTTTGTAGTGTTAAAGAAATTCTCTGGAGTCCTCAGTGTTTCTCAAATCATATCTTTACTAAATACTGCTGCAGACAGGAGAGAGGTCACACCAACAGCCGGGTTTCAATCATCTCTGCCTCTCTTCAAGTCACTTCAACATTTAAACCATTACATCAAAAGATCCTTACAAAAACACAATGACATTAGAATAAACAAAACACACTACCCATTTTTAAGACCCCCGTGGAAGTTATCAGTATTTACGACCCCCCTTTTGTCACCATTTGCAATCCCCATGTGACTCCTATCTACAATCCCCCCAGCAGTCATTCTCAGCGTGACTGTTATGCTAATCAAGGATTTACAATCATAGATAAATAAGGTAGGTCAATCTTTGGTTATTTCTCACAGTAGGTAAGTAGAAGGATTTTAAATTATATTCTAGATTTTACAGGTAGCCAGTTTAAAGAAGCTTAGACAGGAGAAATATGTTCTCTACGATTTGTTTTAGTTAGTACACGAGCTGCAACAGACTTATTGGAGCAGCCTCTTAATAAGGAGTTGCAATAGTCCAGCCTAGGATTAACAAATGCATGGACTAGTTTTTCTGCATCTTTCTGAGACACAATGTTCCTAATTTTCGCAATAATATTTTATGTGAGAATCGAAGGACATATCCTGATCAAAAATAACACCTAGATTCCTTACTGTGGTGCCGGAGGACAACATAACATCATCCAGAGTAACAATATCTTTAGCTATTGAGTTTTGTAGGCCTTCGGGGCCAGCTTCAGTTTTATCTGAGTTTGGCATCAGAAAATTTCAGGTCATTCAGCTTTTTATTTCCTTAATGCACATTTGAAGTTTATCTAACTGATCGGTTTCTTCTGGTTTCATCGACAAATATTATTATGTATCATCAGCATAACAGTGAAAATGTATGGAGTGCTTCCTTACAATATTTCCTAAGGGAAGGATATATAAGGTGAATAGAATCGGTCAGGACAGAACCCTGTGCGACTCTGTGACTAACTTTAGTGCGCATGGAGGATTTGTCATTAACATGTACAAACAAGTACAGAGACGAGTCCTTTGTCTGAAGCTATTAGAAGGTCGTTAGTAATTTTTACCAGTGCCGTCTCAGTGCTATGATTCGCTCTAAATCCTGACTGGAAGTCCCCAAATAACTCATTATTATGTAAAAAGTCACACAGCTGATTGGCGACTAATTTCTCGAGGAGACAAGTAGAAGGCTTTGATGCCAAAATAGTAGAGGTGAATTTGTTAAGGTCAATTGTAGAAAAGCAGTCCAAGAATATATCAGGTGGTACTTTTGTTTCTAAGGTTCCTGGATTTGAAGAAACATTAGTTGATGAAGGTCATGAAGTCGTTACTACTGAGGGTTATAGGAATACGGGGCTCAGTAGAGCTGTGGCTCTCTGTCAGCTGGGCTACAGTGCTGAAAAGAAATCTAGGATTGTTCTTATTTTCCTCTATTAAAGATGAGTAATAGGCTGCTCTGGCATTACGGAGGGCCTTCCTATATGTTTTAAGACTTTCTTGCCAAACTAAGCGAGAGTCCTTCAACTTAGTGGGACCACGGAGTAACTTCCTTTGTTTCATTATCTTCTTTTTTAACGAAGCAACAGAGTCAAGTGTTGTTCATAGTGAGCCTGCAACACTGTCAACAAGGTGATCCATTTTAGAGAAACAATCATTAGTACAGGAATTTTGAATATTAGGATAAGGCATTAAATTAAATGCAGATGGAATCGCTTCCTTAAATTTAGTTACAGCATCAGATAAACATCTAGTGTGGAAACTTTTGCCCAGAGGTGAGTAGTCCTGTAATATGAATTCAAAAGTTATTAAATGATTGTCTGATAAAATAGGATTCTGTGGAAAGACTATGAAGTCATTGATTTCCACACTATAAGCCAAAACAAGGTCGAGGGTGTGATTAAAACAGTGAGTAGGTTTATGTACACACTGACTAAAACCAATCGAATCTAATAGAGATAAACGCAATACTAAGGCTATTGTTATCAACGTCCATCTGAATATTAAAATCCCCTACAATGATTACTTTATCAGATTTAAGGACTAAATTTGACAGAAACTCTGAGAATTCAGATAGAAATTCAGAGTATGGGCCAGGAGCACGGTACACTATAACAATTATAATTGGCTGCACAGGGATGAATTAGGTTATTGGGAATTCTAAATTACAAATTAATTACAGTATGTCTTTGGCATATGTGGCAGGTGAGCCTTTTTCATTGAACTGAATAGCCATCATTTTGGGATTCATTTTCCAGTTCTAATAATGCATCCATGGCATAGATGCAGATACAACGTTAGCAGTAAACCAGGTAGCTGCTTACACCTAAAACTAAAATTAAGATCTACACTAAAAACCGAGAACCCCGCGTCAGTGGATGAGATCCTGCAGAGTCTAGCTCTATCCCGAGATTGTTCACTCAGCAGTAGCAGGGAAGTGATGCCGAGTCAGGTGTGTGGCATGCTATCTCCACGGTTAAATAGAAAATTTTCATGAGCAAATCTCATCACCATAACACAGCTATCTGTGTGGAAGTAATCTGCAGTCTCATGTTGTCCTGTTTGTTGACAAGAGATTGGGCGTTGTTGAGAAAGACGCTGCATACAGCATGTTTATGGGCCCTTTTTAGTCTAGCCTATATCCCGGCTCGCTTCTTCTTCCTTTCATATAGCTACATGTGCGTTCTCTCTGCTGGACTGTTGGTCTCTTTGGGCTCAGCTGTGCAAATGTCTAACTGAACACAGTCTTGAGTATCATTGCTGCAATTACTAAATCATGAGGTTCATGCACAAGGTAAAATGTTGCCCCTTATTTTTTGGAGCATGGGGCCAGGAACTACTAATTGCAGCCTAATGCCCAGTGGGCAGGATAGAAGGACTGGGGTGCACAGTATTTAACATGGCTAAGAGGTTGTGGGCCTCCCCTCAGACAAAGCAGGGAAAAGGCCAAGGCAGTTTATTTAGTTTTATTAGACCAGTGCACCATTCAATTCAATTCAATTTTATTTATAGTGCCAAATCATAACAAAAGTTATCTCAGGACACTTTACAAACTAGGTAAATTACATTACATTCACTATTTTTCAGTCTTTTACGGTTTCTAAATGTTTTAGTTGCTCAGTTCAGTACAGAACTCAACATACGCAAGCACTGTCATTAAAGTGAATATTTCAAAGCCCCATATTCCTGGCTACTTTACATAATAGAGGTGTTGAATCATGTTTGTTTTTATTTTCTGTATTAGGAATTTATCTGAATCTGCTGCCCTTTAAGTCCCTCAGACTTACATTAATTTGTGTTAGTTAGTTTTGATTAATTCAATCATTAGAACAGTGTCAGCATTAAAATGCAAAACAAAATTAAATTGTCTTCGAGTTATTATTAAATGCTGGTTTTCATTTCCATTCAATATTACACACATGAAAAAAATACAGAAAAATAAACCCGAGATTTTGCTGCTGTCAACTTTACGTAGATTTTTTTTTAGTACTCCTGTGATATCAGCATTGAGGAAGTGACATGACAAAAAGTCTTTTGAAGAACCGGCTGCAAAAAAATGCAAACATCAGCATATTTTATTGTCCTGAATACCACATTGTGCTATTATCTTTGCTAAATATGGAGTTATGGCTACTTTTAGCAAGAAATTTCAACTAATTTTATTAATTTAATTTGTAAAAGTTGTAACAGGGTTACATTTTTGACACTCTTTATTAAAAGATTCAGTGAAGTTGAGATCAGAGGGCATCTCTATAATGAGGTTTAATAAGAGTTGACTTGAATATCTAATCAAATCATATTTACATTGGGTCCAAGCTGTACGCAACAGGGTTGAACTCTGAAATGAAATGGCAAAAAGGAAATGCCATTTCACGGCTGAGGTGGGAAAAAATGTAGTTTCTTAAGGTTTATAAAGTCTACTATCAGATGCAGTCATGAATACGTTATTCAAAGTACTTTTTTCATAAGCCGTATGACCCAAATGGCAACTGTCTCGAAGAATCACCCCTTATATCATAACAGACAATGGCACTTTCAGTCACCTTTGAGGGGAACTCCAATTCAGTCAGCAACACTAAAGACTCAATTACTCAGCCACTTCATGTGTCCTGGGCAGATTGGATAGCTGTTCCACATCATAAAACCCAAGTATAAATGCAACCAAGTAAGCCTTAGAGGAGGATTGAAATTCAAATGTGAACTATGTCAGGAGGTGCTTTAAGACGCAATCTAACCATATGTTCATAAGGTGTAAATGCATCCGTCTGACCAAAGCGTATGGTCCCATTTACACTTGTCATTCCAAGTGTCTAGTATCCTGAAAAACCTAGAAACTTAGCATCATGTAGTCATGTCTCTTTAGGACGGAGCACAAATCGGATGGCAATCTCTCTATCTAGGCTAAGGGTCAGCACTACTACAGCCGTGAAGGAGGTGGTAATTTACCCTTGTCTAAATGTAAGGGGTATGTGGACAGTGATATGGCTTATTTTCAGAATTTTAAGGGCGCACTCACACTGTCCTTCCGCACCGGGCCAAAACAGGGATTTCGGGTAGAGCCTGGTGCGTTTGACCAGTGTGAGTGCAACCACTCCGCGTCTAGCTGCGGCCAGATGGCCGTCCACAGCCCGTTTGAGAGAGGTGGGCTTTTGTAGAGCCTGTTTGCACATGTACGAAGACGAGCTTCGCACATGTACGAGCACGAGCACGACGCCTACGGCGGCTCACGTAATTTTATGTGCGCCTGTTCGGACATAGAAAAAAAAAAAGACGGACCATGCGCGGACATTTAAGAACAACAACAATGGTGGTGAAAGGATCACATTGGTGTGATGCGGAGGTGGAGTGTTTACTGCAGATTTGGGCGGATGAAAATATTAAAAAACAGTCGGACAAGACGCACAAAAACTCTGAGGTCTATGGAAAGATTTGTAAACAAAGCGACGCATCGCGATGACGTCAATGCGTGTGACGTGTTACGACGTGATGACGTATGGACAGGCAAGAAGCATTTGCGCGAGGCCCAGGCAGTGTGAGTACAAACGGGCTGGCCAGCGGGGGGAGAGGGAGGGGGGGGCAAGTACCCTAAAGCCTGGGGCGCGGTGCGGAAGGACAGTGTGAGTGCGCCCTAAGTTGACAGGTATGCACAACAGATAAACATTGGTAAATGTCATCACATTTGGTGATAGGCTGATGACCATCAGCAAGGCGAATATCGACCGATACTGACGTTCGATACTCTTTATACCACCTGAGGTAATCAGATTTTAATCTGTCTCTACAGCTGCTTGGATGCACATACACTTGGGTTTTCAGTATCCTCAGTATACATCTGCTCAAAGGTGAATGAAAATTGTCTGCCATAGTATCAAAGTGTGAATGGCACCTCAGCTGAGATTCAGTGCGTTTCCATGCAGTTTAAAAACCCAATTATAATTGGGTTAAGGGTCTAACCCTGTTTCTTAAACACTATACCCCAGGAAAAATTGGGGTTCTCATAGGTCAGTTAACTGACCTAGATAACTTATTCAGTTCTCCGATTATTCGCGCATGTAACAGCGTTCTTGTCTGCGCATGCTCCCCACTCTGTGGCAGTGACTTTTGACCCAGAAATAGAATAAACCAGGAAGCAACAGCAGTGAAGACATTGTGAAAAAGCAACAATAATAGAGCTTTACCTTTAAACCAAGGGCGGACTTTGCAACGGCAAGTTACATTACTACCTAATTACTGCGTAATTCTGTCAAAAAGCTGGCCGTTTGTGATTTTTACAAAGGTAAACCGTAAAAAAAGCTGTATTCAGTTCAGCTGTATGTTGGTGGAGAGCCACCTACTGTACCGGAGGTAGAGTTACTCTCGTCATTTTCCCATTCAACCCCCGCTCATGTTTACGTGGGGAACTTCAATTCAATCCATTTTCGGGTTACTGATGTGTATGTAAACTTAGAACTTAGTGAAGACTGGCTTATTCAACACCTCTGTGTTCGGTAAGAAACCAGACCAGTTGGAAGAAACGAACACTGGCAAGTCTACACAGGGTGTATTACTGTAGGGCTAAGATTCAAACCCATAATCTTGCTGCTGAGGGTTCCTGTCACAGAAATCTCTCCTGCATTTGGATACAATTTCATCCAAGACTGTAGTGAAGCAATGTTAAACGAATTGATCTGATCATTGATTAAATGCAATAGATTCTGTGTCATTGAATGCTGTGAGTGTGTGCACTAGTGTTCTTCTGTTGCTGCTGTTTGCCATTTTTCTTTAAAACATTATATGCTGAATAGGAAACATGGCCATGGCAAATGAGATTAAGCTAATTGTTTATTCCTTGGGGTTTATATGAATAACATTACATACAAGGTTAATTATCTCAATAAACTACGCCAGCATAATTGACAAAGATCATGTCTTTGATTAGCAAACAAGAGTTACGTTGCTTTACTCCAATTAAACACATGATAAATGGCGTGTGACAATCCGCTGGCTTTGCTCACTATGTTTACACGGGAACCCTCTGAACCTCTTTTAAAAATCACAGTTTAGCAGTGACATACAGTATAAGTCACAGGCTTTACAACTGACAATAAAGTCAAGGCTCATAAATCATTATGTCACGCTGCAGCTGTTTTGCTGTGTGCTGTGATAATGACTTATATTCTGACAGCAGGCACAAAAAAAGTTGGCCATTAACTGACTATTCATTAACATCTCAAAATGTAGTCAACCTTCTGCAGCCACTCTCAAAAAACAGATAAAATGTCCTGTCAGTCAGCGTTAGTCGGGGGAGAAACGGAGACACACAACATTGCAGAAGGATACCTAGATGTCACACACTTCCACCGCTTCCTTGAGTCATTAGCATCGGTTTGCGATGACAGCACCTGACACATGACAGGCAAAGGCCGTCTCTGCCATTCATCCAGCGAGAGCACATCTGTCAACCAGCTGACTTGACTGACTAGCTCACTCATACACTGACTAACTGTCTGACAGATGATCCTGCAGTCGAGGGCTGCAGCACTACACGGATGATAAGCAAAGAGGACAAACAAGCTGCAGACTGGAAGTGAAGAGTGGAATGGAAGAAATTGGCAAAAAACAAACTGCTTTGTTTGGAAAGTAGCCTAGGATGCTACACATTTGTGACCCGAGTGACACCCTCCCTCGATGCCTCTGCACAATCCCCCTCCAAACTTGGGAAGTCAGAAATAGCACCAGAGGGTAGAGAAGCAAAGATGCTGAATGACTGAGAGATACTAGTGACGCTTTGTGCTAGACTGCCAAGTGGCACTGGTGCCACTGCGCAGGGAGGTGGGTGCCAAAGCTTGTCAAACACAGGGCCCCCATCCAATCCAATCCAGTGGCAGAGGGGAGTGCTGGCTGCCACTCATGCCACCTATATAAGAGCCATTGCCAGGCCGTAAAAGCACCTGCTATGGTAAAAGTTCCTTTGTGGTTTCACGACACAAATTGCAGGTGCATGTTCACATATAGGGGAGGAGGAAATTAGATTATTCTCAGACTGTTAGAACAGGCCATATGTTTTGGAAACACTCACAAATATGAGCGCTGAACTTTCAACTTCCTGAAACTTCCTTCGTACCAAACATATGTCAAGACTGCAGCATTTGTGCTCTGCTATAAATAAAAGGAAGCTTCTTGCTGAGCCAGGACATTTCATGGTACACAAAAGTTTATATGACGAATGTGCCTCATGATTGTAATTGGGGTTGGTTCGCTCGCAAAGGCGCTTTGTTCTGGGTATTTACTGGGGAAGAGTACCTTAGGGATACAGAAGAGTTGCCTTTTCAGTCTGGCACGGAGCCAGGAGTCTGTGTGTGCGTGTGCGTGTTTGTTTGTGTGTCGATTGTTTCTTGATTGTGTTTGGACCGGGTCTACCTGGGCATGATGTGTGTCTTGATTATGTTTGCTTGCTCAATTGCATGTATTTGCATAATCATCTTCAACAATGTTTCTCATCGTCAAAGGAAAGGACTATTAACATTTCCCGCACGTTAACATCCCCCTCCCAGATAAATAAGTGAGATGTCCGGGAGAGATCATTATCAGAGTGGCTCTAAATCGATCCATCCTAATTAATTACCTGCTTGATAGATAGGACTGTGGCCCGTCACACTTCAGTGGCCCAAGAGAACAGGACCGGCTGTTCAAATCCCACACATAATACACACAGACACCTAACAAACTGAAGAGACACATGTATAACAGTGCAATTGTGAGCAAAATAAAATTGTTAATTGGAAAACATTTTGTCAACAGAGATCCTGTTTACACCTTGTATTAAGATGTTATCTGTATCTGGATATCTTATCTCAAAAAACATAATGTATGTTGGTGCAAGGTGAAAATGCATACAGAATGCATTGCAATTGGAATGCAATCTCTGCTTGTCTGGTTCAATGGATATACACTGCCGGGATGAAGCCTGAAATCGTGCCATGCGCGTGTGTAAATTTCAGTTGTAAAGGGCCGTCCACACCAAGAACTATAATGTTAACTATGACAATAACGATTTGAGCATCGACACTGAATAATAAAAAATGTTCAGTATCGCCAACCAGCTCTGTTGGAGCCACACATGTCTCTCTTTTTCTGCAGGCCATCAAATAAACTTACATAAAAGAGGTAGTCAGAAATGTCAGATACAGCATTTATAAAGGACTTGATGTAGCTTTTTTTTTTGTCAATCTTTTGAATAAGAATAGGGACGAAAATTTGGTGGATTTTGATTGGCTGCCAGTGTTTCTATTATTTATCAAATATGATATCCTGGCCCAAGCCAGGTTTTTTCTACAATGCAGCAGTGCTGTGTTCCCTGTTGTTTGAACAGTTCTGAGTTTCTAAATATCAACATAAACCTCATTTTACCTCTTTCCTATCGATGAAAAGGAGTTCATTGAAGAAAGAAGTGATCATAATTGTTCACATGTACGGCTGTTGTTGTCAATGGAGCGTTTATACCTGGAAATCATATTCTGAAAGGGTGTTATGTCAGACTTAACAGCTGGATAGTTGTGCTGTGGACTCTGCCATTCACTTAAGTTAGAATTATTTTTTGGACTATATATTTGTAGCTATTTTTATAGTTCTTGGAGTGAACAGCCCTGTCACATAAATTGTTCGCAAGGAGAGAAGAATGCCTGATATCTAGCACATGTACATCCTGTATGCGAAACAATTGCGAGTAAAACTGACCACAGTCAGCGTTGATTAAGGGTATGGTTGACTGTGCTTGGACATCGAAGGATTTAAAGTTGTACACCTTAAGATTTTTTTAAGGTAATTGTCTGTTAAGTTACTATCTACCCAAGAGTGAGAAAAATATTGGGGATTTGGCAAATGACCCATTAATGAAAGCGCTTGTATCTGCTGCTTTCCCGAAAAATACAATCTGAGTGAAAAAAGGAAATCGGAAATTGTGAACTTCCAACTTCCGACAAGTAAAAGTGCAATGAAACGGAACGTTAAAGTCTGAATTCACAGACTTGGCTCGCTTTTATGTGTCTGGCCAATGCAGTCCATTACTGCTGACTCACAATGGCAGATCAACAGACAGAGAAAGAAGTCCGTTCAAGTTGAGTCAAAAGAAGATGTCATACAAGCTAAACTTTTCGGTTTTGAAAGGAACTCTGGGTGATGAGTTCCCAGAGGCACACCTGCCAAAGTTGTTCAATTTTAATTGCTTACAACATTAATCTAGCAAGTAATTCAACTAATTTAAAATGTAATCCCAACGTAAAATCATCCCAGGGTCTTTTTCTGCAAATAAAGTCATCAAATAAGCCATCGAGACATTTTCTTTGTGTATAAACTATTAACAGAGATATTCCGGGTAGTCGCTTACAGTTGGAATTGGCTAACACTGATTAGCTCTGGACAGTAAGGTGAAGGCATTAAAAAGGCATTTTTAACCACTAATACTGCTCAAAATAACACCAAACCTCTGCAGTAGCATGAGAAGAGTCCCTACACATAAAATGTAGTTAGTGAACCCAAAGTTTATTAAAAGAGTGTTTTGAAAGACTTACCTTCTGGCCCCGGTACCAGCTCCTCTCGTAGTAGTCCATTTAAGTCGATTACCGAACGCAATCCAAAACTACTGCCCCAAGCTAATCAGTGTTAGCCACATCTGGCTGTTGACTCCCCGAAATAACTGTTAATAGTTTATACACGAAAGAATTTGTCGATGGTTTATTTGATGATTGTATTCGCAGAAAAAGACCCTGGGATGATTTCATGCCCGAATTACACTTTAAAAACAATAAGAACGGTAGCAACATTAATACAACACATATGCAAACTCACAAGACACATACAGACCCTTTTGTTGAGTTCCTTTATCAGGCAGTGCAAAGTGTATTCATTGTAGCTGGACACACTGTCGGTGTGACGGGGGACTTCCACACCCCCTCCAGAGCACACAGGCACAGGGAGCAAAGAATCCAATAACTTTTCATTTTCCGGCTGAAAAGGACTCCCTTTCTCCTCTGTAATCCTGTCTGTGCTATGAACCCTGGCTTTTTTACCCCCTCACACTTCCTTATCCAAAGACATGCACCTAAGAAGAGGATCAGCAGGCTCATCTGCAAGCTATCTGGACGACCTATGTCACATTAAAACCCCCCTAAGCTCTAATTACATAGTGTGTTAGAGTGGCAGATCAAATCCAGCTGTACTGTAATCTGAACTGTCAATGGGAAGAAAAAACAAGAGTGCAAATGTGAGACAAACCACCTCAACTGGCCGAGTGCTGTGTCTTTACTGTCCTTGTCTGGGCTTTTTGCTTGGTTTCTGTCAAGACTACCTTTCTCTTTATCCTTATATTCCCCATCTTTCCCTTCTTGGACTAAAGCATTAGTGTCATTATTTTGAAACATTCTTCCGAAAGTTTATTAGTGGATCACAACAAAGTTAACAGAGACCAAAGATTTAATGTTTTAATTCTTGTCACATTTTATGTACATTTTCAAGAGAGGATACCATGTTGGTGGTTTTTAACATATTTGTGTCTGAGCTTCAAACCATTGGTTCCATTTACAGCTAACTCGTGAGAGCTGACATTTCCGGAGACTTATTCTTTATGGTGCTCTACCAACCTATGATAGCTGTTGTGTTCTTACTCAAGGAAAGCCAGACTACTTCTTGAAGATTAAAAAGTTTATCATAAAAACAACAATTGATATTCTTCTTAGCCAAGGGGTCTGTTTGGGGTCAGAAATCGCAGTCATCCTGGCTTTCAGCCAAGCTCATTCTGCAACCAATGAGCCAGAACGAGCACCGAGCCCCCTCATTTCACAAATAATTTATACAGCAATGAAGTTCATTGGGTTGTTGCTAAATCATTGTTTTTAACTTATATACGTACATAGTGAATACTATCAAAACTTCAATTATATTGTGACAAAAGTAAAGACTTCATTTTTAAAATCCCAACAAAGTCTATGAACATAGATTAAACACCTGCCCCTTTTATATCATCTCACATAGGGTTAAACAAATACTTCACCCACAAAATGATGATTGAGTGTCATTTACTTCTGCCATTTTGCCTCAAACTTGTGAGAAAACTCTTTGAAGAATCTATAAACAGAAAATTCTAAAATAATTTAACTAATGGTGGCAAGGTTTAACATCAGCAAAACCCAATCTTCAGTTCTCCCACAGAGGCACATTTCCAGCATTCTGGTGAATTTACATCAGTCAATTTAGGCCTTTACTGCTTCAATTATGCCAAATGGGAAATTACACTATAGTCCCTGATTTAACCGTGCATACTGTAGTTGCTTCTTGGTCTTTCCATTTTATGGAAGATTGCAGGCATTGCTTTTAAGTGTCCTTGCGTTCCCCCCTAAATTACGCCTATGATAATTATACTTGGCCTGTTATACAAATATAAGCCTATATAATAGCCTATATATAAATAATGAATAAAGAGTGATTTTTGAAAAGCTACTAACTTCTCTATTAGAAAAATTCAAGCAGATGGATTTTATACCTAGACCTGTATTCTGCTATTTCTTCTCTGTTCTACCCGCTGTAATTTACGTCGTTGAAAACTTCTAGTAGCACGCTGCTCAAATTTGGATTATTTTACTATCTTGATTATCTGGTTGGGCAAGATGGCATCAGTGTCCATTTTAGTGCGGTGGATGAATAGTTTTCCCCCAAAATTTGATGAATATCAACAAATATACTTTAATAATCCCAGGAGGAAGTTATTTTCGTTACAGAACTCCAGATATACAAACATCAAATATTATACAGACAGAATATCTGAGATAGAATAATCTAATAACAGAATATAAATAAATATAACTATATAAAGTATGTATATATATATATGTATATTAGGGATGCTCGATATTGGCTTTTCTGCCGATATCCGATATTCCGATATTGTCCAACCCTTAATTTCCGATACCGATATCACCCGATACCGATATATGCAGCCTTTTTACACCAACATTACATATCACCTATTATGGAATTAACACATTATGCCTAATTTTATTCTGATGCCCCACTGGATGCATACATAAATGCAACATGGCTTTTCAAATGTAAACACAGTCTGTACAAAATAAGTTATTGAAAAAAGTGCCAAAAAAGTGCCATTCATTTATTTGTTTGTGTTTTTAGAGAGAATATTTTGCCTCAAACAAAACTACAGACAATATCAAAACCAGGAAGATGCATCTCTTCAGTCCAGAGTAGTAAACAAACATAGTCCTCTTTTTCCAGACTGAGTAACGACTGAGCCATAACTTGGCAAATAATACAATCAATAAATTAGCAGTCAAGCTCAACATGCTAACCTGTATTGGATCTAATGGATACAGCACCAGAAATCACCTTCTCGACGTGACTGTAAACAACGCTGTACAGTTCGGGTAAACACTGGTCTGAGAAATACTTGCGACTGGGCGTTATACAGACATAACGTGGCTCGAGGAACTCCACAAGTTTGGTGAATCCGGCATCTTGAACGATAGAAAAAGTTTTTTTCCCGCTGTCGGCTGTTGCTTCTTCTCATCATTTTGCTGCACAAATGTAGCGTATAACTCCGCTTGATTCTTCTTGATGTGGATGATCACATTTGATGTATTAAAGGAAGACGCCTTGTTTCCTCCTCTCATAACCAACACCTTGCAGTCATTGCATAGCGCACATTTACCGTTAGTAGGTGACACTTGGAAATACTTGCAAACCTCGGACATCTCATGCGACGGGCGAGCAAGCTTGTTAGCCACGGTTAGCAACCTACGAGTGTTGTTGTTGTTATACGTCATCAAGCACGATCCTGTAAACGTCCCATGTTGCATTCATGTACACTTGGAAATGCTGAAGCCTACAGAACTAACATCGGTTGTAAAAAACCCGATACCGATAATTCCCGACATTACATTTTTAACTCAATATCGGACATCCCTAATATATATATATATATATATATATATGTATATATATTAGGAATATCAAGCATCTTGGTTCTCGTTTCAAGAGCTAAAGTTAGGGTTAATTATGCAGAATCTAAATTCTATATAAAGTCATTTAACATTTTAACTATAGTCAATGGACTTGACTCATAATAAAGTTTTCTATGCTGCCTATTTCTTTTTCCTCTCCACCACCACCTTTTGTTCATTTCAACATTTTAGTTTTTTTCTGTGTAACTTCAGAGGGAAGTAAGTGACCAGCCCGAGGATCAGGCTGAGCCAATCAGATTTAACAAAAAGCGGAGCAGTCAAAGCTAGGAGGGGCTGTTGGGCTGCTCACCCCCGTCTACAGTACAGTATTAAACTGGCCCAGTCTGACTGCCGGCCCAGAGATCCGTTTAGCGCTGTCTGCGGATGTTAAAGCCAGGCCAGCCATTGGCTGAGGGCTGTATTATCACCTGTTTTAATACGTCCATGACTGTAACTGCCATCCTAAATTGAAATATGACTACTGGCCGATTCGGCCCAGGATGGACCGGCTCTTTGGAAAATCTCCTTAACCTCCCAATGGCCAGTCTGCCCCTCCAGCCCTGGGACATGTACACAGCACGCTCTCATGAATGACAAGAAAAGTGACAGACTTTGAACAGTGGGTGAATTATTAAATCTCTACACACCAGTCAGTGCCCTTATGAGGGTGCAACATAGCTAAGGCTGCTACTGGTTGAAGCAGTTGATGAACAGGTTAAGTGAGTGCTGGAGTAGTGTAGCTGTGAAATTGTCAATCTGTCAGTATAGCTTACATTTAAAATTATTTAATATTTTTTCACGCCACATTTTGGCATATTCCAAATTACTCAGTGTTTACAAAGGGCTGTATTGTTGGTTGAAGTAGTTTGTATTTGGTTACAATTGATGATTCATTTTAATTTGAATACATCTGCTGTTTCACCATTCCTCACACATATAATATATGTATCATCTTTTTTTTAATCATTGTCTGCAGTTGGTTAGTTGTAAAGCTGCGTATTAGGCTTCTTTCTCAATGCTGGCACAAGCTGATTTGTATCATTGTCATTTGTTGTTCAATGTGATATGTGCTATCAAACTATCAAACTAACTATCAAAGTTTGAAGTTAGCTAGAAGTTATTTGTTGTTGCAACATTTTAGGCAACGAAGTAAATGTGTACATTTACACATTAAGTTAATGTTAAAATGTGAGTTGATGAGTAAATTAGTTGACTTTTTTTTTACCATTATGATTAAGTTCTGCACAATTGTATATTGATTTCACAAGTTTGTCTCTCACCTCGATATAGTAGTCATTATAACAAATAAATAACAAATGGCTGAATTTATTTATTTTTCAGGTGATTGCAGAGTTCATGTGGATATCCACCAAGCCACTGAAATCAAAGTTCATGTCACAGCTGGACCACTTCTCAGACAAGCTGATGAATTTCTTCAAGAGCAAAGGAGGAGTGAAGGGGCAGAGGATTAAGGACGCCCTGCTATTCGCAGCTTAGGTTAGTAGAAATGTAATAGAAATAACATCCCTTTGTTTGTCTTGGGGTGGTTATTGTAAGATTTACCTTTCCATAGCTGCTCATTTAAACACACTTTATAAATGGTTAAAGCCTACTTGTATAGTGCTTTTATCCAAAACACTTTTTCAGTATTTTCATGTGGTTCAACCACTCACACGCCAATGGCTATGTAAGACATGTAAGATAACTACACACTTTCTATAGGGGCAATTAGGAGTCAGGCGTCCTGCTCAGACTGCCGTGCTTCCCTGTGCCACAGTCACACCCACATGTGGTTAAGTTCTGTCTTGGTTTTTCAACCCTGCTTCAGTGCGAGGATATCAACACCAAGAGGGAGTGCATCCTGAGAGTCTTCGTCATCTACACCTTCTTCATGGAATATCTGGTAAATTTAGCACAATATGTTTCTCATGTAGTGTTGAACAGTTACTTCTGCTTACTTCTCCCATGGTACACTTTATTTATATTGAGAAAGTTCTATGGTACACTGTTCCTACCCAAAATATCTTAGGCGAAAGGGAATGCACCAACATGTGATATAGAAGCAATTGGCAATTTATTTTTGAGAACTGCAAGTCCACTTCTGTAAACTGCATTTGATTAAGAATGTTTCTATATGTATACCTGTATTTTTGGGTCTGTCTGTCTATTTCTCTGTCTGTCCGTTTCTATCTTTCAGTAAGTGTGTCTATCATTTTCTTTTTTTGTGTTCAGAATTTATACATGTTTATGCACACTTGTGTTGTGAGGTGTTTTCTGTGTTTGTTGCGTTCATGCCTCCACGATTGAGGATGCAGAAAGGAACATCACAACCACAGTCATGGGGATTTACATGATCGAAGAGATGGGGATGGGGAGCCAGAGGAAGAGTTGTGATTGAAGGCATCAAAGTCCTGAGCAACTCCAAGCCATCATGGAGTTTGTTTTTGGGGTAATTCATGCCCTTGATCTGAGTTTTCCAAACAACCTCATTGATGGGCGATTTAAGACTGAAATAACTCGGGCTTGGACAAGTGTTCACATCCAGCACAAGAAGGAGCTATTTCAGTGTGAGGGCAGAGTTTGAAGGAAAGAATAAGAAATCTGAACGTCAATCAGTAAATAATGCGCTCAAACCGAAAGACCACGCTCTTGAATTAAGATAGTTAAATAACTCCATACTCAATCAGATGCCTCTCAGCTCAAGGACAGCAAAGTTAGGCTTATGACAAACTGACCTGGCAACGCTGATTCTCGTAACCATAGTAACTCACTCCTACCTGCGTGTGCACGTAGAGAGGCGCTGTGCTGCTGCCTCAGAGCCTTCGACTGAGATTACTCTGAGCAGCTAGTCGCTAAAAGGGCCTTAAAAGATTGGGACTATTCAAAAAACATTTAGTGTTGAACTCTCAGGCCTTACGATGCCAATGATCTGCCTCCATTTCAGTCCACCTGTCTGCCAGATGGCCAGTCCAGGCTTGACTTCTGCTCACACACACGGACGAGTAGTGTACTGTACCTGCGCAAGCGTGAAGTGTGTTTTGAGGAGCTAAAGTGTTGGGTCAGTTAGTTGAAAAATGAAATCAATATAAGCCTACATTTTATATATATATACTTTCGATATATCACATATACTCCATATATTGTGCTTGTTCTACGCCGGGTGTATTTATATGACTATATCACGAATAATATAGTATTGTCATTTATATTTTTTAAGCAGTTGTGCTGACTGGTATACATGCTCCCAAGCCCATCCAGACTGCTCTCCCTCTGGGAGTCTGCGTGTGACAAGTGATGCGTGTGTTCAATGTTATCTGGAGGGCAGGAGGAAACAAGGAAAGAGTCCTGTGCAGGAAATAAACACAAAAGCAAGTTTATATGTGGCTACTAGTGGTTGTAGAGGTGTCACCGGAATCATCGGCGGTTCTGTGTGGAGGACACAGCATCCTGTTTGCTCAATTGCAAAACCGCTGTTTCTGTGAAAATCATGATGTTGCAGACCATACTCAATTCATGAGAAGTGATCTGCAGCTGTAGTTCATCCATTTTGTTCAACAGATATTGTCGAGGAAAATGCTGGTTAGTTACAGCCAATTAGCTTTAGCCTAGCTATTAGCCCTCCTCCAGTCTTTGTTTAAAGTCTCAACTTGGCCTGTGAGCACTTCCGGTCGGTGGATTGGTAGCTCCTGTTGTCTTGGCAAACGTTGGACATCACCGATACTGGTGTGAGTGAACAGACTTGAGACAAATGGGCAGATGACTACCCATCTAACAGCAGTTAAAAGCCTTTGTGTGTGCAAACGCCTGGTTTGAATAGATAGCTTTCTATTTTGTTCTGTTTAATTGGGTTGTGATTTTTGCTTGTAAGTTAAAAAATAGTTCCAGCAGAAACCACTAATGAATAAATACAAGAATGTTTAACGCAGACATGTTGTGGGGGCTAGAATCAGCATGCTGATGTGATTGTTAACTTTAAAGGGTTAAATTGAGCAATTATGAAGAGCTTTAGAGGAGATTTTAAAATATGGCAATATTGTGTATCAGGATATGTCATACACATATTGCAATATTATCTATAGGCTATATAACCCAGCCCTAACTCAACAGCAAAAGTAGTTAAATAACTGGATTCATTTCCATTGTTACTTATGTCTTATGTATTAAACAGAAGTCTATGTAGAAATAGAAAACTGCACATTATGGTTTAATAGGCAGCCAGCATTGGGGAGGATTAACTAAGCTAGCTAACATTACACATAACATATCAACAAGACAACTTTGCATGTCATTTGACCAAGCAGAGAACTTCTGGTTTGTGTGTTGAGTGTAATGTGTGTGTTTCCTGAATATGAGAGGAGACAGACGGGTGAGTCTGGAGGTTCTGGAGAAGATAGACTTGGCAGAAAGGGACACCACGCAGTGGCGCAACACTGTATGCCATGCTTGATCAACTCTAACTACAGCTGTGCTTTCACAGCAGGCTCATAAACATGACTGCAGATGCAGGATCACACACACACACACAAACACACACAATCACACACGCAAACCGGAACACATACACTGGCAGAAAAAATAACCTGTAACCTCATTTGCATACAGTTTATTGCAGACTTGTCAGCCTTCTTTACATAAGAATTGGCGTCAAGCTGTGATTGCTCATTGCACATCACATGAATCACAGGAAGTACCACAATACATACACGCCTGCTTGTAGACACGGAGAAACAAAAGACAACAGAGGCAGCAATAAATCCCCCAATTTTTAGGAAGAAGTAAAAAACAAAGTATTGCTTTCATAACAAAATTTGTTGCAGTAACTGTCTAAATATTCAAAAAATGTTCCTCTCCTTCATGTTTCTGCATGATCATCTTAATTTTTTTAAAAACCAGGCCTATGATGGTGTTGTCTGTTGAGGCTATGCTCCACCTAAACAAAGATGCAATCTTGCTCCACGGCTGATGTAGTTTAAAATGTCAATTTACACCCGTTATCAAGATCAACCGAGAGCGTGAAGAATCGTTAAATGATTTAATTTCATGGTCTAATCAGTGTGGATTTCATGGACAACACCAGATCTCTATCTGAACACATTCAACTTGTTGCAGGCTACCTCCTCCGATCAGACAATTTATGTGTGAAATCTTCTTGATTGATTTAATTGATTTTCTGATTGTCATTAGCCACTTGACATGTGCGGGCCGTGAAAATGGACGACCTTCATTTTGAGGGGAAGAAAACGCTGGATCAGAGGAAAACATAGAGGTTATCTGGCTATCTCCTCTTGCCAACAATCAATAGATGTAAAAAAGTGATGGAGGCTTATTACGGACTAGAGTTGAAGGTGGAAAAGAAAGCCAAGATAATCCAAATTTGCATCCCTGTTTGCTCTATTGCTAAGAAATTTGACAGATCCTCAAAAAAATCTAATCCTCGAGGATGAGTTTAAAATCTCCTTCCAAGTTACTGGTTGAACTTTTTGATGTGAGAATTAGCATTCAGGTGCTGGAGCTTTAATAATGTCAAAGGTCTCCCTCTAAACTGCATGACTAATTTAACAGAGGTGCAACTTCACTGAAAAAGATCGACGTGTCATGATAACTTCCTGTCAATTTGCTCAAAAGAGACACTGATCTACATTTGATCTACACTGCTGGTGGCCCCAAGGACTTGATTCCTCAATCACTCTGTGCAGATGAATCGTCTTATCGGGTCATAGTGGACCCTAGATTCTATTAAAAGGCATTTGACCTCAGCATTAAACACATGCAACCTTCCCTGAGTGTCTGAGGGAAACTGCAATGCCTCTAGGGGAGATCAGAGAGCTCTAAACACTGACAAGTAACATGTCCTTATACCCAAACAACAGAATAAAAATACAAAAAACGACATATAAGACTGTTGTATTTACATGTGAAAGGGCCACCCTGAGAAAGTTTAAAACACATGATCAGGTATTCAAAGTTTTGAAATAGAACTACTTCTGGGTTCAGGGAACAAAACTACGTGGTTAGGTTTCGGCAACAAAAACACTTGTTTAGGGACACAAACTCTGGTCTCCTGGGTTAGGGTTAATCCTGTGTATGTTTGACATCCTCCGCCTCAACCTTCCTCTTTCCTTTTACAACTAGCTTGGGGCTCTTATAACCAGTCCTTGACCAATTTTTGAATTTATCCTGATATGTTGTTATTTTCCAAGTTATGACCAAACACCCACCCGACCAATCGTGAGTTGATCACAGCTGTCATTGCGTTTCCCCCCATTTTTATAGCAGCAAATTGCTAATCAAAACCAAACATACAAAAATAAAACTACTTGCACTGAAAAAAACATCTTTGGTGAAAATGTATATGAGTTTTTAGTTTGGCCCATGTCCCATCTGCTAACATGGAGGGGGCTGGACTTGTAACCTATACTGCAGCCAGTCAGCAGGGTCTGATCCAGATACTTTGGCTTCACTTTTGGCAAGCTGACAAGCTGTCCATCATTATATACAGTCTATGTTCAGTATCAGCCAATTGCTGCATTCTGCATTAAATAATTTGTAAAAAAAAGGTTTTCATATTGGTGCATATCGGAAATATATACAACCAATAACAAGATCCAACCAACATAAGCCAATAATGTTGACTGAACGATATTTTATTTTCCGAATCTACTTTGTTACATTACTTCCTTGTTTGCTCCTGCGTAAATTACTACATGCACTAGACTGCCTAACAACAAACAAAACTACTATACTTATGAGCTTTCATGCACAATCGACGTATACGGTTTGCTGACAAGCTGCAGTAAGCTGTTGTGTCGCTTCTCTATTTAGGTTTGAGATATTCTCCTTTGGAAATAAGCCGGGAAAGTTTCACAAATCATTAAGAACAGGTGGAAGTACACACACATTTCACTCTCAGCCGACACACACACATTTCACTCTCAGCCGACACACACACACACACACACACACATTTCACTGTCAGCAGACACACACACACACACACACACACACACACACACACACACACACACACACACACACACATTGCCCTTAATATCCCCTATGCCACTGTCACCACCACCATGTCAAAGCCGAAGCATAGAGGACAAGAGACGAGACAAGAAGGGTAATGGAGGGATTGATGAGGAGGGAAAGCAGAGGGCAGGAGACAGATGGAAAAGGAGAGTGAAAGAGAAAACTGTCAGTCAGGAATTGTGGAAAGTAGGAAAAGATAGAAATGAGGGGAAACATACAAAAATAGTTCTTCTGCTTTTCATTTCCCCTGCAAGGTAGGGATATAGTATAAAAAAAGCCCTGGATCATCAAGTTACACCATCAAGAGTCAAAAGAGGACAATGAAGTATGTGTAAATGTTGGACACTTCAAACACTCCAGATTGCTAGAACTATCTTTTGCTCCCTGCATGTCTTTTGCACCAGCTAATGTGCTATAGGGTGTGATGGTGCTAGCTCCCACAATGGCAGTTTGACTAGTGCTCAGCCTGCCAAATGTGATTCGAAATTTAATACAGCTCCTGGTTTGCATTACCAACAGGAGCTGGTGGTTACTCAGAACACTAAAACACGGTTTTATGCAGCTTGTATGGGTACATGATCTTGATATACCTGTATGTGCTTCTTAATGGGTGGAAAAATTCAAAGGTCAACTATGGACATATATACATTAAACTGAGGTAATAGAGAATGGGAATACAATGTTGTCAGTACAGTATGTCGCCTTGACATGCTAGATGCACGAGAATGCTGAGACCTACACACATACATTTACCTCAACTAACTAGACTCATTTGTATTCCATGTAGCTCTAATTCTCTAATTAATACTCAAAAAATGACAAAAAATATCTGTCAGACAGAAATGCAATTGAATTTAGGAGGTGGCACAATTAAATATTAAGTCAATGATAATACACGATCAAAAGGGAATTCAAAATGTGGCTCAACTTGAGCGAGAAAAATCCATGCTTATCGTGGGGCTTCATGAATCGGCTTCTCAAACGTGCAGAGATGAGTGGAAAAAGGAGACAGACAGCAGGGGCCGGTTTCACAAAGCAGGTTTAGTGAAAACTCTGAGTCTGTTAACCCTGAAATGAGGGAAACTCTGAGTCTTCCGTTTCACAAAGGGAGGTAACTCAAACCAGAGAGAGAGGGGTAACTCTAGCCTGTTTCACAAAGGGAGGTAACTTAACCTCTCGGTCAGTTACCATGGTAACATGCTCTCTGAAACTAACCTGGTCCCGACCAGGTTTTTCTCAGAAAACCTCTAGTTTCTCTCTGTGTCCGCCCTCTTTCAGCCACACACAGTGTTTGATTTCCTCATTCATTCAGTCAGCAGGCGAGTTTTGACGTAGAATAGTTCCGTCTGTTTTTTCAGAAAATCATTGCAAAAATCAGTCATTATAAGTTATATTAGGTGGTGACTATTTCACTACCATGGCGTGTCCTTTTGATAACGATCCCGTGGATGAAGGTGCAGCATTAGTGCACAGAGAATTAAATATTCGTCGGGAGATGATTATCAGACGTCCTTAATATACTGCAGCCATAATTACAAAATGAATGAAATGGATCTTTTGAGCAAGTTGAATGTATTTGACTTAGCGTTTCCTAAATATAATCCCAGCTTTTCTTGCAATTCATAGGTTCAAAAGTGTGTGCTTTTTATGTGGTTACCGGTATATAAACTACTCCTATAGGTCCAAACAACAGCCTTCTGATCCAGAATATCACCTATAATGCGAGGGGCTGCATTTCACGGCAGGGGTGCTGAATACGGCACAACACCGTTTCATGTCACAGTCCATCATTTACATACACAACCTCATCCGTCCTTACATTTCCAACATTAACAACCAAAGTCAAGCTCTCACATCCCAGCAGATATTGTGTGTTGCTCTGCGTTTTTTTGGAAATGGGAGTTTTTTATACAACATATAAAACAGCCACTTACGGTAATATTTACTTGACAATGTAAAACATGCTCAAAATGAGGCGTCACCATGAGATTGTGCCGATGTTTTACCTGTTTGAACAATGTTTTTATGTTTCATCTTAAGCTGCTGCCAAGTGCGCTTCTCCTCCGTGTGAAGCACCTAAATTAAATAAATGAATAGGCTCCCACCCAAGCTGTTCCCCCTGTGATATTATTGTGATGGCAACAGGACCACATTTAAACTTATGCACTGACCCGAGCAGCAATGTTCTCCCGCACCGTCTCCCTCTCTTTAGCTGCTGCAGCGGTGTTACACTTTCTGCGAAAAACCTGTTCAAACTCCCGTTTGAGTGCATTAATATTTACAGTTGCAGTTGTAGCGTAGCCCTCCCCTTCCCCGTTGCTATGGTGACTCGTCAAATCAGGGCTCCATTGATGCTGTCTTTTTTTACTTGTGGTGCACGCGCTTAACTCCAGGTCAAACTACTCTGAGTTGATCAACCTAACGCAAATCAGCTGTTCTGAAACCGAAAACTCAGAGTTTCCTATCACAGAGTAGATCAACTCAGAGTTCAGGGTTAGACTCAGAGTTTGTTGAACCTGCTTTGTGAAACGGACCCCAGGAAGAACTGGAGTTTGTGGTCGGTTCAGACAGGCAGCGCACGCAAACTCACACTCTCCTGTATAAAGTGTCTGTGTCACTGCGCTGCATATTTATAAACACACCCGTCACCCACATCCAGGCACCGCCTCACCGTTGCACGATAGACTACAACTACCAAGTACAATAGTGATGCACTATTGATTCACCTCAAACACAAACAAGCACATAAACCCTCACCTCACACAAACAAGCTGATTTGTCTCAAACACACGAGCAGTGCAAAGCTGTACCACACAGATAGCACTGCAGTAATTTCATTCATCACACAGACTGATTTTTACAAGTATGGAAAATATGTACAGCCCTGTAAACTAGAACCTGGTTAGGGGTCACATCTAGGCCAGACTGGAGCACCAGGAGAATCCCAGCTGGCCTGGCCGGTTGATTGGCCCACAGTGACCTGTGGGAATGCCAGCAATCTTGGTCGGCTGTTTTTGAGAGATGGTAGGGAGCTCCATTTTAAAGCTACCATTTCATGCTAGCTTCACTCAAAAAAATGAAAATTGGTTTTGAATTTTTAAACTTATTTTGTCAACAGGTTCTACAAAATTGTATAAGGCTTGTTGAAAGCAAAACTGTTGTAACTTCTAAGTAAAAGCAACACCATGTAGTTTTTAGACTTTTTCAGTATATATTTCCAAGACCCTTGTGATGGTACATCAACTTGCAATAAGTTCACTGACACATTTGTCGTATCCTGACGTATCCTGTGTCTGTATTGCTTTCACTGGCACAATGCAACTTTGGATTTCAGGGTTGATACCTGTGCACAAAAAAAAAAAAAAAAAAAAAAATCGACTGCTTTACGGCATACGTCAAACTCTACATGTTGTTGGTTTAATGAACTTGTGCTATAGTCACAATGGTTGTGAGTTGAGCCAAGTCATTATGCTTACCCAAATTAAGTCTGTTATGTTATATGGACTTAAATAATATTTTTACAGGCTACATATTTGACTTTATTTGTATTAGTCCTTTTAAGATATATTGCATTTGTAGTAGTAAAATAACTCTTTTAAGTTAAATTTATTAAAACATTGAGTATATCCAAGATATATTGGATGAAATCACACACACACACACACACACACACACACACACACACACACACACACTATTGGAATACCAAAAATGAAAATAGAATACCTATCCAACAAACAAATACAAAAAAAGTTGCTTGCTGTGGCTGGAAACAGCGAGTTAAAACTCTCTGTAGACTTGATAGGAACTGCTGAGTAAGTAAAAAGGCTATGTATGCTCGTCAGTACAAGAACCACCGCAACATTATTTTGAACTATTTTTATTAGTAAAATATTGATAAGTGCAGCTTTAAATAAATTCATTTTTAGTTGTTTGTAGGTATTCATCAGGAACAGTGTAATTAAATTATAATTGTGCCAGTTAGCCAAGACTGATACATTCTCAGAAGTTTCCTGCTGGAAGTTTACAGTTTTTCTTGTTTTCTTGAATACATGCTCACCCCGACACATTTGTTTTAACACTCACAAAACATTTAACACATGCAACCCATATGGCCATATGAATACATTTTTTCAATCAATCACTACACAATGGACAACGAAATTCAAAATACAGGTATCGATATGATTTTGTTCAACCGGCATTCTTTTAAAAAGATGTTTTCTTCATCCATTGTATTCTTGTTTGCAGGTCTTTCTGTGTCCATGAATGCTCTAGACCTACAGTACATACTGGGCAAATCCACACTTTCACTATGTTACAGCTTTTGTATTGCATTATATTTTCACCAAAGAACAAAGGAATATATTCATGGAAATTTAAAAAAAGGCTACTCGGAAACTTTTTTTTACTGCTTCAATCAGCCTTTTTTCCAAGTCATTCTTTTTGTATGGACCGCAACAGGCATAGTCTAAGTCAGGGGTGTCCGACCCTGCTACTGGAGAGCTACTGCCTAGCATGTTTTAGGTTATTCTCTACTCTAACACACATGATTCTGCATGATGATTGGATGAGCTGTCTGAGGCGGAATCCTTTTTTGATTGACAGCTCAATGAGTGAATCAGCGATCTTCAAGAATAATCATCCATAGGAGCATTTTACAAGTTTTTCATTCCATTGTTCTGAACTGATCCGGAGAATTTAGCAGCGGCAGCTGTGGAGCTTCTCCCCCCGTCACGATCACTCACTCTCACACTCAC
The DNA here is from genome assembly GCF_963691815.1 of Echiichthys vipera. NCBI lineage: Eukaryota > Metazoa > Chordata > Actinopteri > Perciformes > Trachinidae > Echiichthys > Echiichthys vipera. The sequence goes on along the minus strand of NC_139827.1, from coordinate 31,412,522 downwards.
AGGTGGTCACACTTCACAGTAGCCTGGCGCAGCAGCTCCAGCTGGGCCAAGGCCGTTTAAGCAGCCTAGCTCTGCTGCCATTTAGAGGTCACTGGTCAAGTCCCTGGAAAAGACGCTTAGTTGGTACGATAGGGTCACAGATCATTTTCTTGAAAAGTAACGAAGGGTAGAATTTACATATAAATAAACAAACACATTTATGATGTAGGCCAGAAAAATGAGCTGCAGCTGCCACTGATTTAGATACATAACATTTATATTGGACATAGACACATTAAAACCATACTCGCCATCGCTTTTACTTTAAACACAGACCAACACTCTAACTTAATTAGGCATGAAAAACCAAAGGTAAAGATCCTGTAGTCCGGAGTCCCACACACAATTTAGAAGTTCAACTTTTTACCTCAAATTTGAGCAGGTGCAGCCAGTCAGCAATATTCATCTTTATTTCATTCACTTCTTAACTCCACTTCCTCTGGCTCTGGTGAGCTGATCAGAATCAGGTTTATTGCCAAGTAGGTTTTCACAGACAGCCCAAGGAATTTGCCTTGATGTTTTCGTGCATGATGGTCACTATGTAGTTTTTCTCGACTGCTAAGACACGCTTAATGAACCTGGGATCTACGTGGTCTTCATCCTCACTTTCCAAACACAGCAGAAATCTTCTTCTGTTCACACTTTTTATTTGGTTTCACACAGTTTTCACTCCCTTTTTCAAATCAGTTAACACGAATAGAAAGAGCCACAACTCTACTCGATTAACTGTTAAACAAAATTACCTATTCACATATGATATACGTATATAACTTTCATAATTATGAATCTCTGATGCACCTGTTTGAAATTCAGCCAGAAAGGAACGGACTAAATGTGAAGATCTGACTATTTAAAATAATAATTTATTTTTTGGAAAGTTTTACTTTGCCTGCTGCTATGATTATTGAATGTTCATTTGCAGCCTCCAGAATTTCTGAGTTTGAAAAGTATAGAAACAAGACTTCAGGGTTCAGCCAAAGAGAATGACATAGAAAAATCTGATGCAGTACAATAAAAATAGTTTCTGTGTAGCCTTTTTGAGTTTGGGTGAAAGAAAGACCTGCACACATGAATAAAATGAATGAAGAAAACTTTCTGAGAAAATGTGTATTTTTCACAGTATTTCAACAGGGTATTTTCAAAGGTGCAGAGTGCAGCAGAGTTTATTATCTCAAATCCTTCTTTGAGGAAAGAAATACAATTCATGTCTTTTTAAGCACATACTATATGTAGTAAAAACAAACAACTAGTCAAAACAAGTACAGCAAGTTGAGAAATATAAATTTAAAAAAAAAGATATGTAAACTCTACATGTAAATATAAAGAGCAGTATAGTGTTTATGAAGAGGATGGACCATTGTGACATGCCACCTATGTGGATTCATTTCCACACTGAGAAAAGCCAAGTTCTCACTATACAACGTGCTATCTTTTAATCAGTAATCTTGAAGTTGTGGTTTTTACCCTGTATGACAGACCAACAGGGAGTCACATACTACAAGATATTTCATCAGGAAGAATCCCAGAGTTTCCAAACTATGTCTTATCATGAAAACCATGAGACATGACCAAAAATGGATGTCTGCCAGAAACAAGCACTCCAAGTTTTCGGCCAAAAGAAAAGAATGTTAGGGGGTGTCATTGGCACACACGTTCAAAAAATGGCCTATTTTGACGCATCTTTATTGTTTATAGCCTGTTTACTCTAGCTGCAACAACATTGATCCTAAAGTTCATATTGTTACTGGTAACCGCTTATCCCGTCATGCAGACTGTATATAACAATGGACGACACGGCTCCATGTCCATCCACTGTGCAAAAGCGAAGCCAGAATATCCAGGATACAGGCGCCACCATGTTGTACTTATACTACCAGAGTTTGTGCAGCAGTGATCGTGTGATGGAGGCATGTCATCGAAGTGATGTCCATACACCTGCCCTACCAATCGGGAGTTGATCGCGGCTGTCAATCATGATTTTTCCATCAAATACATAATTAAAACCAAATCTTTAATAAAAACAAACATTTGAACAAATCAAAGCGTGATTAAAAACTACCATACCAACTTAGACAGAATCTATCCCTGGGAAAAATAATTATTTGAGAGGTATTTTGAGTTTCTAGTTTGGCCCATGCCCCATGCGCTAACATGGTTCATAAATAGAACGCCCCTGTTCATAAGTAGCACAGCTAATGTAAAGGCAGAGCGGGGTGTCAGCATGAGGGGCATAAATGAAATCTATCTTATCTATCCTAAAATCAGGCAAAGGCATCCTGGAGGTGTGAAAATAATAACCAAATGCTTATGTGTGATATATTAGCACTCTCTTTTTATCTGTTTGGTATTTCACACCTCTCATCTCTAATGGTCCCAGCTGTTCAAATAAAGCTGTCTAGACACTTCAAAACCATGAGTGGGATTAGCGTCCGGAGCATGGCACAGCTTAATTTCAGGTTCAGACACAGATTAATGTTAATATTGTCTGTTGGGGGGGGCTCAGCACACGGTACACCACAGAGGCCAGCTGGGGTCAACGGCTGATATAAGCCCCACTGGATCTGGTGCATCAAACCTCTGTGGCCCAGCAAGGGAGACAGCATCCTGGTCTGCGTGCAGCTTCCAGAGAGGAAGCACTCTCAGATGGAAGTGCTGGCTTTTGGATGCCATTAATTTGCAGTGACAGTTTGGCTTTTGTCGGCCTGCATAAGAGAGGTCAACCTTAATATTGGGCTCGGTCTCTTCTTTTATGTGCTTGAAGAAAGGAGGGGAGGGGACTGTCTCTCTTTACATACATTTGGTTAAACAGCAGCTGGCAGTCAGGCGTAGTTATACACCTAGGCCTGTGCATTATTTATGCCACCTTTTAAAATCCATTAAAAGTCATTTGGTCTCCGCTAAAACCTGTCATTATCGATTGACTTTACTGTAATTGCTGCTTTAATCCCTCACAGATTTTCTGACGGTGGTTAAGAATGCAAGCACGGCTGCAAGAGTGTTCAGTGAACATACACTAATAAAGTCACTGTAAAACTTGCACGTCCAAGTAGTATTTCACCTAGTGGTCAGCAGCTGGGGCAGAGGCATGTATTCAGTTTTGATTGGAGTGGATGGAAACTACGATCCCTCATATGTACCGTGCTGCTCCTCATTAGCCAGGAATTTGTGCACTAATAAGGCTGTGGTTTACTTCCACAGTAGCAGCTACTAAATTTGAATCACATTAATCACCTGCATTGCAAAAAAAATGCAAAGTGCTGATTTCACACTGACTTTTTATGTGAATGCCACTATTAGCCGCTCAGATCTCTCTCGCTCTCTCTATTAAAGACCTGAAGAAGAGCTTGAGTGAGAGAGAGTAATCAATACTGACATCATTAGCATGGCCTTGCTAGAGTGTCTGTCTCAACGTTCTGTGTTTAACATTTAACATTGTGAGCCATTGAAAATGTTTCTTGGGGGCTTATTAATTCCAAAGGAAGTTCAGCAGAGTGTGAGGCCACCAAGCAGCTCAATGATCAAAAGTTAAATGGGCTCTCAATTGTTTTAGCATGGGAAAATGCAAAATTATTGAGTATGAGCTAAGTTTGATCTTTCAGGACAGCTGTAGGTGTACGGGACGGTAATGATAACAGATATGAGAACATCAGACCACTGAACAGTGCCTGTGCATGTGTGTAGTGATACATCCACTGTCTGTACCATTGTCCTTTCACACTAAATAATGATGTTACAAAGAATAATAGTATAACATCTGTCTAATATCAACACATGCCTCTCCAGTCAAGTAAGGATATCTCTTAATCTTTTTTTTTTTAATGAAAATCTTATATTTTGTTGTTTTTCGTAAAGCAATATCATCATTTGAGGAATGTCAGTATCGACCAACCCTACACACCGCTGTGGAGATAGGTTGGCTATGTGCGATTAGTGATGAGGGATCATTTGTGAGTAGTTATTTCTTTGCTTTAAAAAGTCATAAGCCAAAGAAATGGTGAGCCCAGCTCTAGAGTCATGTGTTAACCCTCACAGGCTTAATATGTATAACTTCAGAGTCTCTCCAATCAAATGCCACTCATATTAACAAACTGTCAATATCAAACTGTGCTTTGTTTCAGGCAGGAAACTCATCAGATCAGGGGTAATTGGGCACCGGTTCAGAGATGACAGCATATGTAGCAGCCACCTGAACAGAGTCCAGGCCTGGACTGGGGCTGGTACGGTGGGGGTCTGTACACTATACTCCCATGATACCAGCAGATGGCTGAGAGGCTGACCAAGTATGGCGATTCAATCTGCTGCTATTATCCAAGGTGGGCCAACTTCCTCCCGCCGGCAGGTTGTCTCTTTCATTGTGTGCTTGCTCTCCAAAACTAATGTCTCCTGTGTCAGCAGTGATGTTGGATGGCTACTGTGGGTTGAGAAATTTGGGAATAATATTTCATTGCAAATAAAAATGAGGCAAACAAGTATATCTTGAAATAATTGAGAGCACTTGGGAGCCTAGCAACAGAGAAAAATAACAGAAAATATTTTTAATATCTTACCACAGGCCAGAAATAGGGTATTCTGGCATTGCTGGCACAGATATATGAATCAGGGAATGAATGAATGAATCAATAAACGGGTAACTTCTAACTCCCTCCTGCCAGGCAAAGGCCAGAAAACACAGGACTGTGGGGGTTAGCCTTCAATCCCATTACTTAAAATCTGCTAAGAGAGAAATTCCCATGGAAGCAACTACAGATAATACACACACAAGCAGAGCTTAACCGGACATCTTCAGCAGCAAGTTTGCCTCTGTAAAAGCCTGTAATGAGGGCCAGCCACATATCACTGTTTAATCTTCCATGGTGCCGTTTCTATTAGAAGCCAGACAAATGATGGTAGGTAAGGAATTGGAAAGGTCAGCCGATTCTCTGGCTCATTGATTGTCTGATTTTCTACCTAAGTTGCCTTTGCGTCCCCTCATCTGACTTTATGATCTGAAGTATCGTTTGCCACATGTCAGGAGCCCGGGCTGACAGCTGCTGATCATGAAGGTCATCTGCAGAACAAACGCATGCATAAACTCAAAGCAGAAATGTGCACATCAGGACAGAACACTCCCAAAACACCACTGAAGTAATATGCAGCACTTATTGGTCTGTCTTTTCCTCTCTCTACTTGATAAAGTCCTTCCAGTCGTCTCAGTTGCACAGTTCAACTCGCCTAAGGGCCTGAAGAACTTACCTTGAAGAACAATCTCACTTTTTCACTGCTGTTTTTCCACTCCTGTTTTTTCTTTTAGTCCTGCTCACAGGCCAACCTTTCTCTCTTTCATATTTCTTCTGCTGTTTCTGTTCCTGCAGGAATAAATCCATGGTAGTCCGAAAATAACCAGGTTCCCAGAGACAAAAAGGTACAATGCCTTGGCCTGTTGTTAATTCTGCTAGCAACCTCTACATTATATTTGCAATAGGGCTGTCAAGTTAATGGGTTAATTGAATTAATTACAGAAAAAAAAGAACACGTAAAAAAAAAAGCAGATTAAATGCACTGTGATGCCCCTTGACCCTACATGTCACTGAACATATACAACCATCCACAGTAGCTACGTAAACATTTTGGAAGCAGATGGCCCAGTGAATGAAGCATTATGACACAGGAAGAACTCACCAGCACCACACCAGTGCGCAGTGGCATTATACGTGCCTGCATGCCCATTTTTTCATCTTAACATTGTCAAAACAGATTTTGGTTGTGTGTGTGTGTGTGTGTGTGTGTGTGTGTGTGTGTGTGTGTGTGTGTGTGTGTGTGTGTGTGTGTGTGTGTGTGTGTGTGTGTGTGTGTGTGTGTGTGTGTGTGTGTGTGTGTGTGTGTGTGTGTGTGTGTGTGTGTGTGTGTGTGTGTGTGTGTGTGTGTGTGTGTGTGTGTGTGTGTGTGTGTGTGTGTGTGTGTGTGTGTGAGAGAGAGATCAGAGATCAAAGGAGAGAAGATAAATGACGCTACATGAAAGCTAAGCACAATAAAAACACCCAGCTGAAATGAATATTTGGTTCTAATAATATCTTTTATTGATTCACTCAACTGGCAAAATTCATTTGAACATTTTTAAATGCCTCTCGTGGCTAATATTGATTTTGCAATTCGTTTAAATTAATTAATTCAGGAACACTCTCGTCATAGATTTAAACATTTATTGCAACAAATGGAAATACTGTTATGCTTGGTGCTTAATAACGCTTCCTGTAGTAGCAGCAGCATGCAAAGGCAAGACACGGAGCGCAATGCTGAATCCTGCATGGGTGTATAAGAGCGGGCCCAAAGCAAGACATTGAATTGCATTTTTTAATCTTTAAGACATGTAATGTCTTCAAACTATACAGTTGGAAGCTAGGGTGGAGGAGGCAAAGCTTTGCCATCAGCAGCGGTGTGAGACAGCGTTGGTGTGCAAAGATCGGTGCTGTGGGAGTCACTTAAATGAACCACCTTGTGTAAGGATGGGCTTTGATTGGTGTGTGGCTTACGGTAATCATTTAATCAACGGCTGGGGCATATGACTATCATGTCCTGCATGAATCAACGCAAAGATTAATTTAATTCAAGAACACTCTTGCTATAGATTTAGCCATTTATCGGCTATAACAAATGCTTTTGGGAGGGATGCAAGCATGCAACTGATGAGAGGTCATACTACCAAATGTGCAAAGAAACCCGGCCAACTGCTTCTAATGCAGAATTTCATTAATACACAATGTAAAATTGCATGTCCTGTTAAGTGTAAGCACTCATAGTCTTTTAGCCAAGATGATCGCTTACTCCCAGGCAATGTAACGTCCATAGGCTGATGAAGACCGATGACCCTTGTCTTTCAGTGTAGATGTTTGAACCAGGAGCTGCTCATGTGGAAGGAGTAGGTGGTGTACAGTTGAAAAGGGAGTTGTTTAAGAGACTCTGTGGTGATAGTTAACATGTTCATGCTCTGTGCATCTGCAGACCACGCCCCTGCATGTGCTTGTTGTGTGACAGTCCACCTCATTTGCACAGGAGATAGGTTGACATGCCAATTTCCCTCGCACGAGGATGCCATTGCTGGTAGTCATGGAAGATAGAGGACAAAAGTAGTGTTAGCTTGAGAGATGACAGTTGAACCTATCTGTCTGTTTTAGAATGTTAAATGTGGATCAACTGCATGTGAGAAAGGATAAGATCGTGCAAATATTGTAGGAGTCTGAGCTAGTAGTGCATTTGCAGCACCGTGGGAACCCATAAAATGCAGTGAGGAGAACCGCTTACAATAAAATGTTGCATAAAATCTGAAGCACCCCTGCCTTTGGTGAGACACCAGTTTGTGCACTAAAGGTAATGAGAGGGGAAAGCCCTTATCATTGCTTCTTTGCTGCTTTTTTTAGGCCGTTGAAGAAGAGGTGTATGGAAGGGTTCCCAAGTAGACTACATGCTAAAGGGTCTGCACATCTTAAATAAAACCTGAATACCTGCTACCAATTCTTTGATGGAAGAAGGTTGCATTTTTCAGATTTTAATACAGTGAATGATTAAACCACAAATCATAGGGATGTTAACAGTCATTGCAAGAACAGAGAAGGCAGTGCAGAATAATATAGTATGTATGTAATAATAGTATTTGACACATGCCCATGTTAGTGGTCTTTAACTTTTTGTTGTTAACACAAAAAACTACAACTGTTTCCTAGACCCTAGTTGCCCCACAGAATGCATGCAACGACAATGGGATACAACTGTAAAAGTGAGGTAGATGTTATCTAAAGGAAGAGCAGGCAATTCTTTCGGCTAAACATCCGCATTAATAATTGCTGTAAATCCCACCCAAAACCAATAGAAGTAGCCAGAACGGTATACTTTAGGGCGACTTGTGTTCTACAGTACGTTGCTGTTGTTGAAAATGAAATACCGTTCCAATTATCTTACAGCAGAGACCAAAATCCTAGTCAGATCTACATCCTTCATCAAAAGCAACAGCATAATGTAGCCTAGTTTGTCCGCTGTATTTTTTGAGAGGTCCACAATCTATATATCAATGATCTGCCTCTGGGAATGACCTCATAGAAAAGTTAAGATGTAGATGGTTTAAAACTGCAAACATGTATCACTTTCAAGTAGAGAATACATACATACTTACATACTTACTTGTGAGGATTATAAGGCAACAATACAGAGGTCTGGCTTATCAGATTGAAAACTATTCTCTACTTCAACCTCAACAAAGGCACCGAGATAGTTTACTGTTTACCAGGGAACATGAACCCATTCAGAGTATTTCTCTAAAAGAAAACTCAATAAAATAGCTTACAGTACAGTATTTTTTTATTTTTTTTATTTTAAGGTGGAGTGTTTTCTTTCATGTTACTAGTTCATGAGTTGACATTTTTAATCAACCGGGCCACCTTAAATGTCAAAATAATAACACTATTTGTTTTCATCATCTTTCTTGAATGACGTTTATCAGATCTTGATGTGCCTAAAAGTGTATGAATGCCATCCAGTTTTTTCAAACTGCACCTATTCTGTTTTCCCAGCACTGCACTTGTGGATAAAATGACTAAATATGTGTCTAATCCAAATCTACATTCTACATTCATCTCAGCCATGGCCTTTGCCGTGGAGGAGCTCTGGGGCCTCCCATTCCAGCCAGTCGAAACGGTCAAGTTGCAATATCTCTCTGTGAAGAAGGCATTATTATTAGCCCTGTCCACAGCGAAGAGGGTCAGTGATTTGACCACTTTGTCTGTGCAATGTTCATGTATGACATTTTTGTCTTATAAGCAGCGCATCACGCTAACATATTCGGGCTAGTTTCAGATATATGCTTGTGGATCTTGTAGTGTTTTGAGTCAGTCTCACACTGACTGTGTTCTGTCTATGCGCTGTATATTTGGAAAGGACCTTTCTGAACAGCTGGGGAACAGCTTACGGGTTTCAGTCCCGTGATATGGCTCTATCCACGGAGCATTTATCTCGCCGGATAGGGGAGGCCATAGAATTAGCCTATTCCTCTTTGGGTAAGGATCCACCAGAGGGTCTAAAGGCTCATGGGCACTTTTATGCAGTGTATCTGTGGAGGACATGTGTGCGGCTGCCTCATGGTCGAGCTCACACGCGTTTGTGGGATATTAAAGTCTGGATGTGTCAAACGCGTCCTTTAGGCACAGTAGTAGGGCGTAAGAGCTTGAGTTCGAAATTAAGTAAAATGTTAGGGTTGTGCTACAACCCAGTTTTTATGAGTGAAGAATGAGAGTTCTTACTATTTCAGCCTTGCTGTCCCACTGCATGGGGGCAGGCTAAAGTAAACCTGCTAGGACTGATGTTGGTAGGTGCTTCGGGTCTGTTATGGTCTGTTGGCCCATACACGGTTAACTGACTCTTTTTCAGTAGCTACATTTAGACTTAGACTTCTCTTTATTGATACTTTGGGATGAACTCTCGCTAGGAAATTGAGTTTCCAGCAGCTTACAAAAAAACAAGGGAGGTATAAAAAATACAGTATGGTATAACCAATAAACTCTTAGCTAAATAAATACAGAAAGTATAAAAAACTATAAACAGTAAGCAATTAACTCTTAAAAATATGTTAAATATATAAGTAGATGTAAGAATACAGGTCAAATAATATTCACGGAAAGTTAAATCAGATAAGTTAGATGTAGAGGAAATGTGTAAGATAAAATATGTATGAATGTATATGACAGAAATCAGCAGTAAGATTAAATTATTGCACTTAAGGGGTGGATAAAGTTATTGCACAAAAAAGAAGAAGATAAGTGTCCAGGTATGTAAGAGAAGATTATTAATTGCACAGTGAGTGGCCCCCACTCCTTCCCTTTTGTCCTCTTGTGACAGAATGTATGACAGTATAATGTCAAGAAAGTGATATGAAAAATACCCATTTTTGGTGAGCTGTCCTTGGCTGGGGCTGTCCCCAGAAATGTCCCCAATTTTATGTGTGTATAAACAGACTGCAAGGTGAAATATTTTAAATGTGCATGTGTTACAAAATGAAAGGGACAAGTATTTTCCCTGTTTTTTTTATTTCATAGATAATAACAATGGATATTTCAATGACATATTATCTGCTAAACTGGAAATATCCCCATTTTTCATTTCAGAATTTGGGTCATCTTTGATTAGCCTTTTGAGTTAGCTAACTGAGGCAGCAAGCAAAGGAATTAGAAAGGTGCAATAAGACATTGCTTGTAAAATAGACGTGATGAGAGAACTGTGTCGAGCATATAGAGTTGTAGTCATGAAGGCATGATGATAATGAATTAAATATGATCAATTATATTTATTGTCCTATATTTTCTGTGGTTTATAAATGTTATTGATGTCACACTGTACAGATGTGAATGTTTCCTGTGTTGTGTTTGAAGGGAGGTCTTCTGAGCAGTTTACATCAGGGTTGAGTTGGTTTCACCCTGTTCACATTCTTGGGCAATGTAATAGCAGAGGAGATGCACATTTAACTCTAAATTGAGCGAACAGAGTTTCTAACTATTGTCCTTAATATGTTTTGCACTGTTAACATTATTAATTGTAATTTTATTTTAATGTTAAAACAATAGTTATAGTTTGAATTGTTTTTCGTACAACCTTAAATTTAGTTATGTCTGTATGCCGAACCGGTAGCAGGGGCTGCCTACCTTTAATCATAGTACTGTTGATGGTCTACTATTCTAGGGACATTCCATTCCCTAATGATGCTGTTGTCCATTAAGTGCTGGCTGCTGCCCATCAATCTGTGCCATTAGTATTGGCAAAAAATAATCATTGTCTTGCAAAAAGAGCCTGTCTCACATGCCAGCATGTTCCTTTAAACACTCACTGTGGCGACTCTCTTGGCTGACTGCTGGCTTGTGTACTACTACTGACAGAAAGTGCACTGCTAGTCATTAGAGTTCATACATGTTATCAATTCCTCTAACGATTCCAGGTGTTCCTGTGTCGCGGCATACATAGTATTCAGGCACAATCATGAGGATTATGGTTTTCATAGTTGTATACCGCTCCAATGGCAGCTCTCGCTCTCAACCTATCCAATGTGTTTAGCCAATCATAAGCAGAGTGGGACGGGACATGGCTGCACGAAGAGAAGACATCCGGCACACAGCTGAAAGTACTGAAGTGCTGGAGGGCAGTGGAGCTTCGGTGCTACTGTCACTCGTCTGATAATCAGGGGCCTGTAGCCGGAAGTGTTCTGTTAAACAGAAAAATTATTAGATGTGTCGTGCGTCTCTTTCTCTCGCTTCGTCCAGACTAAAGACAACGAGAGCCGGCTGCATCCACACTGTGCCGTCTCACTTGGATGCAAAGCCCCCCTGTGGCGAAAGTCGGGAAAGCGCTCCAAACATTAATTTTTACACAAAAATAAATAAATAAGGCTCTGTTACAGGGAACTCCATATTCCAATCATACCATATAGACAAAATGAAATCATATAATGTGACCACACATTGCTGGTTCATTCCACAATAAAGTTCTAATCAAAGTTGTTTGTACCTTTACTTTTACTTCCAATTCTTAAGTACATTTAATATCAGAATATCACTTTTGATACTAAAGTACAGTAAATATCCGATACTTTCTGAAATAATATTCTAAGGGGACTTTAACTTCTACCAAAGTCATTTTCTGGTAAGATACCAGTATTGCTTTCAAGTGCTTTATAAAATACTTCTATTGAGATACCTTATAGAACAGGAAATGCAGGACAGATAAGACAGGAATTGTTTTAAGAAATCATTTAAAAACCCAGGGGCCCATAAAATGTTCCTGGAAAAAAACACCAAATTATCATAAAAAGATGCTTAATGACCATGAGTACACAAAATGATTACAAATAACAAAAAATGACTTTAGAGATGAAAAACAAACATAACAAAATGACTGAAAATAGACACAAAACAACCACAGAGAGAAACAAGACAACATAGAAACATGGCTAAAAGAGATGCAAAAAAATCACTGTGATGCAAAACAATTACAAAGACTTACAAAACAGCTAAAAATGGACGTTAAATGGCCACAACAAGAAACAAAATGACCACATAGAAAACTGTCCAAAAAAAGCGCACAATGACCACAAAGAGACCTAAAATTACTAAAAAGCGACTAAAAAGTAGACTGTCGCGGGTGTCTTTTTCTTCCATAGACTGAGTGGGGGCCTCTTACATGATGGTGCCCAGGGGCCCATTGTCTCATAGTCCGTCCATGGCATTCCCAATCTTGGTACGTAACAACATGTGAAATGTAAGGTTTTATTACAGTTTAATGCAGTTGAAGCAAGAAGTTAAAATACATAGTAGATCTAATGCTTACTGTCAGCAGCTACAGTTTATTAAGCAAACATAACAATAGCTATTTGAGTCTATTGCAGGCCAGTAATTATGGACCCTCTTCTTAATATTTGCACTGTTTGTTCTATTTCACATCAGCTTGTATCCTGTTCTGCATGTACAGAACATCAACATCATGAACGTGTTCAGTTATATATGGTATTACAGTGACATCTCTCTTCCCTGTGCCCTGTTTCGATCACCAGTGTGTATCTAGGTATTTTATTCTCCAGCAGGAACATCACCACCTTGAGGGAGACAGGCTGGAGTGGGCTGCCTGGCTTTCCCCATAGAGAGATGATGGTAAAGCACCATCAGTATTTCTAGCTGTAAAGTTTAGCTAAAAGAACAGTCAGACAGAGTGAAGTAGCATTTCAAGTCTGCAAAAACATTTTGTAGAAAAAAAATTAATTTTGCCATGTCAGTGTCATGATGCGCAGGAGATATAGGTATCGAGATTAGGTGTTTAAGCCTTTAAAGCCTTTTAGATGGACACGTCTTAAAGAAACTTGCTTCTAAGTACAAGTACTGTAAGTGCATCCACCTTAGAGTGCCAATGGCTGCTGATGAGTTCCTGCTGGTTCCACATTTATAGAGGTGGCCCCTGAGGCTGATGATGGACTATTGTGTTTTGTCAGTTTATTTGATGATGTAAAAAAGAACTACTCAAGTTTAGGCAACACAACTGCTCGATATTGGCTTTTCTGCCGATATCTGATATTCCTATATTGTCAAACCCTTAATTTCCGATACCGATATATGCAGCCTTTTTACACCAAAATTCATCACATATCACCTATTATGGAATTAACACATTATGCCTAATTTTATTCTGATGCCCCACTGGATGCATACATAAATGCAACACGGCTTTTCAAATGTAAACACAGTCTGTACAAAATAAGTTATTGAAAAAAGTGCCATTCATTTATTTGTTTGTGTTTTTACCAAGAATATTTTGCCTCAAACAAAAATACAGACATTATCAAAACCAGGAAGATGCATAGCTTCAGTCCAGAGTAGTAAACAAACAAAGTCCTCTTTTTACAGACTGAGTAACGACTGAGCCGTAACTTGGCAAATAATACAATCAATAAATTAGCAGCCAAGCTCAGCATGCTAACCTGTATTGGATCTAATGGATACAGCACCAGAAATCAGCTTCTCGACGTGACTGTAAACAATGCTGTGCAATTCGGGTAAGCACTGGTCTGAGAAATACTTGCGACTGGGCGCGGCATAACGTGGCTCGAGGAACTCCACAAGTTTGGTGAATCTGGCATCTTGAACGATAGAAAAAGGTTTTTTTTCTCGGTGTCGGCTGTTGCTTCTTTTCATCACTTTGCTGCACAGATGTAGCGAATCACTCCGCATGATTCTTCTTGAGGTGGGTGATCAAATTTGATGTATTAAAGGAAGACGCCTTGCAGTCATTGCAAAGCGCACATATACTGTTAGTAGGTGACACTTGGAAATACTTCCAAACCACGGACATCTCATGCACCAGGAGAGCTGAAGCTTGTTAGCCACGGTTAGCAACCTACGAGTAAAGCGTGTTGTTGTTGTTATACGTCATCAAGCACGCGCCTGTAAACGGCCCGTGTTGCATTCACGTACACTCGGAAATGCTGAAGCCCACAGAACTAACAAATCGGTTTTAAAAACCCGATACCGATAATTCCCGATATAACATTTTTTAACTCAATATCGGCCGATAATATCGGTGGGCCGATATTATCGGACATCCCTACTTAAAATGTGTCACAGACGTGACTACTTTGCAGGAACAGTCAGGTCATAGGCAGACGTTGGATAAGTTACTTTTAAGTCACTGTTGACTTTTGATTTCACACGTGACACAAACCGTGGCTTCCTTTGTATATGTGACCCATCCATCCACCCCAACCTTCCTCCTTACATGGGGTTTGGGGCTATTACAATTACGTCACCTGACTTCCTCATTTGCTCCTGAGATAATTACTACGGCCACTAGACGTCGCTGTCGAATTGCTTGCCAATCGACCTGTAAGGTTGTTTCTTTGGTGAGGATGGTCTGAAACCAAATACATTATTCTGTTAATTTAAATATTAGGAACAAGTTTCATTCTCCCGCACTTAAATTAATTGTACTGTGGTAATGCCACATTCAACATATGGTATACATATGGTGTTACAAGCTAAGAGTCAAGAGGGATGGTAGAGAACGGTACATACAAAAGTCAAACATTTTCAGACTTTGATGAATACATTTTTAGAAAAGCAACTACGGTGATAGCAGTGTGGAGTTCAATTAATCAGTTATACAACCTGTTCATCTTACTTTAAAGCATATCAACCTGTTTCTTTCAGCACTTTTCCCCCCTTGGTTTTTTTTTCAATTATTGTGGAAATTAGTGTCACAAGTCACGGCTGTTGGCTGCAGCCCCTGCTACACAATAAAACAACAGAGCTGAAAAGCAAAAGAAAATGTCTTTGTGAGCGTAAACATGCTATTGAATCTTATTCTTTCTTTGGCCATGACAGGCATTTATTTACAATTATGTGCATTTAATGTCAGAATCGAAATTACGTTTGTTTCAGTTGCTAGGTAAAGGCCTCAATCTGTGTCAATCACTTTATAATTCCCAGTGTGAGCAAACATTAAGAGCGTATTTTCCATTTGACATTGTATGACTAATATGACAACATCACAAGGTCCAACAAAGCAAATATTAGGGTATAAATAAGCAGCATTACAAATGAAAAAGTTTGTTTTTTTTCCAGAAAAAGAGATTTGTCAATCTGCCTAGACGCAGACTTGCTTAGCTAAACCGTCGCCAATACCACATTTAATTAAACATGGTAATAAATGAGCAAAATAATTCAGCTAAGAATGTGTCCACTTCTAGCCATGGGCACATGCCTATAACGTTATCACAGCTTGCTACTTCAAAAGCCATTCTGCACACCCGCAGTATCCTCTTTCAACATAGCACGGCTAATACTTTTTTCACATTGTGCTTTTTTAGTGACCACTGTGAGATCTATTGCATCAAAGAGAGAAAAATGGTGGTGACTTTTGTAAATGTTTTCATGATGTCTGAATTAGCAGTTTATAAAAATTAAAAGGAAGGAAAAATAAGTGTAGACTGGAGAGGGGTATTTTTAAAATCCCAAATGTGGGAGGCAAATGTAGCCAGCATAACTAAAATGGTTGAGCTCTTAATTAGGTGGTGGTTGTGGTGCTGGGGCTTATTATTCATTTAAGTGAACTGGCCCGAACACACAACTAGCCTGTGATGAGGAAGAAATGATTTATGGGAGCCCTGAAAAGCCCTCTGCAGAAGTGGTTATGGAGGCAAGTGGAGAGGTAGGGCTGCTGGATATGGTGGCAGTGGTTCTGTGAGGACAACAGGAGGCGAGGACGGGCAAAAAAAGAAGGGGGAGGGGGGGTAGGCCCTTTGGACCTAAGAAATACTGCTGGCAGGGTTACATGCACCTCAGATCTGCTAAGCCTCAGGTACCATTACAGTGCCAGTTGTCAGGGTTACTAGAATAACAAAAAACACAAAATGAAAGACTAAGAGATAGTAAGAGAGACGAGATGGGGGAGGGGTGGAGAGACGTGGGACAGAAAGAAATGGAAAACAAGACAGAGAGGTACAGAAATGGAAAACTTGCAGGGCTAAAAGACAAGTAAAGATAAAAGGCCATAAAGACAGAAAACAAGAAGAAAAGTATGTGTCTGTGTTTGTGTGAGAGAGATGCTCTGACTGATGTGTTTTTTTAAGTAGAAGGGAGGAGGGAATGATAAGACAGAAGGGGCACAGAGAGAGACAAAAGTCAGTGAAGACCTTGAGCTTTTTGTTCCTCCTCTGATGGCACAGCTGGACCTGCCCGGCTGCCTCTGGAAGCTCACAGCAGCACTGTGCCTCAGCGAAATGTGCCTCAGCTCCATACACTCTTTCTTCAGTTTGGAGTAGGATTCCAGACTGAGAGAAAGATAAATAAAATCAGTTAGTGAGTCGGCTGTATTGAAAAGTATTTTCAAGATATGTCACACATCTTGCTGGCTGTGTTATTACCAGCTACATGTACAAACATTTACCCCATCCTTGAATCTGAGTGAGGAAGCCATGCTCAAACAGACAGTGCTCTTGAGTTGCGTCACACAGAGGTCAAAAAGCAGTCTTCTCATTTCTAGTCGGCAAGTCTAGATATCAATGAAATGATAACTGTCCTAGCCAAGCGGCCACCCCAGCGACTTCCTGGTTGATCCAATACGGAAGCGCCAAAAACTGCAGTTCGTTGAGTGGCCACGAGAAGCAGGTTTCACAATAGAGCAGTTTCTTACTGACCCCCGAGTTAAACAGGCCGTGTTCACAGCATAATTAAACCTACTTAGGACTTGTTTACAAAAAAAACATTCTAGTCTGTATGTTTATGTCATATCTCCATGACAACACTTTTTTTTTGTACCAGGCTAGTTATTATTTTATTGGACTACATGGTGGTGTAGTGGTTAGCACTGTCGCCTCACAGCAAGAAGGTTACAGGTTCGCATCCCGGCCTGGGCCTTTCTGTGCGGAGTTTGCATGTTCTCCCCGTGTCTGCATGGGTTTCCTCCGGGTTCTCCGGTTTCCTCCCATAATCCAAAGACATGCATGTGATAGGTTGATTGATGACTCTAAAATTGCCCGTAGGTGTGAATGGTTGTCTGTCTCTGTACGTCTCTATGTGCCCTAGACTGGCGTCCTGTCCAGGGTGTACCCCACCTCACGCCCGATGTCAGCTGGGATCGGCTCCAGCACCCCCCGCGACCCCGACCTCGGGATAAGCGGTTGAAGATGAATGAAGATGAATGATAAAGTTTATGAATAATTAGGGGCGTGGCCTCTTGAGTGACAGCTAGCCTCTGGCCCTCACTTCTCTTCGGAGGCTAGTTGTCAGGATTGACATGCTAACTCATCTCAACCTGGACTGCTGTCATTCGTGTGGTGGTGTTTCAATAAGTCTTTGATCGACTTTACAAACACATGATTTAGGAACACACCGTGTTAACGTTAGCTTTGTTATGCTAATTAAATAGCCGCACTTCCACCATGACTTGCAATACAGCCCACTATCGATGGCACAACACTAGATGCTAATCTGGGACTGTTCACTGTTCACTGTTTTACAGTCTATGAGCATGGTACTGTGTTGAATATCAGTTTAAATCATAGATCATAAATGTTGCCTGCCTGCACTTCATTCCCGGAGCCGGTTTGTTTTCCACGAGACTGACATAGAAACCTGCACTTGACTCTGCTAGAGACTGACCTCCCGTGTCAGTCTCTACCCTCTAAAAAAATTCTGTTCCTGTTACAAAAAAGAATGACTCCCATTCCCGCAAAATAAATCTCAACATTGAATGCCACTCCCGTTTATCCAATATAACATCAAAGCCCTTTTTTGGTAAGAGGGAATGAGGCAGTTAGAGTCTGACAAGATGGCGACTCCCATAGGCGAGTACAATTGGATCAAGTTGAGAGAACGGACCTCAACATAGATGCCACGTCCATTTTTTATACAGGCCCTAGCAGATTATATCAGCTGTAGCTACTACTAGTTAATTAAGCTAATGTTAGCTCAATGGATTTGTTAAAATTGTGTCCCTGGCGAATGCTTCAGCTGAAAAAGATCTCTGTTAAAAGGGTTTTAGGGGCGGCCGGTGGCACAGTGGTTAGAGCAGTCGCCCCATTTAAAGAGGCTGAAGATCCTTGAGGTAGCGGCTGCGAGTTCGACTCCGACCCTTTGCTGCATTTCTCCCCATTTCCTGTTTGTCCTATATAATAAAAAAGCTTGAAAACTTAAATTATCGTTTTAGGCAGTGGCATATGGTCCATTAAGGCTGCTGGTGCACTGCTCCTCCTGCCATTCCAAACGTAAAAAACATATTTTAATGAAAAATCATTTTTGTTATTGTTGTATAATCCTCACATAAATCATACATTATTACAGAAATGTGCAATGACAAATGGGTGTGCTGAAGGACAAATCTGCTGAGCTCATGCTTCCTCTGCTCTGACAGGTACGTCTGGCCCCTCACCCATTCAGACATATTTCCAGCAGGCCAGATCCTGGGGAAGCCAATCACAACGGATTCTCTCATGTGGAGCAAGTCCGTCCAGTGCAACTTACCTGGCCCGTATAATTCAAATATGATTTAAGATTCTGTTACTGTATTACTTGATACACATTTTCAAATAAGCCTGGTGACGACAAGCTAGATGAGCACTTAACACTCAGGGGTGGAGAATGATACACACAAGAAATGGGCAATCTTCTGCAGACTTACAGAGAGGCGTGGATGAGAGCGGGCGGGCAGGCGTCAGATCTGTCCAGACATCACCAACATAATAACAACCAAACACAAGATTCACTCCCAGTGGTTTCTGTGACATGAGAAATACTTTTAAAATGCTGATGAAAATACAAAAAACGTCAAAAATTCACAAAGCTAGCTAGCTAATGGGCTGCAGTCCCACCTAGTGGAAATGTCACACGACGCCACTGGACTTAAGTATAGATGACTAAATGATACTCATGATACTGAGTATGAAGCTGCATGTCCCAGATAAAAACTCACATTGTTGACCAATGTAGACAGCATGTAAACAAAGAAATAGTGTTGTTCTCATTTTGCAGTGTAGAGCTATTGTGATGATGACAGGATTATGAGGAAAAATGTGATCATACTGTTATGTCAATTTGTGGTTTCAAAGCTTCTAAAGAGGTATTGATACCGCAATAGCATCAGTTATATCAGCACTAGAGAATTTTTCTTCATTAAAAGAAGAACAAAGACTGAGATTGAAGGTTTTTTCTCTCTTCCCCCGACTGGATTTGGCAGCTATATGGTTCATCCAATCACCTGCCACGTGTGTTTTGAAGTGTCTGCCTTTTCCAAACTGTTTCAAATGATATCCTGTTCTTGGGTCGTATTCAAAAAACATTTTATCTTAGCGATAAGGGTACTCCTAAGGAGCACTAAAAGTTTTTAGTTAAGCGTAATTTCTTTGTGTGTTCCCAAAGCCTCTGAGACAACTTTTCCTAAGGAGAGGGAGGGACTCCTAAACTAAGACTAGAGGGCGGAGTTGACCTCGTTGCTATGGATGGCATCATGTTCATACCTTCTATTCCCACAGTGACTGGCTGAGAGTGAATTTATGATAGAAACACTTCAATGGGGAAGTGAATGAACTGCCACACTATGTATGGTCTGGATAGGGCATTTATCGTCTGGTGTAAAATCCTCCTGACCGACATCTGAGAGACACCAAGATTGTCTGAGCAGCACAGCTGCATTTTTCCTGTGGTCAAATAATGGAGAGTTGTAACAACTTTAATCAACGGGTGGTTTTTATTGGTTGTCGATGTGATGTCATCCCTGACCAACTCTACCACGTTCATAATGCCTTCTCGATTAAGGCAATACCCTTTTAAAAGCTCACTATCATTTAATCTCCCCAAAAAGTTGACTGCAGCAGCCATGTGAGGTTGTTCCTGATTTATTCTTAGTGACTTAGGATTCCTCGAGAGGACTCCGTTTTTTTTAGATTTAGGAGCTACATTTAGCGCCAAAAGTGCTTTGTGGGGGGGGGGGTTGTGGTTAGAGCAGTCGCCCCATGTAAAGAGGCTGAAGGTCCTACAGTACGTACAGTAGTTAAATTGTTTCTATTTTTGGCCTATTTGAATTTACTTGGAATTTATTGTTGTTATTTCCTACTTTGTTGTGCCCCAGTCTGCAGGTCCGTTCAGGTCAGTTTTTCTGGCTCCCGAAACACAGATCAAAAAGTCATCAAAAGTCTTGCTTACAGGCACTGGTAATTTGGTAGCGGAAATCACAAGGAAAGTCATGGCGATGATAGAACAGAAACTATCTTGAGTTTTTTAATAAGCTCAATTTCATCACTAAAAAATTCAAGCAGGATTCACAGCGTATGGCAGAAAATGGTATATGTTGAAGATGTTATTGCCAGTTTGGAGAATGGACTGACAAACAGGGAGGGGAAATTATAGGCTCTCACCCGATGTATGACCAGGAGGCTAGATCCCGCAAGGACATTAGGATCTTCAGTGTCAAGGAAGGGATCTGCGTGGACAGGCGTCACAGAGGCCTCTGATGAAGCTAGGCGTGTGCGAAGCTATTAACGTGAGGCGATGTAAACCTGGTGCGGATGAATACTGACAAAACTGATTAAGCTGCAGAGGTGAGTTTTACCTGAGAAGCTTAAACTGACTGCCCTCTTTTAAATTATCACTCAAAATTCAATTCAATTCAATTAATTAGTATCTGTTATAACAGTTCTTTCTGTGTAATGTATTTTTATTTGTTGACTGTTACTGATATCTGATGGTTTCCCTGCATTCTACTATGTGTTTGTAAAGCTCTTTGTAAGAGTAGTTTTGAAAGGGTAAATAAAGTTATTATTATTATTATTATTATTATTATTAATACTATTATCATTATTATAATAATTATTATTATTTTTTTAAATTATGATTATTATCATTATTATTAACACCTCTGCCTTGCTTTGCCTAGTTATGGTTGCTAAGCTACAACTGGACAATTGCTGTGTGGGAGAGGGGTTAGCAAACCAATTAACCAGTGTCACCTGCATACTTACAAAGTCAGACAGTCTCGTTTAAAGTATCACTAACAATTAAAACATATCTTTGCATACCATATGTGGAAAGGACAGGCTACTAAATCAAAGCAACAGTCTATTAAAAGTGTAATCAGGCACACTGTGGTGGAACTGCAGGCCTAGTTTGACCTCATCTAGCCTTAATGAGGTCCACTGAGTCATTAACCTGCTAATTTAAATAACGTGCATCAATATTAATAGGTTATTAATGACTCAAAGCAATTATGTCTATGGTGGACTGGACAGAGAGTGCCAGGCAGAGACAGTAAGAGAAAGAGGCACAACAGTGATACTTTTAAGAATGTATTAAATTAAGCATAATTAAGTACATTTCCATTTTAAGAGGTCCACATAGTTCCTCTCTGAGCCTGCAACCAGCCATAAGGGGCAGCCATGAGTCCATCCTATACTCAAAGCAGCCACCCAAAGGTGGGATGCTTTATCAGTGGTATTTTTAAGCAGTGTATTTCACATATTACGGATGATGACTAACTGGTTAGTTTGACAAATTGTTAACTTTCTCACCTCCAATAAAGAGCATTTGGCCAGACAGTCTCTTTGCTTGGGACTGTCTGGTTTGACCACAATTTAGCTCATGATTAATTGACAACTGGGAGCGTCATCCTTTTGATGCACAGGGCTACCCAGGGCATCGCCAAGTGACTCCAAAGGGTCCCGTCAAAATGGTAAACGGGTCAGAGAATATAATAAGACATCTTAATAATTTATGGGAAAATTGACAGTACGTCATTGCAAGGTCTTGTTCTCTCTGAAGTTGAGGTAAATGGACCCCAGCTAGGATTTGAAAATGTACTGTATGTGTTGACTGCATTTGTGACAGGGCACCACTGGATAGATGGTGAGAGGTGAGGGATCTTCACTTTGTGTAAACTTGTATACTTATGACTGGGGGGAAAACAGCAATGAGCCCAGTCATATACAGCGCCTTCATGGAAATGTGTATCCTACAGCCCAGAAGGTTCACAGGGGGCTGAACCACTCCACAGAGGGAGAGAGTAGCAAAAAAATCCTAAAAGCTGGTCCTAAGCAAAGTCGAAATCCTTTTATGGGAGGCCCCTTTTCATGTTGTGAGTGACAGATGCATGTGTGAACACCTACTGTAAGCAAATGTTTATTTACAGGTTGAAAATCTGCAGCATCACAGCTTAAATATTTGAAAGCAGCAGTACAGTACTTTGCTAATTCCAAGAGAATAAATCGAAGTCAGACTTTCTACTAGTGAAGAGCAGAGGTGACTTTCAAGAGCAGGTCAGAATCAGACTCAGAAATACTGTATTAATCCCAGGGAGAATTTTTTTTTTTTAGCTCTCAAGTGATCACGTGAATAATAACATGTTTGCTCAGAGCAGAAACATCCGATCAGACACAGGATTAACCCACATTGTATACAAAAGCATTTGTGATTTTATTTATCATTGTATTAACAGTTGAAGCTGTGAAATCTGTAATATATGCACTAGCAATTAACACGTCAACAAAGCCACAAACCTTACAAATAGGAATGGAGTTATAGGACAAAGGAGGTGAAGAAAAGTATTTTGCTGGAAGAGGAGGAACGTCAGAGAAAAAAATATATATATATATAATAATAAGTTGAATCTAGTGCCACATTTTCAAGTGCAGGCGGATAAAGATGCATGGAGAGAAACGGAAACTGAATCAATGCCAGCTTGGTTGTCATTTGCACCACCGCCACCACTAAGGAATACAAGAACTACACAATATGAAATCATATCAATAGCACATTGGGAGATAACAGCTTATAACTTCCGTATAGGGTTATAACTGGCTACCCCTACTGTAAATCAGGGGAAGTTAATTATTATACTTTGGCTCTCTGATTTTGACTTTGAGTTTGAGTGAATCTCCTAAATTGAGATAATAAGATGGGTGTGTTGCATATATTAGAATAGACTTAATGTTTGCACTGTGTTTTTCTATGTATTTTATGTATGTTTCTGCACTATAATTGTATGTATTTTTATTTGGCAGCGTTTATGTCCAAGACAAATTGGCCTAGATATAAATAAAGTTATTTTGAATCTTAAATTAAGGCACTTTAATAGCCTTTCTAATTGAGGCAATTTGCGGCAGAATTATCCCAAGTCATAAATCTGAACATAGAATACATGATATTATGATTTACATTCACACCAAGAATATCATTATCTCTAATGTCAGCAGTGAATACACGCTCATGAAATCATGAAAAAAGGTGCTCCTTGTGACTCCAGAACTCGCCTGAGATTAATCACGTCTGACAAAGGATACTGAGAAGGCTGAACTTAAATAGGGAGACAGAGACCAATCATTGGGCAGGAGAAAACAAGGTAACAAGCAAATTAATTGGCAGGACAGGTGTGGACAATAAGTGGTGGGAAAACAGGGGGAGTGGCGTCACAGCCACAAACACAAAACCACATGGTCTGCAAACAAAGGCATGGCCAACAGTACACAAACAGACCAGCAGGGAAGAGAGGTGGTTGGTAGCCCAAGGAGCACTTGAAAGGGGACCGGCCAGTGGAGGAGGAAATATGGGAGTTGATGGCGTACTCCGCCCAGGGTAACTGCCGGCTCCAGGATGTCGGGTTTTGGGAGGCCACGCAGCGAAGAACCGTCTCCAGTTGCTGGTTAGCCCTCTCCGTCTGGCCGTTGGTTTGTGGATGAAACCCAGAAGATAAGCAAACAGATGCTCCGAGGAGCTTACAAAAGGCTTTCTAGAAACTGAACGTAAACTGCGGACCTCTGTCCGATACCACCTCCAGGGGCAACCCGTGCAGTTTGAACACATGCTGAACCATTATATTGGCCGTTTCACTGGCAGACGGAAGACTGGATAAGGGAATAAAGTGTACTGACTTGGAGACGCGGTCAATGACTGTGAGAACAGTGGTGTTGCCATCAGAGGGAGGTAGACCGGTGACAAAGTCAAGGGAGATGTGAGACCAGGGTCTTCTTGGGACTGGCAGGGGTTGCAGGAAGCCAGCAGGGGGTTGTGTGGAGTTCTTGTTCCGGGCACAGAATGGGCAGGCAGCGACAAAGTCACGGACATCCTTACTCATCGTAGGCCACCAGAAGCGCCGACTGATGAAGGCTTGAGTTCTTCCAGACCCTGGATGACAGGACAGCCTAGACGATTGACCCCACTGCAGCACCTGAGAACGAACAGTACTTGGGACAAAGAGGCGGTTAGTGGGGCACTGGCTGGGCCCTGCTTCCCTAGCTTGGGCTGCAGCCACAACAGATTCAATCTCAAAATGTGCTGCCTGGACAAAGCAGTGGGCAGGCAGGATGGGATCTGGTTCTTGGATCTCGTCACAGGAGCTTAACTGTCGGGAGAGGGCATCAGGCTTCACTTTCTTGTGGCCAGGACGATAGGACAGAGTAAAATTGAACCTAGAGAAGAACATGGACCAACAAGCTTGGCGAGGACTAACCCTTTTAGCAGAGCGGATATATTCAAGGTTCTTATGGTCAGTCCAGACAAGAAATGGCACAGTGGCCCCCTCCAACCAGTGTCTCCACTCCTCCAGGGCCATCTTCACTGCCAACAGTTCCCTATTGACCACATCATAATTCCCTTCAGGTGATGTCAGACGGTGAGAAAAGAAGGCATAGGGGTGGACCTGGTTGTCCTTGGCTGAACGTTCGGACAGTACTGCTCCCACGCCAACATCGGATGCATCAACCTCCACAATGAACTGCAAATCCGGGTCTGGCTGGATCAGGATTGGAGCAGAGGTGAAACGCTGCTTCATGGTCAGAAATGCTTCCTCTGCCTTGGTAGACCAGGAGTACTTAACAGAAGTAGAAGTCAAAGCTGTTAGGGGGGCAGCCAATGCACAGTAATTACGTATGAAACGTCGATAAAAATTGGCAATCCAGAGGAAGCGTTGGAGTTCTCGCCGGGTAGAGGGTGTAGGCCATTCCACCACTGCCTTGATCTTCTGTTGGTCCATCTCGACAGTGCCGGCTGAGACCACATACCTAAGGAAAGAGACGGAGTTCCTGTGAAACTCACACTTCTCTGCTTTCACGTAGAGTTGGTTCTCAAGGAGGCGCTGAAGAGCCTTTCGGACATGGGATGTGTGTTTGGCTAGGGACTTGGAGAAAATTAGGATATCATCCAAATAAACCAAAACAAACGTATTAATCATATCTCTGAGTACATCGTTTACCAGACATTGAAAAACAGCTGGGGCGTTGGTAAGGCCAAATGGGAGGACAAGGTCCTCATAGTGACCGGAGGTGGTGTTAAAGGCCGTCTTCCACTCATCCCCCTCACGGATACGAACTAGATGGTAGGCGTTCCGGGGGTCAAGTTTGGTAAACACTCTGGCCTCTTGAAGTAACTCAAACGCTGAATACATCAAAGGGAGCGGGTAGCGGTTCTTGATGGTGATGTCATTGAGGCCTCTGTAGTCGATACAAGGTCGTAAGGAGCCGTCTTTCTTGCCCACAAAGAAAAAAACGGCACCAGCAGGAGAGGAGGAAGGACGGATGATGCCTGCTGCCAAGGACTCCTGGATATACTTGTCCATGGCTTCAGTCTCCGGCTGGGAGAGGGAGTAAAGGCGCCCCCTAGGGGGGGACATGCCGGGCAGGAGATCAATGGCACAATCATATGGGCAATGTGGTGGCAAGGAAGAGACTTTGGACTTACTAAAAACAGCTTTGAGGGCCAAATAGTCTGCAGGGACTGAGGAAAGATCTGGAAACACTTCAGAGGATCTGGGATCTGGAGTAAAAGGAGCCTGAGCACGAAGAAGGCAATGAGAGTGACAGAACAAGCTCCATCCCGCAATCTCCCCACTAACCCAGTCTATGTTAGGATTATGTTTAACAAGCCAGGGATGGCCAAGCACTACGGGGGCTTGTGCAGAATCAATAACATAGAAAGACAGCTGTTCATGGTGATTACCCGAGAGATGCAGACTCACCGGAACGCTGGCACAGGTGATCTTGGCCAACTGCTTTCCATTCAAGGCATTAGCCACCAGAGGAGTCTTAAGGGCTGTTGTAGGCACTCCGCATTGGAACAAGAGGTGGGCGTCAATGAAGTTCGCTTCTGCCCCAGACTCGTCACTTGCTGTTGCAGCTTCCCCCATTTCAAGGTAGCTGGTAGGAGAGCTCGTTGCATGGAGGAGGGTTCAATGGGCGTTACGCTCACCAGTACCCCCCTAGCTACTAGCGGCGATGTTTTTTACTGGACATCTGGTGATGAAATGGCCGGGCTGGCCACAATACAGACAGGACCGGGACTGAATTCGCCTCTGACGTTCCTCTGGGGTCAGGCGAGTGCGGTCAATTTGCATCGGCTCAGGGTCAGGGATACCAGAAGCAGGCAGAGGGGTTGGTTGGTTGACAGGAGAACCAGAAGAGGGCTGAAGGGAAAGCCCAGGGAACCTTCCTCGGCGGCGCTCCTAAAGTCTACTGTCTATACGGATGGCAAGGTTAATCAAGGCCTCACAGGAGGTTGGCAGATCGTGAGAAACCAGCTCGTCTTTAATGTCTTCAGACAGTCCATTCAGGAAAGTATCAAACAGGGCATCTGCATTCCAAGCGGTTTAGGTTGCAAGTGTTTGGAAATCAATGGCATAATCGGACACAGACCTGCGGCCCTGGCGCATGCGCAGCAGTTCACGAGCAGCCTCATGTCCATGCTTGGAGCGGTCAAAGACCCTTTTCATCTCAGACGAAAACTCATTGTAGTCATCGCAACATGGCGGCTCTGCCTCCCAGAGGGCCGTTCCCCACTCCCTTGCTCGCCCCGAGAGTAGGGTAATAACATAAGCCACTTTGGCCCGATCGGTGGGGAAGGTGGTAGGTTGCAGTTGGAAAATCAATTAACACTGAGATAAAAGGGAACGGCATGTGCGGGGCTCACCAGCGTACTTCACGGGAGGGGGAAGACAGGGCTCACGGGCTGACTGGAGAGGGGATGAGGCAGCTGAGGCAGAGTGAGCTATTTGAAAAGGCTGAATCTGGGCAGTCAGATCTCTGATGCTCGCTGACACGGTGTCCAGTTGGGTCTGCTGTCTCCCAATAATGATCCCATGTCGTTCCAAAGCAGTTTTAACTTGGGTTGGGTCCGCTGGGTCCATTGTGGTCAGATTGTACTGTTAGGCTAGCTGGTTTTGACCCAAAAGCAGACCAGGTGAGAGGCAGATTTAATGAACAGGTTTTATTTTCAGTTAGTCCAGAAGAGTCAAAGCTCCGAAGACACAAAATCCAACTAAGGTTTTAAATAAACAAAGTCCATCAAGTGTCCAGGGAACAGAGGCAGAGCAATCCACAGAGCAATCAGGTAACAAAGGGTAAACCTCTAACCGGCATCGGACAGAAACAAAAAATCAAAACTAACAGAGTGAATCCAATACAGGCAGAGTAATTCCAACATAGGCAGAGTAATCCGAACAACGGCAGGGTAAATCCAATACAGGCAGTGTAGCACACAATCTTGCAAAAAAATCTGACAAAGGATACTGAGAAGGCTGAACTTAAATAGGGAGACAGAGACCAATCATTGGGCAGGAGAAAACAAGGTAACAAGCAAATTAATTGGCAGGACAGGTGTGGACAATAAGTGGTGGGAAAACAGGGGGAGTGGTGTCACAGCCACAAACACAAAACCACATGGTCTGCAAACAAAGGCATGGCCAACAGTACACAAACAGACCAGCAGGGTGCCCCGGACCCAAAACCCTGACATCACGTCTTTAAGTTTTCTTCCAAATCAGAGTAATCCAGTTGCCTAATATTTGTCTATACATCCACATATACAGTACACGCAAACTGTTGATAGTTAGTTCACCATAGTTTTAATGGCACCGATATGCCAAAATGTAAACAGCTATTGTCTAAAAGAATTACAACAACAATTAGCCCACAATTACTAGCTAAGTCCATGGTAACATTATTTTTTCTTCTAACATTCCCCAATTTATGGCAACTGTAATTCCAAAGTTTAGAGCATGGTATCCCCCATTTTGAAGTAAGAAAAAACATAATAACTGGAATTATCCGCTGTTGGAGGAGGACAGCTGTCTTTCTATATCCTATATAGGGCTATATTGTGTTGCAGCTCTGACCAATGTCCTCTATGTTTCTGGGGTGCAGCTGCTAATTTTGTTGTTCTTCGTGCCACCAGCATCATCTTTTGGCATTACAGTGACATTTGTTGACCATTGGTTGGTAGTGTTGAAGAGGTGTTATTCCAGCTTTGATAGCTGTGGGGCGAAATGTAGCTCAAACATTGATTGTCCCTTACTGTACTTGCAATCTAGTAACATTTCCAACAGCACAAAGGGCATTCCAAAATACAGTATACATGCAGAGGGTTTTGACTGACTGGGATATTCAGCTGAAGCTGCTGCAGCAAAATATGGCTGGTGGGGACCGTCCAGAACCGTAGCTGCTGAGAGCAAACACATAACCCTCTCCTGCCAACAGAAATGTTATCATTCTGCTGCAGGATGTCTGTGTGGGCAGTTTTTATTGGTTGCTGTCGCCAATGACAACCCAGAGAGAGCCTGTGTGCGTTACTCTGCATTAACATTTTACTCCTCACTTGGGTAGGGGTGTGCTGGACACTTCTTTAAGATCCTGAAGATTATCTGCAAAAAACAACCAAGACGTGTGTTTTTGTCATGTATTTTGCTTACCACTTAACTGTTATGCTAACACTTCTGAAACGTGAAACGAGAGATACAAGGACTAAGGACTATCAGAGTGTGGCCAAAGGAGGCAATTCCAATTCCATTTTGAGTGGGGTATCTTCAAGGAGGCTGCCACATACGACAACATCACCGACGTGCAGGAATACACAGACACCATAATTGAGAATAAATGCATGGATGACGTGACTATTGTCAAAACCACCAAGCAGCGTGCCAACCAGACTGACTGGCTGACTTGAAATGAAGACTTGAAATTCACTGCTGAGACCATGTAATTCTGCATTCAAATCTGGGGACAGCGCAGAATACAGACTTGCCAGGAGAAACCGGAGCATCAGAGAGGCAAAGAGGCAGTATGGACAAAAGCTCAACAGTCACTTCATGGACAACAGCAACTCAAGGCACTTGTTGCTTGGCTTCCAAGTCATGGATGCTCCCATCATCATCCAGCAACCAAGCTGTCCAAAGCTGCAGGGAAAAAAGGGATTTGCCTGCGTCAACCCACGCAAAGCTGCAGGGCCGGACAACATCCCAGGGTGCATTCTGAAAGACTGTGTAGAGCAGCCAAAAGATGTTTTCACAGACATCTTTGACATCTCACTCAGCCAAGCTGCAGTGCCCACATGTCTAAAAAGCGCCACCATTATCCCTTTGGCTAAGAAGTCAAGCCCAGCCTGCATGAATGACCACCCTGTAGGTCTCACACCCATAGTGATGAAATGCTTCGAGTGGCTGGTCATGGAGCACATCAAGGCCGGCCTTCCTGCAAACTTAGATCCCCTACAGTTTGCTTACAGAGCCAAGAGGTCCACAGAGGATGTGCTCTTCCCCATACTAAGCCTCACCCTGTCACATGTGGAGAGGAAGAACACATGTGCTCGGCTCCCCATTGTCTTCAGCTCAGCTTTTAACACCATCCTCCCACAACAGCAAGTGGAAAAGCTGAGGCTGCTGGATATGGACACTAGTACCTGCAACTTCTTGACACCGAGGCGGCAGACAGAGAGGGTTGGCAGCCACACATCAGGAACAGTCACAGTGAGCGAAGGCTTTACCCAGGGCTGTGTCCTAAGCCCCCTGCTCACTCTGCTGACGCGTGACTGCACTCTCAGATTCAGCTCCAACCACATCATTAAGTTCGTCGATGACACAACAGTGGCGGGACTCATAACGGACAATAATGGGTGTGCCTACAGGTCAGAGGTGAAGGAGACCAAGGAGATGGTAACTGACTTCATGGAGGTCATTAAACATTAAACACAACTGACCATTGAGGGCACCACAGTCGAGAAGGTCAGCAGCGTGAAGTTCCTGGGCACCCACATGGCAGATGACCTGAACTCCACCACCAACATCATGGCCATCGTGAAGAGAGCCCAACAGCGACTACATCCACTCCACAGACAGAGAAGGCAGGCTTCCCCAACACACAACTCACCACCTTCTACAGGGGCACCATTGAAAGCATCATCATTTCCAACCTTTCGGACCATTTTCTGTAAACCCTAGAGATGGTTGCGCTTGAAAATCCCAGTAGATCAGCAGTTTCTGTAATAATCCAACCATCCCGTCTGGCACCAACAACCATGCCAGGTTCAAAGTCACTTCAATCACCTTTCTTCCCCATTCTGATGCTCGGTTTGACCTGCAGCAGAATGTCTTCACCATGTCTACATGCCTAAATGCATTGAGTTGCTGCCATGTGATTGGCTGATTAGAAATTTGCGTTAACGAGCAGTTATCTATGTAAAAAGGGAGATGTCTTATGCAAAATTCAGTAAAATTATTTGCAAAAATTAAATATGGGAACATCTGAAAGAGAAAGTATGTTTAGTTATGTTCACTTCAGCAAAAACTTGTCAGTCATCTTAAAATTATGTTTTTGGGGTTATTGATGGGAACCAAACAGGAACAATATGAACTGAGTCTGTGTACACAATCTTCTCACTGTTTCTTGCCAGGACAGGTGATCTTTTTCTGAGAGAAAGTCCGCTTTATTTATGACAGAGCCCCAAATAAATTCCCACAGTCGCCACTGTAAATAGCAGGCATGCATTCACATTTAGACAGATACTTCACACCATGACATAAGGCATAGTTATGCAACATGTGGTAGTGCAGGAAATAGAAAGGAACACATTTTTAATGTTATAAGCAAAAGATGGCCTGAACATGTTGGATAGCAGTTTGGTGTTGATGATCTTTGCTGTTTCCAGATGTTAATTGTCACAGTGAGCCACAATTACAACAATATACGCCCTTGTGTTGTCGCAGCCTTTTACTGGACACATGAAAACAGTTGGTGTATTTTCCACTTCAGAAGGAACTGTGCGGCTCGTCAACACATAAACATGAACCTATGCTCCTTGTAGATTTATTGTCAGTTTTCAGAGTGTATATTTTCTGCTGAAGGAGGGAACCGAGAGAGGGAAAACAGAGACCCACTGGTCATTTCGCCATCATTATTTCTTACTGCTCCCCCTGTCTTGTATGAGACCACATAGTACATAAGAACAAATTACTCTGACTCACCCGCTGCAGGAAAATGTTTTCAAAACCCACTCTGTATCTCAACTCACATGCACATTGTACATAAATTAAGAAGGAACCTATACCATACCATTGTGACACAGCATGAATATGACCATATAGAAGGACATCAATGCTGTGTAAGTGATTGGCCATATGGGGGTGCTGAGGCAATTGCCAGCTTAGGGACTGTGATCAATATGCATGTTATCAAATCAAGTGTAAACAGTAAAAGTGGCATTGTTATCTGCTCAGGAAGAACAATATTCTCTGAGCAGTTATTCTGGGAACAATGACTTGCTCTTTATTGGAGGCACATGAAAATCTTAGCTTTCCTATTGTCAAAAACAGGCCAGCTTTTACTAATATTTCAAAATGACGGACTGCTGTATTGCTGCTGCAAGACAGAGGGTAAAGAAAAAAAAAGCAACTGCGAAAATGAAACCACCGGCAGTATATTGACTGCCACTTACCAAGAGAAGAAAGAGAGCAAATTAAAAAAAGACACTTTTTTATGGCTGCATTGTAAATTAGTGTGACACAAATAAATGCAATCTTAATATGAGAGAGGCAAATGCTACTAGCAGAGCACCGGACCCTGAAGGACCAAAAGGCCAACCATTGCAATCACAATTACGGCTTACAATCAGCATAATGCATGCAATTCCTCTGCACACCCAGAAGGGGGCTAGCAACATCTACATTTTGATTGATGGTAACAAGAATGGACTAACAGTAACCGTGGCAACAGTTGCATATTGTGCATGATGCCTGGGTCCGCCTTTGTCCTTTAATAGCGAGCTAATGAGCGGCGCTGGCATCAAGTCAAAGATGACAGAGACGGAACGAGCAAGCGAATAAGTGGTGTGAAACTGAGAATCACAGATAGACAGAACGAGGAGGATTTCTGTAGACGGAAATCCTCTCAGCATCAACAGCACTGAGCCTCAGAGTATCTTGGTATGGGATACTGTCACCCGCATTCCCTCCCACAATTCCATTGTCTTTCTCATGCTCGCAATATAAAAAATTCAACCTGTGACAGTCTAAACCGCTGGAACACAGACTTGAACGGGCACCAGCATGTGTGGGAAGTGGGAAGAAGAACAAGGCTGCTAGAAATTATATTATAGCAGGGGCAACTGTGCATGTAAAGCACGGAAAAGAGCAAATGTATGAGAGCAAGCTGAAGGAAGAAATCAATGCTACCATAAGAGATGCAGGTTTGAATCTAAATGAAAGAGCAAAAGTTGATTAATATCCTCATTGTAATTATTCTGTCCTATCCTGCATTAGTTCTGTGAGTAATATAGTACAATGGACCTTAAGTAGTACAGTTTGTAACACTAAAAACACTACAAAACACTAAGGTTCTTCATCATTAAACAACATATTATTGAACCACGACCCAAGTAGTAACAGGTTGAAGCTACAAGGTCTCGTTGGCACGGAAAACATCTATAAAAAATCTTTTACCCCCACTGCCATCACCACACTGAAAAGTCACAAATAGGCAACATATCTCACTCCACTCAGTCACCCCTTTGCACTGCTTGCATCTTTTGGCATTTATGTACTGTCATTGTTTGGGACTGTCTGTTTTGTATGTATTTATTTATTTTGTGTAAATTGAACCTGCCCTGTCAAAGATGAATTGCTGTCACTTGTGACAGACAATAAAGTTGTTCTTATCTTATCTTAAACCAACAGATTACCTTTAATGTCTAATTGTTGAAGAGAGAAGTTTTTTTCCAAGCAAGCACTAATATAGACTCAAAAGGGCAACCTTTTGCACACTCTCAGGGAGTGTTTTATTGCAACATTACCTCTGTACAATCCACAGAGCTGTTAGGGCTGATGATGAAAAGCCTGCAGATGTGTGTATGACAGGGCTGGATCGGGACTCATTTTCAGCCTGGGAGCTTCATGCCTCAGACCAGCCCTTTTATGCTGTACACTCCACATTAAGGAACTCAAAATAATAATTTTTAAAAAGCATATAACACAGAAACCTTCAATAAAACTGCATTACTTGAATACTTTGGGAAACTTTACAGACCTATTTGCTTTAACATCCTGCTAGCTTTATAAACTCTCTCTCTCTGAGCTTAAAAATAGCGCATACAGGTAGATATGCCAATCCTAAGGCAAAGGAAGAACACAAACATGTGTATAAATGTTGATTCATACCCACGCAATATTAAAGAGTCTATAACACTATAACGTATTGTGCTTATCTTGCATGTATCACAGAGGTTTTTGAGGTGATCGAGATCCTGCCTTTCAGGTATACAGGTTCCCGGGCTCACTGCAACCCAACTTGACAGCATAAATGATGATCTATTATTGTGTTTACTGACCTGGTCAACCACCATTCCAGCCCAACAACCAGCCCGGCCCTTCAGGAATCTTCCTATGTCTCGCTATTAGCCCCTCCGTCCTGGAGTACAATGTTGGGATGCTGCTATGAGATTGGTTGTCATTCTTTCCCTGCAAGCTCAGCAACCCACTGGCCCAAGTTGACTCCCCGCTGGGCTAAAACATCAGGATCTTTACATTTTTTTTAACATGATTTATAAACTAAATTGTATAAAACAAGTAGCAAACTCCTTGAACAAATAACAAAAGAGAGAGAGAGAGAGAGAGAGAAAATGCTGAGATATTACCGTCATTTTGGTCACACTGCTTCTGTACTCTGTACTTACAATCAGCAACAGTGACAGCAAGCATGTGTGACCAAGAGTATGAATTTAGCGGTATCATTGTGAATGCATAGCTCTGCTACGTGGACCACCTATTCTCATTGTAGTAACAAGCTGCTTAGACAAAAAAAAAGACACTTGGCCAGCTAGCGAATCCTTGCTGATCAAGACACTTGTGAATACAAACATCTCTCTATCCCAATAGGTTAATGCAGCTGGATCTTTTTTTGGAGAGCTGGCAATCCAACACTAGTTTTCTTGAAATAGACAAAGAAAAAAAAAAAGGAATAGAAAAATGAGTACTGCTCATGGCTGCTGCATCCTCTGTCTGAGACACTCTGTTGCAGCGCCTGTCTATTTTAAGCCCCTCCCCAGAAAAGCCTAGTCTGTTCTGATTGGTCAGGCACTTCCTGGTCTCTGCTCCGCTATTCCGTCTCCGTACTGCTGAAGACGACTGACTGCAACTGAGTGTATAGTGGGATTTTCTACCAAAAAAACTAAAATATAAAGAATTTTAAAACAAACAGTACATAACTAGACATGTTGCTGCAGGACTGTGAAATTAGCAACACAAGCAACCGATATTACAGCTTTATCTGCTGTTAGCATGTAGCTACATGTGGTAAACAGTGGCCTGTGGGGGAATATAACAGCACTTTCTACACAACACAACGTCCCAGCAGGAGTGTGGTTCCAAATTAGGGAGCAATGAACAACACCAGCAACCAATATTACAGCTTTGTCTGCTGTTAGTGTGTAGCTACATCAGTGGCACCTGCTGGAGGGTAAGCTAATTTTTCCGGCCTACATTATAAATGTGTTTATTCAAATGTAAATTCTACCCTTCGTTCCTTTTCCAAGAAAATGGTCTGTGACCTTGTTGTACCAACTAGGCGTCTTTTAGTCAATGAAAAACACAGTAGTATATATTTCACCAATTTTTGTTTTTTTGGTGACATTTTAGGGGAAGTTCAGGTTCCCTTGCAGTCTTAGAGCAATCTTCACTGAGCTACATGTAGTAAACAGCAGCATGTTTTACCAGAGCTGTGGGGAATTGTACTTTGTGGACGTCCTCAGCGTGCTTTTCCTGGAGCAGATGACCTTATTTGAAAATCCGAGAAGGCTCGCTGTCAGACCGCCGAGAATGTAGAAAAACTGTCTTAAAGAAGGCCTTAATAGCAGTCTGTATCCTGAAGAGATCTGCCCATGGTGGGTTAGACTGGTTACCCATATGCACGTTTACCTCATTATTTGAAACTTTGGTAATGTTTAGCATGAACATCAGACATTATAACAAGATATATATGACAAATTGTATATATGTTCAGTACTGTGAACCTGTTGGCCATCCAGCAAGTGACTGTCAGGGGTCCTCTGGTTCACCTAAAACAAATCCAAACCGTGAGCCACATTCACAACATTTTTTTTTTATTGTACCTCTTAAAAGCCCTACTAAATGTCACTAAAGGTTCCCAAGGAAGATGCATTCACACCTCTCTCATGAAAGTAACATTTTTCTAAAAAATGGAGACCTATAATATGCCTATAAAAGGAAATAGTATTCAACCAAAAAGCGACTATACTGTATAGCTCTATTCTTGTAGTGTACATGTTGTAGCCATTTGATCTAGGTGGTAGCATGAGTGCCGCATCGCCATGAGGCTACAATGTCAAATAGGTTTGATCACACATTTTTCTAGCTGTCTCCATCTTTTAATGGTGCTATTATTCAGGTTACATGTGTAATACAAGCACACACCACGCCAGATATGGGTGAGTGGTGTGGTGTAGCTTAACCTAACTATCTTGTCAGTGCAGTCCACTACCCTTAACTTAACTAACTCAAAATTGTTATAATTACTCTTATACCAAAACTTAGGGGTCAATTAACTTCTAATTAATTTCTCTGAAATTGGCAAGTTAGGAACAACTAAAAAACTATTTTCCTTATTTTTCTGTCCTCTAAAATGTCTCACATTGACTATATTGACTTGTACTGTACCTGTACAAAGTTTGTCACTAGACAGGTGTTTATACATTCCTCTCCTGAAGGATGAGATGTCTATGCAATTTTCTGCAATTGGAGATTCAAATGTCACTAATCCATAAAACAACAACTGTCTAATATGGGAAGCACTATTCGATGGGGGAAAAACTTCAACACAACACCGGCAAAGAAACCTGAAACCTGGAGCTCAGAGTGGACTGTCAGTACAGAGAGAAAACACACTGCCATCACAGCTGTCAGCCACTGACAGTTGCAAGATAAAAAGCTAACAAACAAAAAAGATGCCTACTAAACTTACCATTCTGATACGTCTGCTTATCCCCAATTTTAGTGCACAACATATTCATCATCTGAGTTCGGGACTGACTGATGCTGGGCTCAGGACGCCCAAACTATAACTTCCTTGAGTCGCACATACAATACTGCGCGACCATTCCCGCAAGGGGCTCCGTTGCCCTGACACCTCCTGTCTGAAGCCAGGCTCAAACATGTTGGCCTGATGTGTTTGTCTGATGTAGTCATCTTAATGGGTGTATTGTACACTGCTCTTTTATCTTGGGCCAGCTCTTCAACCTCAAGTAGAAGCTAGCACTAGCACAAGCATGAGCAGTGGTAGGTGAGGCCAGATCCAGAATTTCTCAATGAGGGAGAAAGAGTAGAGTTTAAAGAAGAATAAATTCAGAACAGGATTAGAATTGATTTATATTTTAGAAAAAAAACTTTTTGTTGAGCAGTAACAGTAAAGTTTCCAACAACAAAGTCGATATAAAGACCTAGACTCAATATCAACCACTGAAAACAAATCTAAAAATGTCAATACAATAAATGATATTTCTACATCAGTCCTTCATCCTGACTGTCCTCTTCTGCTGGTGAGTGAGATTCACTGCCAGCCTTTGTTTTAGCTTCTTCATAACAATTTGCTATAAGCAAGCCAACAACTTTGGACAAAGCACATGGATTTTCATTTTTTTTTTATACTTTTTTTTTTCGTGTGTGTAAGTGTCAGGGCTTAATAGTTACTTGCCAAAGACTAAATTTACTTACTTACTTACTTTACTATATTTGGCTACTGCCGAATGTTAATTCTGTAACCTTGGCCATTCCTGTAGCTAACTTTAGCAAGCCAGCAGGAATACACAACACTTGATTTAGACAAATTTTGTGTTAGCGAAAGTCACTTTTCTCCTGGCCTCTCCACACCTCCAGCCCCTGCTCCACCTATCACATCACAGACCAGTCCATCTGAGCGCAAAGTGATATCTCAATATCATGTCAATGTCAGTGTCAACTGAGAATTACTGGGATTAATGCCATGTAATTACTGAATTTCAAAATGTAGGCTAATCACATTATTGATGTAACACTGCTAGTGACAAATATAAAAGGGATTTGGAAAAAAATAATAATAATAATAAAGGAAAACATATAAGACTGTTTACATTGTTTTCATTTTTTTTATCCATAACATTTCTCTTTTAAAGACAAACCGATGAATTCTGTATTTGATGTCGAAGATATCGTAACACTCGAAGGAGCACACATCCTCTTCCAGCACCGAAGGATGGGCAAATATCCACTGATTTATTACCCCTAAGTAGATTCTCTGATTCTCCATATAATAAATAAGTTATGAACCTAAAGCACCAAATGGAAGTCATCAACAAGAGATCAAAAAAGGACAAAGAACATTTAGGCCTAAAAACCACCCCTGTGAAGTCAAATTGTGTGTATAATGGTCTGCGTTTGAGGGGAAAGGTTCATACAGAGTGAGAAATGAAAATGTTTTTCTTCATTCCATTCATGTGAAATACAAGCACTGTTTTGTTTGATGTTGGAATCATCATCAGGTAAGATGCATAGATGCTAAAAATGCCATTACATTAACTCTAATGTGGTTCCAAAGAACATCAGGTACATTAAGCGCTGCTCTGATTTGTTTTCCAAGAGGCAATGAAAACTCACACTAACATATACACTCATTGTATACATGATTGAAGAAATGAATTACTAATTGTATATATGCTCCTTTCTACTCTGCAATATTTTAGCATAAATTACTCTAACATTATGTTTCACAGGTTCACAAAATATGGATGTACAGAAGGCTACATACCAGACTCCTTCCATTACAGGTAATGATTATTGATAATATTAATAATAATAATAATCATAATAATTATGATTATTATTATAATGATTATTAGTTATTTGCTATTCTCAGTAAATTACATTAAAAGACCAAAACCAACAATCTATGTCCTGTCTTCCCTATGTTTCCACATCCTGATATTTAATACTTGATAGGAGAAACTACAAGTGAATATGGTAAACATATATATATATATATATATATATATATATATATATATTCTGTTGACATATTAGAATCAAAGGTTTTTACAGTGAAATGCTGGATCTCCAGAAATCAGAAAATTACGGAAGACCTGAAATGCAAGGCAATTCTTTTTTTCGGGCATTGTTAGCCAAAACCTAACCCCCAATAAGCTGGACTAGGACAAATAGGCATTGTTTTAGACGACATTTCCAGGGCGTCCTCACCAAGAAGTCACCTCGGCGGCTTCTAAATGACTATGACCGACAACATACCGGTCAAATTTATGTCGTCGAGAGGACATCCTGGTGACCATGTCCTAGAAATGATGTCCAAATGTCCCCCTATTCAGCTGTGAACTGGCCCAGTCCTTAATGTTGCTGAAGCTGTATAAGATAAAATATGTATGACTGTATATGACAGAAATGAGCAGTACAGTTAAATTATTGCATTTAAGTGGTGGATAAAGTTATTGCACAAAGAAAAGATAAGTGTCCAGGGATGTAAGAGTAGATTATTAATTGCACAGTTAGTGGCTCCCACTCCTTCCCTTCTGTCCTTTTTATTTCCTCCTCCCCCCGAGTGAGGAGTTGTAGAGTGTGATGGCCTGAGGGACAAAGGAGTTCTTGATCTGTTGGTCCTACACTTGGGCAGGAGCAACCTTCCACATAACAGGCTCCTCTGGTTGCTAATGACGGTATGCAGGGGGTGGCTGGCATTGTCCATAGTGTCCAGTGTCCTCCTCCAACGTCACCAGCGAGTCCAGTGTCATGCCAACCACAGAGCCGGCCCGCCTGATCGGTTTATCCAATCTGGAGGTGTCCGTCTTAGATATGCTGCCCCCCCCAGATCACCGCAGTGTAGAAGAGGACACTGATGACCACAGACTGTCCAGTCCAGTTTATTGTCCAGCCACAGCCCAAGGTATTTGTATGCGTCCACAGCCTCCACCTCAGCTCCCTCTAGCAGGACTGGTCGCGGTCTTGTTCTGGACTTTCCAAAATCAATGACCTGCTCCTTATCTTGGAGGTGTTGAGCTTCAGGTGGTTAGTGTGGCACCAGAGAGCAAAGTCCCCCACCAGACGCTGATACTCCTCCTCTCTGTCACCCCTGATACATCCCACGATGGCTGTGTCATTGGCGTACTTCTGTATGTGACACAGCTCCGAGTTGTAGCAGAAGTCCGAGGTGTACAGGGTGAAGAGAAGAGGGACCAGCACTGTGCCCTGAGGGGCTCCAGTGCTGCTGACCACAGTGTAAGATGTGGTGTCTTTCAGCCTGACATACTGTGGCCTGCAATAAGGTAGTTTCTGACCCAGTCCACCAGTTAGGGTCCACTCCCATCCTGTTCAGTTTGCCCAGAAGTATAGGGGGCTGGATGGTATTAAAGTCACTGGAGATGTCCAAGAAGAGAATCCTTGCTGTGCCGCTTCCCTTATCCAAATGGGAGTGGACTCGGTGCAGCATGTAGAGGAAGGCATCCTCCACACCAACATCTGGCTGGTACGCAAACTGCAGGTGGTCCTAGGCGTGCCATGTCTCCGTAAAGATGAACAAGCTGCTCTCATGGTAGATCCGCTGGTTGTTCCGGCAGTGAGTTCACATTCCCCATGATCACGGAGGGAATCGATGGCTGGTTGCGCCTCCGATTCTCTGCGCGCTTGGCCTTTAGCTTCCCTCCAGCCTTGCAGCCCCTGGGTCTCCTCCTCAGCTCCGCCAGGACGGGGTGTCATATCCCCGCTCGTCCTTTTGTACGTAGAGCCAGCAGTTCATCTCTTGAGTAATTGAGAAAACTGGCTCTTTGTTGCAATTTAAAGTTAGAAATATCCATAGGATATATATAAAACACACAATCGCTTCACAAGAAGAGTAAAAAAGTAGAACGAAAGGGGTCAAAAGCCAGCGCAAATATGTTGTATATATGTTCTGATGAGATACAGATGTCCGAGGGGGAGCCATGCTCTCTCAGCATTCCCCTGAGGACCAGAAGCTTCACCCCTGTGCTTTTATCTCGAAGAAGCGTGGAATTATGCTGTTGGAAATCTCTTGTGGCGGCCTGCCAAGTGTGCGCCCGGGGCAAAAAACTCCAATTGACCAACTGCTGGTCTACTTCATCCACTTCCCGTTCCCACTCGTCCCTGGTCCCACACAGCTGTGGACTTCGTCACTGGCCTTCCTGTTTCACAAGGTAATTCTGTCAAACTCACCATCGTTGACCGATTCTCCAAGTCTGTCCACTTCATTCCTCTTCAGATACTCCCCTCCACCAAGGAGGCTGCCGACCTGTTAGTGGTTCACATGCTTCATGGGATACTATCGGACATCGTCTCGGACATTGGACCCCAGTTCACCTCACAGGTCTGGAGAGCCTTCTGCCAGGCTTTTGGTACTACAGTTAGCTTGTCCTCAGGCTTCCATCCCCAGACCAATGGGCAAACCAGGACCTAGAGATGTCTCTGTGATGTGTGGCTGCCAAGAATCCCACCGTGTGGAGTGACCATCTCCTTTGGGTTGAGTATGCAAATAATTCTCTCTCAAGTGCTGCCATTGGAATGTGACCATTCCAGTGTGCCTTGGGGTACGTGCCTCCCCTTTTTCCTGTTCAGGAGACTGATATAGCGGTTCCATCCATCCAGGCCCATCCAGGCCCAACTGCGCCGTTGCTGACGTGTTTGGTAGGAGGCAAGGTCAGCCCTGCTTCGTTCTGTGAAAGCTAACCATCGCATTGCTGACAGTCAATGTCTACACTCCCTCCCCGGATGGTGGACGATCATCTGGCATACACTGCGGTTGTTGGACATACAGCGGCGGGGGAGGGGCTTCCTTTATCTGGTGGGATGGGAGGGTTACAGGCCTGAGGAGTGGTCATGGCCTCCTCGCTCCTTCATCCTGGACCTGGTGATGGTGAGGGATTTTCATAGACAGCACCCAGACAAGCCTGGTGGGTCGCCTAGGAGGGAGTACTGTCATAAATCTGTTTTCCCAGTGTTTCCTCCCCTCCCCTGTGTCTGTGTCTCGCTCTCTCCTAGGAACAGGTCTAACGAGCTGGCAGGTGTGCAGGCAACACACCTGTTCTCAATTATCAGCCACAGTCAAAACCCGGTCTCTCCAGTCCCTCTTCGTCAGATCGTCTAGTCTCCCATGTGGCACACTGCCCTGACTCCTGTTGCTATTTTTTTAGATAAACGCTGTTTTCCCCTAGTGTGTTGTACAAATACATACCTTGTTTTTCTCTGCGTCCAGGAGTGTCCACGCTTGCCTGCACCCTGCTTATGCCAGCCTAATCTGCTCCTGTCCTTCCACCTCGCCTCACTGCCTTGCCACTCGGCCTCCCCATCCAGCCTTATCTCATCTCTCTGCTCACCTTACTGCCTCCCCTCTCAGCTGATCACCTGCATCTTAAATACTGCACTAATAAAGCACCTTGAACTGAGTTTCGTGTTCGGGTTGGTTTGGTTGGTTTTACTTACGACACGGGGTCTAGCCGTGTTTGCTGGGAAGTTAATCTCATACTAAAATTCTGACTATTTATATATGAACAAAGCCTCTGGAAATTTCTGGCCAAGGGTATATTACAAGTTTTCTGAAATTTTATCTTAAACAATTATGCATTATCTTGTGAATTATGTGCTAATTTGCATACATTTGGAGAATAAGCCTGTGAATATTCTCATCTGGATTTCAAGAATGAAATGTGAACATTGGCTCAAGTCAGGTTCAGAGGTTTTGTTTCATTTTGTTTACATATCAGAGTCAAAGGTTCTTACTGAGGGGGTTTTGATATCTGTTTATCACTCCATAAATCAGAAAATACTGCCCAACAGCCATCTTTTAGGGATACATTTTTGTATACTGTAAATCAGGCTATGAGTGATATGTGAATAAATCCCTGGGTTAAAACCTTCAGAATATAGATGGAAATGAACTGGAGTTTGATGTATGGAAGTACTACTCAAGTGGAGATTTCTGACCCATAGCATGGAAAAGAAAATGCCATACATCTGGCAAGACACTACAGATACATTTTACTAATATACACAGTAGAAACCAGAAGTTTACATACACTATGCAAAAAATCACATAACACTTTTTTTTCTCACTGTCTGAAGTTAAGCCAGACTAAACCTCTCCTGTTTCAGGTCAGTTAGGATTATCAAAATTATTTCATTTTACTAAATGCCACAATAATGAGAGAGAGTATATTTCAGATAATTTTTTATTACTTTCTTCAATGTCAAAAGTTGACATCCATTTCCAAGTTTTAACTTCCTGGCTTATGTCTTGAGGTGTTGTCTTAATATTTCCACATAATGTTCTTTCTTCATGATGCCATCTATTTCATGAAGAGCTCCAGTTCCTGCTGCAGTAAAACAGCCCCACAACAATATGGTACCACCTCCATGCTTCACAGTTGGTATGGTGTTCTCAGGTCAACAAGCGTCCCCCGTTTTTCTCCAAATGTAACGCTAGTCATTATGGCCAAACAGCTCCACTTTAGTTTCATCAGACCATAGGACATGTCTCCAGAAGTTGAGATCTTTGCCTTGGTGTCTTTTTGCAAACTGTAATCTAGCTTTTTTTTATGTTTCTTCAGGAGTAACGGCTTCTTTCTTGCTGAGTAGCCTTTCAGCCCATGTGTTGTCAGTTAATCAGAAGCTTCCAAAGCCATGACATCATCATCTGGGCTTCCCCATGTTGTTTAAAGACAGTACTTTTTGTGTATGTAAACTTTTGACCTCAAAGAAAGTAAAAAAAAATCTCTAAGAAAATCTCACACTCATTATTGTGGCATTTACCAAAATAAAATAGTTTTGGTAATTCTAAATTAACTGAAACAGGAGAGGTTTAGTCTGATTAAACTTCAGATGGTGAGAAAATAAGTGTTTGCACAGTGTATGTAAACATCTGGTTTCAACTGTATCTCCATGAAACTTCGCCAGTTGAATACTAACATTTAGACAATTATTTTATTATGACAAGTTTTCTGAAATTGTATGTTTAACTATGCAAATTAGGCATCATTTAATGCTAACATTTGGTGAATTTAGACAAAGTGTAGTAAAAAATAAACATATAAATAAACACATTGTGTATTTTGGATGTTTTTCTTTGCACTAGCCTGAAAGAAGACATGTTAAGGAAGCAAAAAGCCAGTAATAACCAGTTCATTATATGAAAAAAATATGTTTTTGCCCGTAGTGTCCATTTCTGGACTCGCAGGGAGTTAGGCAATTTCAGGTACTGCCAGCTGAAGCCGGGGGGAGCTTTTAAGAAATTTTAAGAAATCTATGGTTGACATCATCAAGACTATGACCATATTTTATACAGTCTGCGGTCCAGAGTATATCCCGGTGTCATTTACAAGGTCCTCATCTTGAAATAACCTTCACACACCAAGACCGAAGCCTCTCAATTAAAGCATGCCAAGGACTTAAAAAGGTCTCTTAGCTTAATTACCATGAGAGCACATGCATGTACTGCTATCATAGAAAGAATACACAATGTATGCTGGTGCGGCAAAAATGACATGATCCTTCGCCAGTTTCCCACCACACTTTGTGTTTGCCACTGCTCTCATTAAATAAAAATTGGGACTATTGATGTATATATTGCACTGCTCTGTAGCTCCGCTTTTAAATTATATTCTGCCTCTTTTATTGTCTTGTATTTATTTTATATCTTGTCTTAATGCTTTATGTCCTATGTACAGCACTTTCAATTGACTTGTAGAAATAAAGTTGCCCTGCTTTCTCCCTGCTCAACCAACCGGCAGGAGTTGTTAGAACTGTGAAAATGACATCATCCCTCACTTGCTTCATCTACAAACACTGCAGGTGTCTGAGCCCTTTACCCTTCTATAATTAGCATTTTTTGCTTACTTGTTTGCCATTTGCTTTGCACGTCTTGCACTGTGTAGTGTTTCTTTGTCTTTTTCCTATTTTCTTCCTCTTGTATGCTATAGGTGTATACATAACAATAACACTGTCACCTCAAAGCAAAAGGGGTTCCTGGTTTGAGTCTGGTCTGGAGTCCTTCTGTGTGGAGTTTGCATGTTCTCCCTGTGTCTGTGTGGGTTTTTCTCCAGGTTCTTCAGCTTCCTCCCACATTCCATAGACATGCAGGTGTTAGGTTAATTGATGACTTTAAATTTGCCTGTGAGTGTGAATGGTTTTCTGTATGTGCCCTGTGTTGATAGACTGGCATCCTGTACAGGGCTTACCCTGCCTGACTTGTTATTTAGTGTGTGTGTGTCATCATGGCACAGTGTGGTCCTGGAGA
Organism: Echiichthys vipera; assembly: GCF_963691815.1. Lineage (NCBI taxonomy): Eukaryota > Metazoa > Chordata > Actinopteri > Perciformes > Trachinidae > Echiichthys > Echiichthys vipera. The sequence continues at coordinate 31,367,902 of NC_139827.1, read as the reverse complement.
TGCCTACTGTAGCAAGAACTACCACAGAGGTAGTTTGTGCAGATGTGGGGTTGAATTGTCCCCCTCTATACACACCTAATGCATGTTTGTTGTGCACATTAACCTTCTCCCTCACTAGCTTCACACACATGATCATTGCCAATTGCATTTATTGGAACACAGCGCAAATTTAGAGACCCTAACCCTAACCCTAACCCTAACCGCCCAGAATTCAACCTCAGATCTTTGCTGTGATGGGTCAGAACTTTACTCCAGTGCAACCCATGTGTCCCATTTGAGTATATTTTACCATTGCAGTCAACAGCATTGAAGGGCATTGTGTTGAACATTCGGCAAAGTAGCCGAGTCCGTTTAACTTAATTGGATGTGGTGGAAATCTGGATATCTGCTCAGCAGCTCTGACTGATGATGTCATCACAGACAGATAATTTCCTGCTGGACTGAAAATAAGTAACCTAACTACTGAAAATCAGGCCAACAACTGCACAACACTGCAATATAGTGGAATACTGAATCAGTTAGATTAGCTAAACCACAGTTAACTGTGTTGACTTTCTACTTCGGGCATAAGAGAATTGCACAACAAAACTCTTCCATCTCTTACTACTCATTCTTGCTGGAGTATTAATCCACTGTGCACAAAGAGGATCAAGTGAAATTGAGTTGATGTCCTTTGCATCCTTTTTGTGGTTCAGTCTCTATAACAGCAAACAGGCTGAATGGCAGCACTGGATACGAGCGTATGTGTGTGATTTCATGTGGTAGAGGAGGAGGATAATAGGGCATCATGCTCCATTTCTGTTATCTTTCCCTTTTCATTATTTTTCCAGGGAGAGTCAAAATAATACCTCCACTCCAATTCATACAGCACACGGCAACCTGTCAATGGGATCATGTCGCAACACCAAGATCTCATAACCCCCCTCCACACACAAACACACAAACACAAGCACACTATCAGTCTATCTTATATCTCTCTGCCTTTCACTATCCTCTCTGTCGCCCCTCTGTTTTCTGATCCTTATGGACTGTATCATCGTATCAGTTCTCTCTATGTATTGTTGTAACAAATCTCACGGCCTAATCTCACCAAGGTTTATGTCAGGGATGTTGCTGGACCGGTCATGATTTCCAATCGCAGATTCTCATATTCACATGATTATATTACTGAGGCAAATCGGATATGGGCCCAGCTCTCATATCAACTTCTTTGTAGATAGGGGGCCTATACTGTGGGTTTGCAAGTCCAACTGGCGAAATCGGTTGGGATCAATGTGTTTTGATGATGAGCAGAGCAAAATAACAACCGACAAACAAAACAATGATTTTGGCAGAAGTGGATGTGGTGGCATTGATGCAATCTGCTGTAAGCCTGGCATCGGGGCAAGCAAGAGCCCTGAGCAAAGCTGGGCAAAGCTGCATGCTCTACATCAAACTGTGTATGTGAAATGATAGTGGAGAGAAGCTATGATCTGCAGCGACCTCAAACATGACATTATGGGGATAAACTTGCTTTGTATGGTACGAGACACTTACAAAGCAAAAACGGAACAAAATAGGCAGCCATAACGTCTAGTTGATGACCACTTTGCAGTTTCAGCTTTTTAGCCCAAATACTCTCCCATTTCTACAAAGTAGAGAAACAAAGTTGAATTATACTTTCCCAATAATCTCAGCGAGCAACTTCACTGACCCACCCGTGCCGACTTTTAGTCTTTCAAAGGCTGTAATCCCAGTTTTAAAGCTAGAGTCTAAAATGTTAGTGAAACTATATCACAGAGATGGTTACAAGCCATGTATTATAAGTCCAAGTCAAGTCTTTTATGTTTTTAATAAATAATATTTAACTAAAGTTCACAGGATACAAGGTGGATACTAATGACATTTTATAATCTACTGTAAATGAACTGGAACCAATTACAGACATATCTGAAACTTCAGGTCCTGCTCTCATTGGATACATTTAAATACATTTTAAATAACTTGGAGACAGACACATCTAGCTGTAGATATTCTGCATGATACATGAAATTAACTTATTTTATTTATTTTTTTATTGTATTATAAACATTTGTCAGAAACGTTGTTAGTTGTGCTGGTGCTTGTCTTGGCCAAGGCATTTTTAATGTCACCAAGCTTTTCCTGTTAAATAAGGCAGTGTCTTTAATGTTTCGTAACATTAAAGTTAAATCTGTAACATACATTTTTCAAAAATATGTAAGTATAAGTCCAAGGTACGTTTTCAGGTGCCTGATTTACAATCCACAGATGTTGCATCCGGCGATTCTTTTGTTTAAGCTCTGCATGAAGTAATTAAAGCCAAACAATATGACAATTAGTAATGGAACTGCAGCATCGGCAGGTGATGTACTCGCTATAGAGTAAATACATAAATTTGTGCTCTTGCACCAGATGCGTAAAGTTACACATGGTGGGAGGGAATGACATTCTGCTTGTGATGTTAATGCAACAAAAACTACAAAAATCTTAGTCCGAATCGAGTCTAAAGTCTGAAGTTACATTTGTGTGTGACTAAAGTGCCACCCCAGTCTGAGTCTGAAATACTTCTTCAGCTCATTGTTTGGGTTTTACAGCCTGCAACTTCACAGTTTGGTTCATTCTCACCTCTCAACCTTGTTTTCAGCCACAGCAAGCAGCTGTTCAGCAAGAAAACTCCAGTGGAATTAGCCATCAGCGAAAACTATTTCCAAACAGTCTTAAAAGGATAGTCAAGTTTAACGTGACATTTATCTGGTTACCCAATGCTGAATTCTAGAAATTACTACTACTTATCCATAACGGCAAATTTTTTTGTGAAATTTAATGCTGTATTGATTATGCTTTCTATAAACACAATGAGGAAACATTGCAACTATGAGTATGTCCATGAAGTAATAAAATAGATACTTAATGCATCTGCTAAATATTTACAGACAACATTTTTGTTGTTGTTATTTTATCTACAATATACACCTTTGCAATACAGTTTATTTCAATACTTTTTTAAGGCATTCACAGCACTTGGTTGATGTTAGAGAAAGATTCAGGTCTTGGTTTAATATTGATAAAGTCAACAGTGGTGTGAAAACTCCGGCATTTAGTACACCCACTATCAACACGATCTATTGTAGCACTTAACACGTTGAAAGAAAAATATTCCCAGGGAACAAAATCCTTGCAGCAAATATGTAAGTTGCTTAACAAAATACAGTATATCAATATAACCAGTACTAATATTGCGCCCTGTGGTGCTTGCTAGTACAGTGACAGTAAGGTGAATATATTGTGTTAACTGCTGATGTTGCTGCCCCTATGTGGCCAAAAAATCAATTAGGATTGGGATAACATGTAAACAACACACATACAGTAAAAGATGATTTGGACATGCAGGACAGGATCAAAGGGCCCTAACTCCAGAAAATTGAGTTCTCATGGGAATGTTATTGTATCATAAGTAATGTCAAGTATGTAAAAAGGGAGCACAAGTAAGAACAGAACTGCTGGGCCAATGGAATGAATCTTTTAAATCTGTTTTAAATGTATATACATATACATCCTTAATATATAATATATATATATATATATATATATATATATATATATATATATAGGATATACAGGATCATGTGAGAATCGGGTCCACGTTACACAAAAAAACAACCTTGTCAGGCTGTGTGAGGGGCCAGGGGCCTTGCCTTGCAGAAATTCAGTGGCCACAAAAATCTCTCTGCACCCCAAAAAGCATTTTCTCCATAGACCACCATGGCAAAAGAAACATCTGTAAGACTGTTGACAGACCCCTCCAACTGTAAACAAGGTCCACTGACTCTTTCTTTTTTGGTGACGACAACACAAGAGGCAACTGCTTTTTCAAAACAACAATGACAGCAGGTTGGAGATTAGCTGAGATGCTGCAATAGCATCTGTTTTATCAGAACTGTAGGGTTTTTCTCCATGGAAAATATGTTTTGACTTCGGCAAGAATCTGATAGACAGATGTTTCATCCAGTAACCTGCCAGGTATATTTTGAAAGTGTCTGTCCTTTCCCAATCAGTTTCCAGTGATGGCCAATATAGTGGACTATAAAATAAATAAAGAAAATGGTTCATATAGCTGAATGTAGCTTAATTTGCCCATCACTAGTCCTGTGTAACAAACCATCTGTCGTGTCAGGTTAGTATACTGTGAATATGCTTTTCAGAGAGCAGGTGTGTGTGTTTAGCATTGTATGGAGCACTTGCCTTCACTAATGGACCTTTCTACAACAGTCGTGAGGTCAGGCATCTCTTTAATCTTTGAAACAAGCTAATCCTGGATCTGCGGGGGTTGTGAAAGATTTTAAAAGCTGCCACTGACACATGTAACCTTTTCATTTTCACATAGCTCCTATGTATTCAGCTGAACCTCTGTGATGGTTATAATTCTTTTTGTAGAGCTAGCTTTGAACTTTTGGTGACCAAATCCAAATGCTACAGTTCAAATGCTCGGCCATTGTGTTGTGATTTGGTTTCATTCCATTTTGTAAAAAAATGTAGTTTTCTCCCCAGATTTTGTATCAATAAGAAAAAAGTAGAGTTTTATTTCTGTTAACCCACCTTGAACTGTCTCCTCCTTTCCTTTTGGTGTCCAATAAACGGTTGTTTAAACTCTTGCATACTTGTGTTTTTTATTAAACGTTGTGATCACATTGTTTAATAACACATTGTTGTTCAGATTGCTGTCAAAACATTGAGAGGCTGATAAAAATGATACAGGACTCATTTTGAAAGGTTTTATAAAAATATAACATATTTAGAGTATCAATTATAGTTAAAACATTGGTATAACCAAACACAAGTCTTTTGGTCTCTATTCTAAATCCGTTTTGTATTGTTCTTTGATTTCATGGGTCAAAAGAACTATCAATATAAGGCCCATGCAGCATTTGAAGCATTTGGAATTGGTCACTTCAGTTCCTTGCAAAAAGAATTATAACCCTCACAGAGGCTCAGCAGAATACAGAGGAGCTATGTGATGCGTGTGAAAATGAAAAGGTTATGTTTGTCACTAGCAGCTATTAACATCTTTCACAGGGTGCTTGTTTTTCACAACAGTTAAGTAGCCATTAGTTGGGTAAAAATCCTTAAAAATGCAACTGCATTTTTAATTTCATTGATCAGGGGTCAATGAAATGTTTATGTGCTTCAATGATTCCTAGGCCAAGGACCCCTTACCTGAGGAGAGACAGAGCAGAGGCCCTTTGCCACATACAGCATATTGTATAAAATTGAGTAGCATATTTCACTGGGCATACCATAACACGTAGGACGACTTGAAACCTGTAGAGGAGAGTAACACATGAGGCCACGTCCCCATTCCGGTGAAAGCAAACTGTCCTGTCCAGTAATTTGTCCTGGTTTCGCCTATTTTTACGTTAACCAGCCACGAAACCTCCTGCAACAGCTAACGTCAGTCAGGCAGACAGCTATGTTACATAGTTGAAGAGCGATGATCGCCGTTATATGGAAAAAAACAAATAGTTAGGGAATGTTTGTCCAGTTTACCGGAGGAGAAGTGGGTAAAGGAGTCCACTCAGTGTCCAGAGGTGACATACCCACACATTTATTTCTACCTCACTGAATCACCAGGTAATGCAGAACTATGACAACTATCCCTTTCTCTGACATTAATATAATGTCGTTTTAGTTTAGCTCTGTGAAACCAAACAAACTGCCAAGGCTTCGTCCACCTCAGATTAAATGAGGGTGGAAATGGACTGTCTTTCTCTCTCTGACACACACCCTCACTGCCATCTTTTTGACATAATTCTGTCATCGTTCTATCAATAAATATGGAAATATTATTAATAATGATATAGTAATAAAATAAATAGTAATAACATTTATTTTTATAACCTGAGTACTCACTCCTGTATTTCATATTATTCTCAATAATAATTCTTCTCCTTTGTTTTCACCGGGGAGGGGGAGGGGCCTTTTCCGTAACGCAAGGTTACTCTCTTCTGTACACATACCTAATTATGGTGCATAAAATTAGCTATTAAAATAATAATGATCAACATAGACATATACACTGGTGCCCATAAATTTGGAATAATTTAGTTTTCAGACACATTCCTCTCTTTATTTATTAATTTATATGTTGTTTTATTTTCACTGTGAAATGTTTGGAAGAGACACTTTATCTATCAAGAATAAATCACAATGTAACAATCTCTGAGAAATATTTTATTACAACTTTATGGGCAACAGTGTATTTATACATCATGTTTTAATGTTAAATATGCACGTGGATCCTTAAGCTTAACTGTATCTGGGGATGGCTGCAATGATGGTGTTGCTAGCTAAGCACTGCAAGGTAAAATGTTATAGTAAGGGCGCACTCACACTGTCCATCCGTACGATGCCCAAACCGGTTTTATGAGTAAAGCCTAGTTCGTTTGACCAGTGTGAGTGCAACCGCACCGCGCCTAGCTGCGGCCAGCTTGCCGGTCACGGCCCGTTTGGGAGAGCTGGGCTTTTGTAGAGCGTGTTTACTCTGAGGTCTATGGAAAGATTTGTAAACAAAGCAACGCATTGCGTTGACGTCATCAATGCGTGTGACAAATTACGGCGTGATGACGTATGGACAGGCAGGAAGCATTCGCCGAGGCCCAGATAGTGTGAGTACAAATGGGCCTGGCCAGCGGGGGGGAGAGGGAGAGGGGGGGGGGGGGGGGGGGGGGCAAGTACCCTAAAGCACGGTACGGATGGACAGTGTGAGTGCGCCCTAAGGCTACAGAAACAGGTGATTTACTGCTTGTTTTGTAATATCATTAAGCAACAAAACTGTGACAACGATATATGCTCTGATTATGGTCTGAGCAAACATTAATAAAAAATGTATGTTGGTTTTGAAAGGTTATTCCTACCTTGGAAAAGTTGTAAACAGAAGTGAATACAATGTGTGTCAGGAAATGTACCTTCAAACTCCCAGCATGCCGCTAGCCGCAATGAAGGCCTATTATGACAATAATGTGCGTACGACTAATACACTTAGTTATCTAATGATTGTTTGGCAAATTGCGCCCTTTTGATGAAGTCCAGCAAAAACCAAGCCCACCCACCGGTCGGACAAACTTTATAATTTTACAGCTAAACAGTAAAATGTGCTTATACACTAAAATATGTTTCTGGAAATAATTTATTGGAGAAAGCGGCAATACAGTAACAGAATATTGATTCATATTTCATCAGCGCTGCATAATTTCACAGTTTGATCAGAGTTTATGAGCAGTCATCGACAGAATCAGCTACATAACTTTTTCATAGATTGTCTGTCTCATTGTGATTTGGGGACATAGTGATGGTTTCAGCAAATAATAAAGAAAGCATTTTCTTACATGAAGTTACACACTATTTTTTACTTATTCTCACAATATTGAACATCTCCACAGTTAACATGTTACATGACTGATTACAACGGAAATCCGACTCACATGTTCTTTATTGTAGCCAGAACTGAACCTGGAAATAGAAGACAAAATATATTACATTACATTCAATTAGATTAGGTCAGGGATAATGTTAGACTAGGTATCCTGTATCAAGAATTAATGAAGGAGGGGGAGGCCAGAACTGGTGAACAGTTTCACCGGAACTACTGGGTGTCCCTAAGTAAATACTCCCCAAAGACAAGCTGTACTATTGGGCATACCAGGCATTTGTCTGAAGCCCCGGGCCCCATACAAGGCAATTCGGGGGCCCCAAAATGCCCACTTTTATTTCGTCCCCAAATGTATTGTTTTTTATAAAAAATCTCTTCACAATAATATCATTGAGATGTGTAATTTGATCAATTACTCATGTTTTGCATTGCGCTGCACGTCTGCGGCAATGATTACTGCGTAAAATCCAAAACGTTAAATAACAGAAAGAGTGAGAGGGGAGATAAACCCAGAAATTAAGCAAATATACGTAAGAGGGTCACAGAATACAAAACAGAGGGATTAAAGGCAGGTGTTTATTTCAAAGCTGCCAAAGGTATTCTATTATGTCATCACTGCCTACATGAACTGTGATGACGGATTTCTTTCTAAATTGAATTCAAATTAAGTTTGTTTAAAAAAAGTATAGTATGCTATTCTCACTTTGCAGGTGACACAAGACAGGCCACCATGCCCTGTCCAACCCCCGGCTGTGACTTGCTGGAAACCTCTTTTCAGTGTTATAAAATATGTTTATATACATTCAGTTAATATTACATTACCGTAAATAATGCTCATTTCTTTGTGTAGCGTATATCACGCATTGGCCCTGTATGAAATAATTAACAGTTGCATGAAAGAAGGATAGTGACTTTTGTTCATTCCTTATATGGAGTATCTCATTATGCAATATAAGCAGGGCTACACATAAACACTCACCCACCTGCCGAGTGCGGGTGAATTTGAGCCATGGCGGGTAACACAGTTGCTCCTACTCGCCACTTTGGCTGGTTGATTTAATTGTAGTCTTCTCAAAGGTCATCTAAATTAATAAACTGTTGGTAAAGTGATACAAAGACACTACAACTCCCATGAGCACTTGTGACGGACGACACTTCCGTGTTGGATGGACAAAAAAACAAAAAGAAAAACAGTTAAGTTGAGAAACACAGCTACAACTAGAGAAGTAGATCCTGACGTGATTATCAAAGACAAAGTGGGTAAAGTATGACGGCGGGGAAAAAGCAAAAGGGGTTTTGTTGGTGATTTGTAATAAAAACTTAAAACTTGCTGCTTATATATCCGGTATATTGAGTAATTACCAAGGCTGTCAATTTGAATTGCATTAGACTTCAGTGTTTATTGTTAAATAGATCAATTTTGTTGTCAATAAATGCTGTATTTAAACAGACAGTATTCATATTGCAAGGTGAGAGTTGTCTCTCTAAATAATCTTCTACATCCCTGCACCACTTTTTATTTTATGGATAGTGAGTTTATAAGCCCTTTATAAAGGGTATTTTTTTCTAAATATACTATATATATATATATGTGTCAAGATGGCGGCGCGTGCACACGCAGCGGCTCCTCTCTCTCCCGTCGTTTCGGCAATTTTGTGTTTTTTGTGTTATGCACACGCGTGCATATGTTCGTCCCAGTCGTCCTCGTCCTCGCTACACCCGAGACGCATCTACTCCCGTGAGGTTCTGCTCAACATCAGCAGAACCATTTCTACAAAACTCAAACCAGCTGACGCGGAAGAGCTACGCGACTGCGGCCTGCTCCAGGAGCCGGCTCATCCACCGACCCCCACTCCTGTATCCAGCCCACAGCGGAGGCGCCACAGGCGGTGCATGAGGAGGCAGAAGAGGGGGAAGCGCGGAGGTATCTGAGCTAGGCTAGCGGCTAGCCCTCATCGGCCGACCATCCCTACCATCACGCTGGCCAACGTACGCTCGCTGGACAATAAACTGGATTACATCAGACTTCTCCGCACAACTTCCAAGAGCGTGAGTGACTGTTGCGTTCTTGTGTTTGTGGAAACATGGCTGAATGACGGCGTACCAGACTGTGCTATCCAGCTAGCCCGGCTAGCATGCTACTGGGCAGACAGAGCGCTCGTCGAGGGGGGGAAGACTCGCGGCGGGGGACTCTGTGTTTACATCAGTGATGCCTGGTGCCGTGACGCTGCTGTGGTCTGTAAACACTGCTCATCACTGGTGGAGCTTATGGTCATCAAATGCCGGCCATTCTACCTGCCGAGGGAATTCAGTGCCATATTGCTGGTAGCAATTTACATCCCACCTGGCTCCACCAACAACAGGAGTGAGGCACTGAATGAACTCCACCAGCACATCAGTGAGCAGCAGACAGCCCACCCAGATGCCTTCCTCATCCTGGCTGGGGATTTCAACCACGCCAACCCCAAAAGCGTGTTTCCACAACTCCATGGACACATCTCTTTTCCGACACGGGGAAACAATATCCTGGACAATGTTTATACCACACACAGAGGGGCCTACAAAGCCCTCCCCCTCCCCCACCTCGGAGCTTCAGACCACTCCACTGTCATGCTAATGCCAGCTCACAGGCCCCTGGTGAAGGTCATCAAACCAGTCAAGAAGCAGGTTCAGGTGTGGCCTGAGGGGTCGTCAGAGGCACTCCAGGACTGCTTTTCCACCACTGACTGGAGCATGTTCAGACAAGCAGCCACCTACGACAACACCACAGACCTCCAGGAGTACACAGACACCGTCATGTCCTACATGAGGAAGTGCATGGAAGACGTCACGGTGACTAAAACCATCTCCATCCGGGCCAACCAGAAGCCATGGTTGACAGAGGAGGTCCACAGGCTCCTGAAGGCTCGTAACGTTGCCTTTAAAGCCGGCGACGAGATGGGCCTGAGGACAGCCCGGGCCAACCTGTCACGTGGCATCAGGATAGCCAAGAGACAATACTCCAGGAGGATCGCCGACCACTTCAGAGACAGCAGAGACACCAGGAACCTGTGGCGGGGGATACAGACCATCACAGACTACAAGCCCTCTCCACAGACCTGTGACAACTCCTCAACTCTGCCAGACCAGCTGAACGACTTCTTTGCTCGCTTCGAGGCTGACAACAGCACCCCGGCACAGAAGACCTCACCACCTCTCGGCGACCAGGTGCTGACGCTATCCCCGGACAGCGTGAGGAAATCCCTCAGAGGGACCAACGCACGCAAAGCCCCGGGTCCCGACAACATTCCTGGTCGTGTCCTGAGAGACTGTGCTGAGGAGCTCACAGATGTCTTCACGGACATCTTCAACACCTCACTGAGCCAGGCTGTTGTCCCCACGTGCCTCAAAGCCACCACCATCATCCCGGTCCCGAAGAAGTCGTCCCCCACCTGCCACAATGACTACCGCCCGGTTGCACTCACTCCCATCATCATGAAGTGCTTCGAGCGGCTAGTCATGCAACACATCAAGTCTGCCCTCCCCCCCACCCTGGACCCTTTCCAGTTTGCATATCGGTCCAACCGCTCGACCGACGATGCCATCTCCACTGCCCTCCACTCAGCCCTCACCCACCTAGAGACCAGAGACTCCTACGTCAGAATGCTGTTCATCGACTTCAGCTCAGCATTCAACACAATCATCCCTCAGCAGCTCACCCACAAGCTCAGTCAGCTGGGGCTCAACACCTCCCTGTGCAACTGGCTGCTGGACTTCCTGACAGGGAGACCACAGGCAGTTCGAGTTGGAAGCAACACCTCCAGCACCATCACGCTCAACACAGGGGCCCCCCAGGGGTGTGTGCTGAGCCCCCTCCTCTTCAATCTGCTGACCCACGACTGTACACCATCATCCGGCTCCAACCTCTTCATCAAGTTTGCGGACGACACAACTGTGGTCGGTCTCATCAGCAACGATGAGGAGACCGCCTACAGGGACGAGGTGAGCCACCTGGCCACGTGGTGCAAGGACAACAATCTCCGCCTGAATGTGGAGAAGACGAAGGAGATTGTTGTAGACTTCAGACGACGGCACTCCCAGCATGTTCCACTCACCATCGACGGTGCTGCAGTGGAGCAGGTGAGCAGCACCAAGTTCCTGGGAGTGCACATCTCTGAAGACCTGTCCTGGAGCAACAACACAGCATCACTGGCCAAGAGAGCAAACCAGCGCCTGTACTTCCTCCGCAAGCTCAGGAGAGCAAGAGCCCCGACCCCCATCATGCACACCTTCTACAGAGGCACCATCGAGAGCATCCTCTCCAGCTGCATCACCGTGTGGTACGGCGCCTGCACCGTGTCCTGCCGCAAGACTCTGCAGCGCATCGTGAGGGCAGCTGAGAGGATTATTGGTGTCTCTCTCCCCCCCCTGTCGGACATTTACAACACCCGTCTCACCCGCAGAGCCATCAGGATCGCAGGTGACCCCACCCACCCCTCCAACAGCCTCTTCAGCCTGCTGCCGTCGGGGAGGAGACTGCGGAGTCTCCGAGCCAAAACCAGCAGGCTAAAAGACAGTTTCTGCCACCAGGCAGTCAGGAGACTCAACTCCCTCCCTACTCTGCCCCCCCTCCCCCCTCTGACTCTGCCCCCTGCCACAGCCACCCTTACACCTCCCCTCCCCTCCGTCATCTGACAGCATGCCCCCCCTACCCCTACCCCCCCCCCCACCCACCCCCCCCCCCCACCCCCCACCCCCCCCACACACACACACACACACACACACACATTACATCTGAACTCGGACTCTAACTGCTATTTGCACTTCACTGCACTACCTCACTTTAATGAACAATACCGCTCTACCTCAATTCAACAAATGTCATTGCACTGTTACTGTCTATTTATTATTATTATTATCTATTCACTTTACAATCCACTGCCACTTTACATTTTTTACTCTTTGTATATTTTTTACTCTTTGTATATTTTTATTATTTTTATTATGTTGTATGTATATGCCGATTGCACTGGGTCTGAGAGGACTGTAATTTCATTTTTTGCATTTGTATGTCATACATATTGCAATTTTTGACAATAAAACTGACTTGACTTGACTTGATATACAAATTTTTGGCTAGTGAGAATGCTGAGTGGCTAGTAACTTTTGAAAACCACTAGCCACAGTGGCTGGTGAGCAAAAAAGTTAGTGTCAAGCCCCGGATAAAAGGTACATGCAGATGCAGGGCCCCCAAATGGCTATGTTCGCCACTGCCTTCCCCTGCCTGTCACTATAGTCACTGTATGTACTGTAGATCGTGTTTAGAAATGTTGTGAAGCTACATTTCCACTTTATTAAATATATCAAACCATGCCCGACATCTACGTTGACTGATCAGCTCAGTCTGTGTGTCACCTGACTTACTCGCTGAGCTGGGTTAAGAAATAAAGTCAACACTGTTGATTTCTTTCCATGGAGCTGACACGAAAACTATTTCTGTTTAGTAAATGTCTGTCAGTCAGCTGGTGAAGGCAGGTTATCGAGCTGCTGTCACTCTGCTCGGGAGCTGCCGACACGTCTCTCTACTGGTCACATAGGTAGGCTTCAGGAGTGTCAGGTTGGATGACCACTTAGGTGCCGACACTGAGCCTATAACCTGTAGCCTTATGTTAAAGAAGGTGCAGAGGCCAACGTGTTTCAGGGGTGTCAAAACTGATCCAGTAAAGGGCTGCTGTGGCCGTAGGTTGTTCTTGCTTGGTTGGACTGAAAACCTGCAGCCACACAGTGGCCCTTTCATGGATTAGTTTGACACATATGTGTTACATGATTGTGTTAAGGGGCACTTTCTTCTCACAGTGCTTAATGCTTACATATTGTTTGTGTCTTATCTTTCACTCTGCTGCTGTTTATGCACTTACATATCTATATAACTTTTACCTCCACGACAAATAACGTCAAGTTTTAATATCACAAGATCTCATGGGACGATATCTCATCACACCTCTAGCATTCAACTATGGAGATACTACCCAGAAATTAAAAGAATCATGCAAATACATAAAATTATTCAAATAAGCAAAAACAAGACTGCTTCAAGTGCTTCATAGAGACATTTTGTTGATTCAAGGTAATAGGTGCAGTCTGAAAAGATCAGTTTTCAGTCCGTGTCAGAAGATGTGTAGAGTTTCTGCTGTGACACGTCACTTTTGGGTGTGGTTACAGGTTCAGACACCCTCTTGGGTGTGGTCAGATGTGGTCAGAGCTAGCATACTTGAAACAGTGATAACCAGGAAGTCACCTTTTAATGTTTATACAGCAGAGAGGACAGAAGTACGGGTTAGTGCAAGTTGACCTCGACCTGGAAAGAATTACAGCTCAGATCAAACAGGTTAACCAACAACTGTTAAGCCAGATTATCTAAACCACTGTTCTTTTAATTTGTTCAAGTAAGCAAAAAGGAAGAAGTGATCCCTTTATTGACAGGAAAACTGTGAGCAGCACACAACTAAAAAATATCTTGGTAACTACAATGCTATTACTACCAATATGAACATTTACAAAAACTGATGATGCTTTTTAATGAAGCAAATTAAAAAAAAAGCTAAAAATTGAGTGCAGTTAGGGATCGATGTAAATAGAACTATTTAAAATATCAGAGATGAGGCAGGGTAATGTGTTTGGGACCTCACCACTCTGTAACTGTTCTCTGTCTTCATCGGCCCCGGGCTGAAATAGAGGTAAATAGACGAAATTGCGATTCAGACTGCAGTGGTAGCCCAATCAATTACTTTTCAGAATCTTGCCTTACTGCCCAGGCATTTTAAACATTTTTGTCTGTGCCTTCATGCTGTTTTCCAATGCGAGATCCTTCTGCCAAGCCTCCTTCTCCTTTCAAATGATGCATTAATACTGTCAAACCAGCCATATGCTGACCAATTGAGAGGCAAACCACAGATGTATACACTCGCACTTAAATTCAAATGCACCAGAGACTTATGTCGTTAGCTCAGAAATAATAATCAAGTCATACATGTCCTTGCATGAGGCCCTAACTTGATCAACGTCACAGTCAACAGAAAAAGGATATAAGTTATAGTGGGGGAAATATAAATGCCCTTTAAGGATGGTGAACATATCAGTGTACAAGACGTAAAGTTTTTTAGCGCTGTCTGTTGTGAAGGAGCTGAACAAATAGATTTTGATACGTGTGTGTGTGTGTGTGTGTGTGTGTGTGTGTGTGTGTGTGTGTGTGTGTGTGTGGAGAGCAAATGGCGACAAGGGACAGCTCATTAGATAAAAAGAGACAGAGAAGCTGTTCCACTCTACTTTATGTCGTTAGCTCAGAAATAATAATCAAGTCATACATGTCCTTGCATGAGGCCCTAACTTGATCAACGTCACAGTCAACAGAAAAAGGATATAAGTTATAGTGGGGGAAATATAAATGCCTTTTAAAGATGGTGAACATATCAGTGTACAAGACGTAAAGTTTTTTAGCGCTGTCTGTTGTGAAGGAGCTGAACAAATAGATTTTGATGTGTGTGTGTGTGTGAGTGTGAGTGTGTGTGTGTGTGCGTGTGTGTGTGTGTGTGTGTTGCTGGGTGTGCACTGTGACTAAAGTACATATATGTCTGTGATTGATTTATTGAGGTAAGCAGGGCCGCTGTAATGGTGATGCCTCCTGCTTAACAGTTCAATCACTACCTTAGACTGGAGAGCTTTAACTAGTTTATTCAGTCTCAAACATTCCACAAAGTATATTAACTCTACTTGTGCTGTCCCTGATCTGATCCTTTCATCAGACCAGGAGGAAACCACCAGGAAAATAAACTATTTTGGGGCATTCTGTTTTGTTCGTGAGATCTCAGTCTATGAGAGATATAGATTTGACACAGCCAGAGGTCACAGTTGTCTTGCCCTGGGAGAAAAAGTTTAAATCAATCATCATCATCATCCAATTTCTTACAAATAACACAAAGAGTGGAAGCTCTATAGTACTGTGCCGGTTTTAAACACAGCTTAAGGTACAAGATAATATTAAACAATTAAAGCTTTGCAATTAGAACCAGGCTTTAATTCTTTATATAATTATATTTTGTGCTAGCCAATGTTTGCCTTAAAGGTATGATTTGCGGAAGTACTTTTTATCTGAGTGTGAGATGAAGGGATTGATACCAATCTCATTTATGTGGATTGGGTACAGAAAAGGAGTCAGGGTGTGGTAAGTCTGGCTTAGCATAAAGACTGGAAGCAGGGAGAAAAAGCTAGCTCAGTCTAAATGCCCACCAACACCTATTATGCTCACTCTTGGATGTTTTTTCTTGTTTGTCAAATCTGTGCTGAGTTAAAACAACTATTTGGGATTTTTAGGAGGAGTAATTGACATTTGGCAAACAGCCAGCTCAGTAACTGTGCCCCACTTCCTGGAGTCATGTCCTCACAGTGAGGTTTGCCAGGTTTGGTAATGTCTAGGGTTGGGCAGTTGGACAAATAAATTAGATATGGGCAATTTTGAGTGATTCTTTGGGCCATTGTCATAGTGTTATTTATGTAATTTTGCTTATTGGAAAAGTGTAAAGATTAGCTAAGATGTGTTTGGTGAGTTTTATTTTGTTTCTGACCACTTTCAACTTTGTGCTTTACAAAGAGTTAATGAGCTAAGACGAGCTGCTCTACATCTGAGCCACAGCTGCACTGCAAAGCCAAACATTGCCATATATAACCACAAATAGGAAACAAATTGTAACATAACATGTCAAACAATAGTTCCTGATGCAGCCCCTGTTGCAATAAAATCTGGTCTACATGTGCTTTGTGGATCTGGAGAAGACATAAGACTGGGTCCCCCGGCAGATACTGTGGGAGGTGCTGTGGGAGTATGGGGCGAGGGGGTCACTTCTGTGGGCCATCCAATCTCTGTACACTAAAAGCGAGAGCTGTGTCCGGATCCTCGGCAAACCCTCGGATTCGGGGTTGCAGTTCGGTGGGCTGGGGATCGCATCTCTGCTTCTTGCAGATGATGTGGTCCTCATGGCATCGTTGGTCAGTGACCTTCAGCCTTCAGCACTCACAAATCAACTAAGAATGATATTTGTAGTTTATCCCAGTCTGTATGCATGTGTTATGCGATCAAACTGCATATTATCATGTAATATGTTATTCTAACACATTATCAAAATATATTTAGACTACTATCACAGAATGATTTTTTTAACAATATGTTATTGTTGATGTTATTGTGTCACTGACAACATTTCCACAAGATTATTAACTTAGAGAAAGTTCACATTATTTGTTGCTGTGCATATTCACTGGTCAATTCATATATTTGGTTTGATTTGCTTTATTCATATGAAAACTGACCCCTTTCTTTGAGGACAAAGACAGAGGGTGTTGCTCCCAGTTTAAGCGGGAAAATGATTGCATCTTATTATCTCCAAAGCCCCACCTTGGACAGTGGATTTAAGGAGCAGATCCAAACTGTCTCCAGGGTCTTGTGTTTAGTCAGTCTTTAGTTTGTCTTCCCTTTAGTTTGGTCTTGTCTTGTCCATTAAACAGTCTTTTATTTTGTAACATCTATCTATTTCGTCTTTATCTTTATAAGTAACTTTCTGCCTGAATTTGTTTCAACGAAGGTCACTGTTTTATTTGATTAATAACATTTTATTAATCAGTCAAACGTTGTCTTAAGTTAGTGCTCGTGTTTTTGAGAACAAGATTATTTTTATTCCAGCCAGAGAAAATAAGCTTTAGTCAACAGCGCAAAGTAACCCTTTAAGTTTATATTAAATCCAGTACTCACCAGGAGCATGAAAAGTGACCAGTTGAATCACATTCACCTAACTCAAGCTGTCTAAGCTGAAGAATCCATAAAGACTTTTCGGCTTAATTGCTGATGATTTAGGGTTCACTGCGAAAGTAACCCTTGACACTGAACATCCGTTGTCATGGTGAAGCGTCCCCTATTGAGAGACTGTCGTGTGCCGCCCTGTTGAAAAGCCGGACCAATCCTTGAGCTCTGATGAACCCTCTGATGACTTATACTGCCAGCCCTGCACCTCGGTAGAGACCCGGTGTATTGCACGTCTGGAAAACTGCTCTGGAGCTGTGAAATACATCTCTTTCCTCTTGGATTCCTTCTTCTTGACTTGTAAAGACTTGTAAATTGGTATACTTTATTGAGCAGATCTGGTGATCATTGGCCATTTGATATTAAACTTTACTTTCCATAAAGATATGATAAGGAAATATTCAGCATCAGCATCAGCAATTTTTTTGTGTGTGCTGTGATCAAGCAGCAGCATCACAGCTTCTGACAGGAAGAGACTGAACAAACTCATTAAAAAAAAGCCAGCTCTGACCTGGGGTGCTCGCTCGACCTGGTGTAGGTCATTTTCTTATCACATTTTTTTTTAACTTTTTTCAACTGTTAATTTGTTGTGTACATAGTCTATTATTGTGTTTTGCATCTATTATTGGTACTTCTGATATTTGCACTATCCTCTTTTGCTGCTGTAACACTGTAAATGTCCCCACTGTGAGACTAATAAAGGATTACCTTATCTTAAATATGGCAACCTGCACCATAGCTGAAGAAGTTGCACAGAAGTACTGGATATATGGGTGTCCTATAACTTGTTAAAATAGCTCCTCCACCAAAACCCACAAATTGTGTTATTTTTTGCTTGAGAACAGATTAAACAAATGAGATACAAGGAGTTAATAAATTAGCTTTAGAGGTGTTGGCAGGTCTTTGTGCCATATTCAGATCACATGGTCAGCTTGTTAATCAGCTGAATGCTGCATCAGACAGAAGATGTTGTGTTTTTTAAATCTACATCCTGGGTATGCTCTACCTTCACCATCAAGATAAAATTCCATATTCTGACCATGAGAATAATATATAATATGAGAGGGTGCAGTGTATTTGCTAAATTCACAGTGTACTGGTGTTGCATGACTTTGTCATGTGATACTGCACATTGGTTTCCAAATTATCTTGCCACCCTGCTTAACAACCCTGTCCAGGTTGTTCTTGTATAATGGACACAATGGTACAAAGCAATGGAAAGGAGGCTAGGGACTATAGAGTTGCACATCAGCCTGGGAGATGAAGTTTTGTGAATCACAGAGACTGACAAGGTGATATGGTAATTATAGACATGGAGACCAGGCAACGCTGAATGCACACAATACTGCAGTGCAATTGTCTATGTATGTGCAGTGTGTATAGCAGAGTGTGTGTGTGTGTGTGTGTGTGTGTGTGTGTGTGTGTGTGTGTGTGTGTGTGTGTGTGTGTGTGTGTGTGTGTGTGTCTGTGTCTATTTGCACATGTGTCAATCTACAGGATGGGTCTGGCTGTCAATGATATTTTGCTTCACCATTCAGGCAGGCCGGCACCTAATGAGCCGATTACTGGAAACAGCATATGGTGTATTCTGTATGGTTCTCTTGGCTGTACCATTAGCATTGATGAGAGCTGGGAGAGTGGATCAGCTTGGAGAGAAAATACACACACATGCATTAGACACACAAAGCTGTTCCGTGATTACATGATCTCTTTGGGGTGGAATGTACAAAGGATGGAGAAAGGGCTTTAAGGTTTGGGGACTTCCTCCATTCATCTTATGTCATTATGAAATTCCTAAAATTACACTTGACAGATGACAGCCAAATGAGCCACAGTGTTGAAAGAAGCCATTTTAATTAATCCTCCTTCTGGCAGCTGACATTAATGCATATTTTGAAAACATTTAATTGACTCAGTTTTTATTTTTAAAACAATTCAGGGCTCATCACTAACTTTTATATTTTATTTATTTATTTTTTGATTGATTTTAAATAGAACAGACATCAACATCAAAAATAATAATTCAAGAGAAAAAAAGAAAAAGAAAAACCCATCCCAAACACTAACTTTTAAAAGCAACCAGGCGTCAGATTTTGGTTGCTGACACAGAAATCACAGTGGCCATTGTCACCTTGTATATGGAGTCATTAAGATACTATGCAATTTCATAATCATAATAATCAAAATGTGACATAAAAGCACAAAAAATGTACAAATTTCCTTTTTTTTCTGTATAGGTTTATCTGGTTCTTTGTCTGTGAAATCAATTTTCACATTTGTTTGTGATGTTGACGGTTTGGTCGAACCTTTCGCCCCATGGTTGAAGAACTTAATTTGCTTCATCATTATCTCTTAAACAGATGCTGCACGCAAGTAAACACATGTGCAGTGTTGCGTCTTAACAGCAAGCGTCAGACTACCACCTACATCAGATGTCACTGTAAGCACTGTATCCATTGCATGCCATGAATGTGTAGAAGAAAGATGTACAATGTGCTTCTATAGAACAGCTACATTTTCCGTACACCAGCTGACTTCTGTAGTAGCAGACATTAGTAACTGTTCAAAGAAATCAATGACACTGAGACTTATAAAAGCGTATAACACAGTTGATGGACTTTTATTGGCTTTTCGGGAATCACAGTCAAAATAGCGACCTGAGATCACTTAGCAAAGGGTTTATAGGGAAGCACAAACAACAATGACGTTAGTTCATATGTATCAGTGTCTCCACACCCATGTTCAAATTCAGACCAAGTACGGCTATTTCCTAACCTTGTTCAGTTCTTCATGACCCCAGAGACAGAACGCCTGGTGCTTGTCAGCCTTCTATGTCGGCCAGAACCTTCCAAACACCCTGTTCTTTGGCTGGGCATACTGTCCTGCTGATATAGTGGGTTTTTTCGCCACCACCACCAAGCACACAGTTCAAACAGGGTTTACTACCTCTTTTTCTCAGTTACAATATATAAATATATAATACAGCTTTTTATAGCCACACTCCCAATGTATATTACAAATCATGAGCTTGCGCTGTCAACTTCACACACCGTACACACACACACACACACATGCAGTGTGAACATATTACCTCCGAGACTCCTAGTTCAGCCGCACTTCACTGCTGCTTGGTTTGTTTTTGGCGTAAGGTTCTATAATCATATATGATTTTCAACCGGCTTTGTGTCACTGCAGAAAATCATCAGTAAAGTATCCCTTTAACAATGGATCTATTACTAGATGTATGTGGAAGGCATTGCCCACAGAAAATGATTACCCACTTTACATTTTCCTTCAGTTCTGTGGAGTGTATTTTTTGACAACCAAAAAATAGCACAACTAACATTGTAAAATAGATGTAAGAGCATAAATTAGCATATACTTGGCATAAATTCATCAGGTGGATACAATTAAGACTCAAATGAATGCTAACGTGGCTCTGTGTCTGCTGGATGTGTAAATAGGCTTCTGCCATATCAACTGAATTGACTGATATGTCAGCATTGTGTTTATAGCTTGATGCACTATTTCTAGTGGCCCAAAAAAAAAGAATGCCGATGAAATCTATTTACAACAAATAAGGGTAATATTTGCCCCAGGGCCCCTTAGCAAGTTAATCAAGTCCTGTATTTGGTCATCACAGTCGCTACCAACGTCTTAGGGAAATTCCTGGCTCTTTAGCTGCTATTTGTTCCACTATTGCTTTGTCCAACACAGCTCAACTAAACTCCGCTTGACTTGCTTGATCGTTCTTATATTTGACATTGCGTAGGTTTTAGAAGAGCCATTGTAAAGTTCAGTGCGGGTGGTCCATCACCATCCAACAGTGCCTGACTCTGCTAGCTCCTGGCTTATTCAAAAAGGAGGAAAGAGGAAAAGCAGTTATGGGCTGAATGAAGCCTGCTGCTCAGGTATCCACCTGTGAGAGCACCCACCTGTCACTCAAAGCTGCCAGCCCTTAATTATAGCCTTTATATAGTTTAAATTAGTCAATTATATAAAAAGTTACCCCCCGTACAGTTGTCATAGGCAGGGAAATTAGCAATAGAGATGGTTTGTTGTATCGGGCTGTAAAGATGTTTAATTCTACTGTAAAGTTGGGCATTTTAACATGGGGGTCTATGGGGGTTGACTTGTTTTTGAAATAGCCATTTCCAGTTTAACCTCCCTTCGTTGGATCCTGATCCATGCCAAATCAGACCTTAAGGTCATTCTTATAATCCAAACAGGGCTCTCCGCTTTCACTGTGCATTCACACCGGCAATTATGGTGGCAATTAAATGGCCCAGAATGCAAGTATTGCGATGCTGCTGTTTTGCTAAATGGGAAGTTATGCTAGTGCCAACCAGGGATCTGAATTCTTTCAAAAGAACAGAAATGAGCTCTCAGATGAACTGTGCGGCTCTTAAAAGAGTTGTTGTGTTGTAGTGCCCAGTCTTCTCCTAGATCAGACCAGATCAGCGTCACGCGATGTCGCTTGAAAAGTTCAATTTATCATTTTCAAGCAACTCATCGCATCGCCAGAGGTAACAGCGTGTGTGCATGTATGTAAGATTTTCAATGTCATCCTCTCCATCGCTTTTGGTGTGAATGCTCAGTCAGAATACAGGACTCCTGTCTGTCCTGTCTGTAGAGTAGGCCCTCTCTGGGCCCCTCTTAAATGTGTGTCCCAATGGACATCAGTCTATTTCTGTTGAACCCTTTGAATCAAAAATCAAAACTCGTCTTTTTACCTGACCTTTCAATTAGTTACTTATTATTCTTTCATTATCTTGCTGGACGGTTGGTCTCAGTGTATAATTTAAGCCTCATAGTCCTTCCAATGAGAATAATAATAACTTTCTCAAAGCTACTGCTCCTCAACAACTCTCTATTGTTTGTGTGTGTTGCATCTGGATCTCCATCCTCAACCGCAGCCTTAGCTATCCTTTACCCTGTTTCAATTAAAACAACTTAACAAACATTATCAGTTCACTCTGATAACATTTTGAAAGTCTAGAAGAGCTGCACTATTTAAGTATTTAATAATTGCTATTTAATTCAAGTTAGCTTAAGGCTGAACCAGACGTTATCCTTCTCCGTTGGTGGAAGTTTCTTCTTCCTCTTCAGTTTTACAGGCAGATTACAAACCAATGTTAAAGTTCTACTGAACCGGAGTGAGAAACATCAATATTTTATAAAGATGTTATACTGTATTCTGGATGTTAAACCTGTTTCCTTTAAATATTTCAATAAATCCCTTTAAACCAGTAATTGTCCCGTCTCTAACAGACAGGTGACTGAAGCAGGTTGACTGAAGCTGTCTAGAGCTTTTATTGTGAAAGGTCAGAACGGAAGAAGTGAACTTATCTGCGTTGCCTTTGCCGATGTTGAAAGTCAAATAGTTTTCCGTCTGATCCATAGATGAATGAGGTCTAGCAGCAGACCTTTGTGGTTTTATAATCCTAATAAGTAAACTTGGTTGATGTTTTTATTTGCGGTGCGAAAGCCCTGTAACATTGTCCTTGATCCGAACAAATAACGTCACTTTTAATATATTTAAGTGCAAAATAATCACAGGAAAAGGACTCAGAGTGTAAAGGCCTTTATAGAGTTGACTCATATTAGGTCTATGTAGACTCACAGTAGGTTACACAACCTTAAGGTTGGCTTTCTTCTTCAAAGGTGTACCATTTTAATAATCCGCATGCACACATGCGCGTGCGTCATAGGTGCGCTCCAGTAGTAAAACATATAGCACTACACCCCTGATTATTAGTGAATGATGACCCAATGAAATACAGCATCATTGAGGCTGGTATCATTCCTAAACTTGAGTGAACATTCATTCTTCATAGATCAACACATAGTCATTTACATGGCTTTAATCAGGTCCTATGCTGTGCACGCACAGTTCGGCTCCGACGCACATTACTTCTGGTCACTCTGGGTTTGACTCAGAGGCGGACACCTTATGCGTGTTTCCACTAGCCTTATAAAGTGCCCGCTCGGAAAGTTTCAGGGCACGCCCTCTCAAATGGCCGTTCACTCACCGTGTTTCCATTACTAAAAAGGCCCGACAGGGATTTACTAGATGAGATCACCAGTTTAGATCGCCGGTGATCAACTGATCAGTGATACAACGCTGCGCCCCACTTCCTCAAAGTGAGAAATACAGAATATTTTTACTTAAGGTGGCCCGTATGATTCACAATGTCCACTTATGTAACTTAAGTAACTTAAAAGAAAACACTCCACCTTAAAAAATTGAGGTGCTGTGAAAGTGTGTGTTGACAGACAGGCCATCACCCCGCTTGTAGTACCAACGTTATAGTGTGTGTATGTGTGTGTGTTTGACTGGGAGAGAGAGAGGTAGAGGGAGCAGGCAGCAAAGTGTCATGCCAGTGCATGCACAGATCACTTTCTATGCTGCGTTCTTCTACACAACTAGATAAAAGTGTTTACTCTACTTCACCGTGTTGTTTTGGGGTCTGTACTACCACACATCACACCCCTCTTAGTGTTATCCAATCAGAAATTGGGTAAATCTCAGGGGACAAAAGAAGACATTTGCTACTCGGTCAAACAGCCTCCTGAGCGACTCACATGCAAATCAAGGGCAGTCTTGGCAAGGTAAACCCGCCTCATTCCGGGTAGTCGACCATAGTGGAAACACACCTAATGTCTCTCTCCAGGGCAGCTCACCTTAACAGCAGCACTATCTCTGACATTGGTACAACGGATATTGCTACAATTGGTCGCTAACAGACCTAAAGAGCACCCTTGAGGTGGGAGGGGCCCAAGAAGACCTTTTGCTAAAAAAAAATATATTTATACATATATATATATATATATATATATACTGTATATATATATATATATAAATATATATATATATATATATATAGATATATATTTCAATGGTCTGCTTGGGCCCCTCCCACCTCCAGGGCCCGGGGACAACTGTACGGGTGTCCCCCCCTTGACGGCGGGCATGGAAGCAGTATTTGGGAAATTGATACACATTTGCACTTGAAAGGGGCCCCCAAAACTTAAGGCCACCACTGTTCATCCTCCAGGAGATTCAGCCTCCCCTCTATTATCTCTGGATAACAGGTATGACGCCCTAAGCCTGCAGGATTTCCCTCCGCTGGGTGAGCGCTGTTAAGAGTCTCCAGTTGGTCCAAAATGCTGCAGCTTGTGTACTGACTAAAACAAATCGAGTGTCGGGAGGCATACACTGTCCCCATATTTAAGAGTACGCTCAAACTTTCCTCTTTGATAAAGCTAACAGCTAGGGTTTACGAGCCCTTAGCTATGTTGTTATTTTCAAGTTGATTTTGTCACAACAAATGGCTGTCCTCCATAGAGCTGGGTCTGTTAGACGTTCCTGCCTTTTTCATGGAAGATTTTCGTTGCCACTCTTGCTACTCTATGGAATGAGGAATGAGGAATGAGGAATTGTTGGGTCAATGTAAATAATAAATAAGTCATAGAGTGTGGTCTATACTTACTCTGTAAAGTGTCCTGAGATAACTTTTGTTATGATTTGGCACTATAAATAAAATTGAATTGAATTGAAATTAAATTGAATCTCTCTCTTCCTCTGTGTTTGTTTCTTTCTCCCCTCCATGTGAAGGTGCGCTTCAGTTTTGCTTCTTGTGTCTTTGTGTAGCCTGCCCTCTTCGGAGACACCTGGAAGCTATTTGAAATCCTCCTGGATCCATCTTATTTTAAACACACAGTATACACATTTTATGACTCATTTTATCATATGTATTGTCTATATTGTAATTTCATTTGTTTGTCTATTCTGTACACACGTGTGTCCACCCTGGGAGAGGGATCCACGTCTGTTGTTCTTCCTGAGGTTTTTCCCTGTTAGGTAGGGGTATGGTTGAGGAGATATTCTCAGAAGAAGAGGGTGTTGAATGTTGTACATTGTGTAAAGCCCCTGAGGCAATTGATTGTGATATTGGGCTATATGTCACACCACAGGGAGGAATGTCCTGTCTTGGGCCTTTTGTCTTGTGAATTTCATGGTTTTATTTTGAAAAGTAACTCTCCTCTTGTTTCAGGTCAATTGCCCTTCCTCTTGTGTCACCGGTCTGGTGTCTCCCCTAATCCCTGATTGTTTCCACCTGTGCTCCCTTCCCTGGTGTATATATTGTCTTTGTCTTCCCCTGTCACGTCGCCAGAGTATTTCGTCATGTCATGAAGCTCCAGCATTTCACAGCCTTGCCACAGAGTTGCCTAGTAAATTGATAAGTATTGCCTTGCTTGTTTTTCTCTTTTCTTGTATACCTCTGACGAAGAGGGATTTTGATTTTGATAAAGTTTTTTGGTCAGTTGAGAACCCTTTTTGTTTTCTAGATAGTCATAGCCCTTTGTTTTGTTCCTCCCTCCTTGTGGAGCGCTTTGATTTTGTAATTATTCTCAGCACAGTGAAGAGTAGATAACTTTATAGCCTTTTGTCCTTTTCCTCCTCGAGAGTGAATTTTTGTTGTAACGTTTCTTAGTTTATTCATTATTAGACCAGTTTAGAGTTTTTGGTTTCTCCTCTTTCGGGAGCGAATTTCAGTTTCTAGCCCTGTTTATGGTTTTCTTGTCCATACTCTGTCTGTTAATGAGTTAGAGTTTTAAGCCATTTTGTCGTCTCATCTTCTGAAGGAGATACAAGAGATTCAGAATAAAAGCCTGTCATACTCTTTCTCTGACTGCATCTGAGTCCTCATTTCGCCAGGCCTGACAGTATACTCTGGCCAGTATGGACTCAGCAGAGGCATAACGGGTGTCGGAGGTAGTGCGGACTCAGGAGGCGCGTCGCGGCCGCCAAGAGGAGTTCCAGACGGGGATGGCTGCGCAAATGGGCCACCTATCCTCCCAGCTCCAAGACCTACTAGGGCAGTTTTCGCGACAGAGACCTACAGCTCCGCTCCCTACCACTAATGCTGCACCAGCTCCGGCCACGCCCATCTAAGGAGCTGGTTGTAAATTGGCTCCTCCAGCCCAGTATAGCTTTTTGATTGACTGTTCAATCCATTTCGAACTGGCACCCCATGTTTTTCCCACCGAACGATCCCAGATTGCATTTATGATATCCCATCTGACCGTTAGGGCCAAAGCCTGGGCTTCAGCTGAATGGAGTCGCGGTTCAGCCATATGCAATTCTCTCCTAGGTTTCCAGACAGCATTAACCAGGACATTTGACCCTGTCACCTCTGACCGTGAGAAAGCACAGGAACTGAGCAGTCTGCAGCAAGGCAGCGGTTCCGTGTGCGACTACGCCATCCGGTTTCGCACCCTGGCAGTGGAGAGCGGATGGAACGACACGGCCTTATACGATGTGTTCCCAGCTTCGGCGGCAGCGAGGCGGAAGACCTGCAGAGAGGACAACGCGCTCGCCTTCCGCGAGCTGCACGCTGGAACTTCGTTCACCGTCCGAACCAACATTCCCAACCCAGCATCAATCGAGAGGTGGAGCCCATGCAGCTGGGAATAGCTCGGCTGACACCGGAGGAGCGGAGGAAGCGGCTGCTGGAGGGAAGATGTTTCTACTGCGGAGAGGTCGGCCATCTTGTCTTATCATGCCCAGACAAGAAATCCAAGGCGGTGAGTCACGTTGCGGGTTCTAGCTCTGTGCCACGCACACTCCCCAAAGTTACGATAATGCATCACAAAGCTACAGATTTGGAGGGGTTAATAGACTCGGGGGCGGACGAGAGCCTGATGGACTGGGGATTAGCCAAAAGGTTGGGGCTCAATTCTGAGCCGCTAACCAAACCCATCAAGGCCAGCTCCCTAAATGGTAAGGAACTACTTGCTATTACGCACATCAGCGAACCCACCCAGATGTACATTGATCATCACCATGAAACTATTCGTTTCTATCTGTTCACCTCCTCCTCTCATTCATTGATTTTGGGACAACCTTGGCTGTTTTTGCACAACCCCCACATAGACTGGAGAACGGGAAAGGTCAGAAAATGGGCAACAGACTGCGCTAAGAACTGTATTTCCCCCGTAACTGAGGAAGAAGAAGTCACAGAGATTAACCTGTTTTCTGCCCACCCTGCCACAGACGCTGAATACCCGGACCTGAGCTCGGTTCCCTCCTGCTACCATCACCTCAGAACAGTCTTCAGCAAAACCAAGGCCCTGTCTTCACCACCTCATCGCCCATACGATTGTGCCATCGACCTAATTCCCGGTTCCGCCATTCCCAAGGGGCGTCTGTACTCCGTTTCGGGACCTGAGAGGGAGGCCATGAGAGAATACATCACGGCGTCACTGAAAGCGGGCCTGATTCGACCCTCATCCTCACCAGCAGGGGCTGGGTTTTTCTTTGTGGGGAAAAAAGACGGGTCGCTAAGACCCTGCAAAGACTACAGCCCACTAAATGAAATCACAATCAAGAACCGCTATCCTCTCCCTCTCATGTCCTCTGTGTTTGATCAGTTACAACAGGCCAAAGTATTTACCAAACTAGATCTCAGAAATGCCTACCACTTGATTCGTATAAAGGAGGGCGATGAGTGGAAGACTGGATTTAATCACCAAT
The DNA here is from genome assembly GCF_963691815.1 of Echiichthys vipera. Classification (NCBI taxonomy): domain Eukaryota; kingdom Metazoa; phylum Chordata; class Actinopteri; order Perciformes; family Trachinidae; genus Echiichthys; species Echiichthys vipera. Next base: position 31,340,107 of record NC_139827.1, on the reverse strand, counting down.
GCCCCCACGGTGTTTCAAGCCATGATCAAAGACGTACTACGAGACTTTCTTGACCAGTTTGTGTATGGTTACCTTGACGACATCTTGATCTACTCAGCTGACCTTGACACACACCAAGACCATGTAAACCAAGTTTTAAAGAGACTGTTAGACAATGACTTGTATGTTAAAGCCGAAAAGAGTGTGTTTCATGCCGACACCATCTCCTTCCTGGGCTTCATTGTAGCTCCTGGAAGAATGCAGATGGATCCGGCTAAAGTTAGCGCTGTGGCAGATTGGCCCACACCCGACAGCCGCAAGAAGGTTCAGCAATTCCTGGGGTTTGCTAACTTTTACAGGCGGTTTGTCAGAGGCTTCAGCGCAATAGCTGCCCCTCTCCATGCTCTTACCTCCACACAGGTGCAGTTCCACTGGTCGCCCGAGGCTGAGAAGGCATTCCAGACTCTCAAGCACCGTTTCACCTCAGCTCCCATTCTCACCATGCCAGATCCACAGCGCCAATTTGTGGTGGAGGTCGACGCTTCCAATGAAGGAGTAGGTGCGGTCCTGTCTCAACGTTCTGAACGAGATGGCAAGATGCATCCCTGCGCCTTTCTGTCGCGGCGGCTGTCCAAGGCGGAAAGAAACTATGATGTCGGCAATCGGGAGCTGTTGGCGGTCAAACTCGCCTTAGAGGAGTGGAGGCATTGACTGGAGGGGGCCAAACATCCATTCATTGTCTGGACCGATCATAAAAATCTGGAATATATCAGAAAAGCTAAGAGATTGAACTCTCGCCAGGCCAGGTGGGCTCTATTCTTTAACCGCTTTTCCTTTTCCCTTTCTTACAGGCCGGGGTCCCCGAACGTTAAACCGGACGTCCTGTCTCGATTATTTGACCCCGAGCCTGATGCCAAGGAGCCTGAAACCATCCTTCCATTGACCCGTGTGGTTGGGGCGGTGACTTGGCCAATAGAAACTGAGGTGAAGCGAGCTAATGGTGGTGCTCCATCACCTTGTGGATGTCCAGATAATCGCTTGTTTGTTCCCACCGAGTTACGTCCACAGGTGATCCATTGGGCTCACACCTCGCTGCTTTCATGCCATCCGGGGATAAGAAGGACGATGTTTGTCATTTCCCGGCGGTTCTGGTGGCCATCCATGGAGCCGGAGGTCCGGGAGTACGTGGAGGCATGTTCGGTCTGTGCACGGAACAAGACGTCTTCCGGGTCCCGCATGGGCCTTCTACAGCCACTTCCCATACCCTCCAAACCGTGGTCCGACATCTCCATCGACTTCGTCACAGGGCTCCCGGTCTCCCAAGGTAACACCACCGCACTCACGGTGGTTGACAGATTTTCTAAGATGGTGAGATTTATTGCTCTGCCCAAGTTGCCATCCGCCAAAGAAACGGCCGAGGTCATGATGACCCACGTCTTCAGGGTCCATGGGTTCCCCAAGGACATCGTTTCAGACCAGGGGCCCCAGTTTGTATCACGGTTCTGGAGGGAGTTTTGTCGGCTCATCGGAGCCAAAGCCAGCCTGACCTCGGGGTATCACCCGGAAGCCAATGGCCAGACCGAACGCCTTAATCAACAGTTGGCACAAAAAAATTCTGATGTATCAAAGTGTGCGTACGCATGGATCCAAGCACTTTTCCTTTGTACATCCCAATCAACGTGGAATTGAGCGCACATGTAGAAGTGCTGAACTCCTCCCTGTCCACGCCCCATTTAAATATGCAAATCAATGTAAATAGGGCCTGCAACGGGGATTCCCTCTCTGCACTATCAGATTTAAACGATGAGTAAAGGTAAGAAGCGCAACTTCAACGAGTCTAAGCTCGAAATTTTATTAAATGAAGTGGAGACCCGAAGAGCTGTGTTATTTGGTAGCCTCTTTTCAGGGATAAACACAAAGAAAAAGACATTTGAGTGGGAGTGTGTGTGTGAGGCAGTGAACGCTGTGGGGTCGGAGCAGCGCACACCCACCGAAGTATCACCGCAACGGGCGGGGTGACAGGAGGGGAGGAACTGACCCCCTTTGACCAGAGAATGGCGGCTATTGTGGAGGACACAGCTCTAAGCGGAGTTGTGGGGGCCCATGAAGGCGACACAGATCGGCCTCAAGGTAAATGTGTTAAACTCAGAAATGTCATTATACTGGTCGTAAAATAGGCTGCTCACATTACACATGCTCGTGCGTTAAGTTGCCAGGATATAAACACATTGACTCATGTTTAATTACTTCATTTTTTTATTATTATTTCTCAATAGACGATGAGACAGGAGAGGGCTCCTCCATCTGCACCGTGCGCCCTGGCGTCTCCACCGGCACCTCCAGCACCACGCGCCCCGGTGACTCCACCGGCACCTCCAGCACCACGCGCCCCGGTGACTCCACCGGCACCTCCCGCACTACGCGCCCCGGCGACTCCACGCCAGCTGCTGACGTCCGCCCGACTGGCCGTGTCCTTTCACAAGCTGTGCTGGAATCACAGGAGGAAATAGTGAGAGCAATCCGTGGCGTCAGTGATCATCTAGATCAAATTGTCAATGCACTGGGAGATATTTATCATGCAATAAATGCACTTACAAAGTAAATTGTGTCCTTGCCTCTTTACATCGTTGAAATCAGACGCTGCCCGGCCCGTATCGCTTCACGGGGTGGGTCGAGGTTGACGGGTCCGGCATCCGGTTCCTCTGGTGGGGGGGATGTGCTCTGGCAGTGGTATGCCATGGCGGTGTGCCAAGTTGTGCAGGACACCATAGGCCAGCACGATGCGGCACACCTTCTCAGGTGTGTACAGCAGCACCCCGCCCGACCTGTCTAGACAGCGCCAGCGCCCCTTCAATAGGTCAATTGCCCTCTCCACCACTGCCCGAGTTCGGGAATGGGTGTCGTTGTACCTCCCCTCTTGGTCGGTGCCGGGGTTAGTGAGAGGGGTCAACAGCCACGTTCTCAGGGGGTACATATATATATATATATATATATATATAAATAAATAAAAATCACACTACTGTTCGCGGGAAAACAAACAGGACAAAACAACTTCATTACAAGGATTGACAAGACTAATCACACTTATATTAATGACTGCAGAGGTGCGCCGTGGCTACTGAAGTTTACTTTACGCACGCGTTTATTGAGACAAATACTGAACACAAGGAGACAAGATAGCTCTGCCATTCTTTTTTCACCAGGGAAAAAAACAAATACACATATTTGAATGCGCGTGTCCAAACGGGCATTGTGCTGGTTTAAATTCGGGGCGCATTACACGGATAAATGATTTACTCACCGAGAAGCCACCCATCGCGCACCGTGCCAGCCTCCAACCTGTTATCAACCAAGCTATTGGTAAAAATGAACGAGTCATGCGTTGCCAGAAACCCCAGAGTGGTCAGCACCTGTGTGGGAACGGAGAACCCCGGGCTCCTGGCTGTGTGTCGTTCTAGGGCTGGCCACAGCTCCGCGCACAGCTCCAGTAACACTGGCCTTGGCAACCTGAAACGACTCATGAGCCAGTTGACGTCATTTGCCAACAGATCTTCCCGCTCTCTAAACACCCTCTCACGGCTGATATAACCATTTGTGATGTCTTCTAACAAGGCCAAGGCTGCCATTGTTAATGCCATTTTTCATTAAATTGCACATGCTTTTATATCCATCCTTATGATTGCAAACACGTGTGTGCTAATTTTCCATTAATGTGTCTCTGATGCGCACATTACACTGAATTGTTTTCACATAACTAACAGTTTCCCAGCATCACCTCTAAGTGTCGCCAACGAAACAATAGCTGTAGAAACGTGCGTACGACAGCCATGAAGTTTGCGTGGCGCACCGCACATTTCCACGGTCATTTCACTTTTGATACATCTGAACGTTGGCGTGGAAAATGGCGTACGCCACGTTTTTGTGCGTACGCAACATTGATACATGAGGCCCCTGGTCTGGGTTGAGTATGCTCATAAGTCATTGCCCACATCAGCCACGGGCTTCTCACCATTTAACTGTGCTTTCGGCTATCAACCACCTCTGTTCCCAGATAATGAGCTGGAAGTGTCGGTCCCCTCCGCCCACGCCATGGTCCACCGCTGCCACTGCGTCTGGGCAGCCGCCCGACAGGTGCTGATCCGACAGGGGGATCGCGTCAAGAGAACAGCTGACCGCAAGAGGCGACCTGCCCCTGCCTATCAGCCAGGCCAAAGGGTGTGGCTGTCCGCCAAGAACCTGCACCTTAATTCGTTGGACCATTCCCAGTCGCCAGACTCGTAGGACCCGCAGCGGTCCGACTTTGTCTGCCTCGGTCCCTCCGGGTTCATCCCACCTTCCACGTCAGACACTTGCCCTTCCTCTTGTGTCACCGGTCTGGTGTCTCCCCTAATCCCTGATTGTTTCCACCTGTGCTCCCTTCCCTGGTGTATATATTGTCTTTGTCTTCCCCTGTCACGTCGCCAGAGTATTTCGTCATGTCATGAAGCTCCAGCATTTCACAGCCTTGCCACAGAGTTGCCTAGTAAATTGATAAGTATTGCCTTGCTTGTTTTTCTCTTTTCTTGTATACCTCTGACGAAGAGGGATTTTGATTTTGATAAAGTTTTTTGGTCAGTTGAGAACCCCTTTTTGTTTTCTAGATAGTCATAGCCCTTTGTTTTGTTCCTCCCTCCTTGTGGAGCGCTTTGATTTTGTAATTATTCTCAGCACAGTGAAGAGTAGATAACTTTATAGCCTTTTGTCCTTTTCCTCCTCAAGAGTGAATTTTTGTTGTAACGTTTCTTAGTTTATTCATTATTAGACCAGTGTAGAGTTTTTGGTTTCTCCTCCTTCGGGAGCGAATTTCAGTTTCTAGCCCTGTTTATGGTTTTCTTGTCCATACTCTGTCTGTTGACGAGTTAGAGTTTTAAGCCATTTTGTTGTCTCATCTTCTGAAGGAGATACAAGAGATTCAGAATAAAAGCCTGTCATACTCTTTCTCTGACTGCATCTGAGTCCTCATTTCGCCAGGCCTGACACTATATAAATAAAATTGCCTTGGCGTGAATCTGCATGTGCCAAATGTGGCCATAACATCTCCCATGAGCACTCAGGAAAACTTTGAAATATCTAAACTTTAATAATAAAATAATCCAAAATGAGAAGCCTTTTTATTAGTGCATAATTCAGGCTCATTGATTATTTATCGAACCGGCTGGGGGCTGACTGCAGTCTGAAAGGTTATACAGCAATATTCCTGCTACAGAAATAACCCCAAAGGAGGAACAATAGAGTTTAGATTTAAATGAATCAACCATGGGTTTGGGCTGGATGGGCTCTGTCGTTCTATCATGTCATCTCATTGACAACTCAGTCACTTTCTTATTCCTGTCCTTTCTCTTTGCTGAATACAAACCATTTCTGTCTTTTCCTGCCTCATTATCTTTATCTTCCTCTAAATCATTTTTACTGCACCCTCACTCCCATTATCCCATTACGTATGAGAAGTGGAACTCGAAAAAATTATGAATGTTTGTAGTGTATTGATGTTGTTAATTTAATTATAAAAGTGGTCTTATAATTCCACCTGATTTGATAAAGTAAAAAAACTTCATTTTACATATGTTCTATTTCCTAAAATTCCTAGGAATAACTGTAATTTTACATGTAAAATAGAGACTTGGTTATGAAAGAACCTAACCTTTTAAAAACAAGAATATATTTATCCATCATTAATTTATTATTAGAGACTTTATTATTGTGCTGTGTTTCACGGAGACGTGGCTCCACGAGGACATCATGGACTCTAACGTAACTGTGGACGGCTTTCAGACTGTTCGGGCGGACAGGAGTCACCGTGAGCGTGGCAAGAGAAAAGGTGGGGGACTTGCTATTCTTCTTGCAACAAGTGGTGTCATCCTGGACACGTTACTGTAAAAGAGCGTGTGCAGCCCGGACATTGAGCTGCTTGCCGTGAGTCTGCGGCCATACTATCTGCCGAGGGAGTTTTCACACGTGATCGTTCTGGTTGTTTACATTCCTCCGACTGCAAACGCGGCGCACGCAAGTGACATCATCGACACCGTCGTCGCGGGCCTTCAGACACGGCCACATAAAAAAACATATTCCAAAAAATTGTGAAGTTTTTCGGATCAGGTGCCAGTTTTAAAGCTATTTTACACTGGTCTTCAGTGTCAGGCAAGTCTTAGTCATTTTGCTGCTAGATTAGTCTAGACATTTTAAGCCTAATAATTAGCCACCCTCTTCAAAAAATGCCTTCAATACTGAATTTAGATACCTCAGGAGTAAATCTCATCAGTGCCAATAAGCATACATCCTGCTTGTACCAATATCTTCTAATGCTGTGGACTAAGAGCCATGTTATTTGGATGCATTTAGATGTCTATTTAAAGTCTGGCTAGAAACAGAACCCAGTTGTTGCTAGTGTTAGCTGTTTGTAGCTAGCTTAGGAGTCTAAAGTGTGTCCGTCCTCATTGTGGCGGTTGGTACCATTACCTGGGGTTTGTTGGGACAGTTACGATGTTTATGACACTAGTGACTGTTTAGACAGTTACCTGGGAATGATTAGGAAAGTTAGCACCTGGGGAAGTTTGGGACAGTTGGCACGTCGGGATGGTTGGTGTAGTTACCTTGGGGCAGTTGAGACAGTTACCTGGGGATGATTGGTATAGTTACCTTTGGGCAGTTGAGAGTTACCTGGGGATGGTTAGTGTAGTTATCTTGGGGACAGTTACCTGGGGATGGTTGGGACAGCCTTCTCTCCCAGGCTTGATAAATAAAATCTGCTACAAAGAAAGTTCCCCACCTGAAGCACAACCAAAAGAAAACAAAATAAATAGGTCATTTTAGTAAAAAGGTACATCCCTTTTATGTCCTTGTAGACAGTACAAAAAATGAACCTCCTCAAATTCCGAGCTCACACAGTCAGTCTCTGGAGTGGCAACAAACCTGCCAGTTTCTAGGGCTAATGGCAATGTTCCTGAGTGTAACTGTGCTCAAAGGGATCTTTGTCTATTATTTAAACTATTCTTTAAAATGTCATCAGTTATTATATTCCCCTACAGTGTGGATCAAAATTTGAGAACAAAGTATTAATTCTTGATTTGTTCTGAAATAATGTTTTTTTAATTCATAATTTCATATATCTGCTGTGGCTATACTACTACTGTACTAGCATGTTTTTTTTAAAAACCAAGGCACTTCAACAAAAACCTTTATTTTGTGATGAGAGTTGCAGCCGCTTAGACCGGGGTGCTTGGAAGCCCTGGATACAGTTGGTCTTCCAAAAAATCTATGTGAGTAATTAGACGCTAGGCGGGACATGCTGGACTGCTATCTGGTTAAAGTGTCGGTAACACACCGATACTCGTTGCAGCCTCCAACGGCACATTCATTAATCTGCCTTCTTTAGCACTCACGGATTGCTGGAGCGCCTGCTAGCGGGCACCTAGCCCCGCAGGGATAAAACAGAATAATCGATTAACTATAAATAATTTCTTATTATCCAATCAATCGTTACAACTATTGTTGCAGCTAGTTTCCGAACTCCGGTTCAGTTGCTACCGAGGGCCCCGAGAGCCTTACCCCCGAGTAGGTAAGGTTCTCTCACCCTATGGGTCAACAACAGTAAACAATAATTTGCACCTACAACTGCCCTGACTTCAGTACTAAAATATGGGGTTGTGTGTGAGTCATCTGTAAAAAGGGCATGTAGCTGTGGTGTGAATTCAAAGGATGAGCTTTCCACAGGGGTCTTTCGCTGGATCCTTTAGGTGACCGGTCCTGGGTCCGCTTTGAAGAAGAGTTTGAGAGGGGACTTACAAGGCCCCAGTTAGGACTGGAGCGACTCTCTTATGGCAAGGTTTTAAAGGACTTCAAAGACTTACTTAAATCAGATGTAAAAGGTTTATGGAGTTGTTCATTCTTAAATTACTACAAATATTAGATTCTGACAAAATACAAAATCATCCTCATAAAATGATCATGCCATACTAATAATTTAAAATTTAGTTGACATTTAATTCAAGTCAATAAGTTTTTTTTTAGCTCATTGGTTCTTCATATGGTTCATAAACTTTGGTCAGGTTCAATTGCTGGGTTAAAACTCTAATAAGAGTGAATTGGCTTTTATAGGAACCCACACGCTCAGATTAGAGTTTCAGTTCCCAGTTCTTTAAAACTCTGAGCTCATGGTGAGATGGAGGCGTAACTGAATCGGTGGCCAAACGCCCGGAAAGGGAGTACTTATGGGCAGACCCTGAACCTTCCAGTTATGCTATCCTCTCCTCTCACAGCAAAGATTCAAAGCTGATATTACCTATTCAAAGTTATTTGTTCCTAAGTAAGTTGTCTGAGAAACACTTTTTTTTCTGAGGCAGAAAAGTCTAAGTCCAGATTCTCTGAAAAATTCAGAAAAGTTTAAGATTTCGTCTAAGTCCGATGGTCTGGAGATCAGGAAATTGTGGCTGCATGCTTTACTTTATCTGAGAGCAACCTCACGCCGAGTCCCAAATGCCTTCTATGGGGCTTCTTTATAGAGCAGTCTCAGCTAACTTGAGTAAACCACAGAGAGATAAGGGCCCAATACACACAAAGAAAAAGGCCACCTTACGCATAACACGCGAGGTGCACTGCGCAGAGATCTGATAAGTAAACATACTTAAATATACTTTAAAACATACTTGATTACATGATGTATATACAGTATGTATATATAACAGTCTCATTAAGGGAGATCTGATAAGAAACCATTAGCAACTTCAAGAAAGGAGAGGAGACATGGCTTAATGTAAAACTTTTAAAAGGTGTACATGTATTCATATTCATATTCGTATAAAGTCAGAGATGAGGAGCATTCAAAGCATCAAAAAAGTCTGTCTGAGAAAAGGGCTCTAATTAATGCCCAGATAAAATGAAGATTAACAGCAAGCCACATGTGAAATCACTCAGGGCAAACATGCGATCGCTGAGGGCAGGATAAGCAACCAGCAAAATATGAACTGAATGAAATAATGAACTCTCACGGAACTGGCAAGTAACTCCAGCTGCAGTGTTGAACCGATTCCCCATTGAGAGTCTTCTCATAATCCTGTCCTCTCGTGCACTTGTTTTACATGGACGTCCCTTTTTGAGGGACTTAAATTAATCTGTGTACTTGTAAAGTTTGAAATGAACTTTTTCACTCTGTCGTCCTCTACTTGAGCACTTTGATCGGCTCCAGCTTGATCATGTGGACGTCTGGATAAACCATCAGCATCTGCGTTTCTTTTGCCAGCTCTATACTGTATGTTGACGTTGAAATTTACAGGGCAGCGAGCCACCTATGTCCTGCAGCGTTGAGCTTGGCTGATGTCAAGACATATGGCTTCCTGGGGTTGGCGACGCCAAGGACTGGAGCAAAGCAACAAAGTGCTTTGAATGCACCCTCACATTCTGAAGTCCAATGCTCATTGAAGGGTCATTTCAGGTCAGAATTTGAGAATAACTTTGAACTTTTGGACTTCTTCTGCGTAGGAAGGTAACCAGCAGTTCAATTTTTGAATAATCTTTGACGAACCTTCTATAATATCCAGTGAACCCTAAAAAGGATTTCAGCTCACTGATATTGGTTGGACGGGGCCAGGTAGTCAGAGGGGCAATTTTCCCTGGGTCGGTCTCTACTCCATTTTCTGAGACAACATGGCCTAAATATTTGACTGACTTTTGAAAAAAATGGCACTTTTCAGGGGATAACTTGAGGCCAAATACCTTGAGCCTGTGTAAAACTTGCATTAGATGGCGTTCATGTTCCTCAAGTGTGTCAGCAAAAACAATGAGGTCATCGAGGAACACTAAGACTTCCATGAGGTTGAGAGAGCCCATGCATTTTTCCATGACTCGCTGGAAAGTTGAGGGTGCATACGTGACTCCTTGGGGCATTCTGTTAAATTCCCAGAAGCCCATGGGTGTGACAAAAGCCGTCTTGCACTTGTCCTCTTTGTCTACCTCAACCTGATAGTAGCCCGATTTCAAATCCATGACGGAAAACCATGCCGCTCTAACCCTGTTAGAGCGGGTAAGGCGTACGCATCCTTTATGGTCTGATTGTTCAACTTTCTGTAGTCAACGCATAAGCAGATGGCACCGTTCTTTTTCTATACCACAACTATTGGTGAGGCAAAAGGGCTTTCTGATTATCTTATAATGCCAGCATCCATAAGTTCTTTGAGATGAAGCCTCACAGCCTCTGACGGGTGAATGGGCCTCGCTCTCTGCTTAAATGGTGTTGAATCAGAGAGACAGATCTTATGCTTGACTGCAGTGGTATGACCATAATCAAGGTCACCTCTTGCAAAAACTTAAGGGATGGAGTTCAGTTTTTTCGTGATCCTCTCTCTCTACATTCCTCTGAAAGCGAAGAATCAGCGAAGTTGAAAGTTATCGTGTCGGTGTGGTTTGTGGAACCCATAGTTGTTCTGTCAGCTGTACTGCTGAGGGGTTGTGACACCTGATCCTCTTCAACTTTGTCTGATGAGGTGGATAGAGGAGAAAGAGAGTGTGGGATGGAGAGCTCTGCTACACTATGGTTTGGGGGAACTGTTATGTTGTGTGCTGTTTCATTCTTAAGCAAAATGGGTACTTTGAAACATGTTTGCTGAGGTCTTGACATAACATAACTACAAAAAGACAAACCACTAGGTAGACTAGATTGAGTGGATGGCTCTACTAAGAGTGGGCCTCCCTTGGGGGTGGGTACCCTTCTTACATAACCACTCAAAACCCTCTTTTCGCCAGGTGGGATCACAATGGCTTTCTTACACTGTAGCTTTACTTTTCCCACCATGTCAATGTTTTGTTTGACCTGGCATGTGCTGTAAATGTTCCAAATCAGGGGAATGTTGGTGCCTAAAAGAGCGGGACACTCTGCATTGGACCTACAATCTGGTACAACAAGAGCTAGCATACTAACAAGCTCAGCTTTACCTGTGATGTTTTCAGGAAACTGTATGCTAATCTCTACATAACCTAGGTAAGGTACATTTTGACCTCCTGCGACCTCCACTTCGAGGATGTCTCTAAGGGGCAGAATAGGTTGAGAAGACAGGCATGTATCATGAAATAACTTGGAAATGGTAGTAACCTGTGAACCAGAATCAATGATTGCTTGACACTGCACTGTTTCAATGTTAACTACAGCAACAGATCTAGATCTCTTACTAAACCATTAAGGAGCTCATCCTCAGGGGTTTGTATGTGTTGACATGTAGCTCTCCTTTCATTGTGTTTTATCTTGGGACTCTCAACTCTCTCACCGGCTCCAATATGTACCTTCTTTACTGGGAGCCTATCCAGTTTAAAGGTAAGTGCTGTTTAGTTTTCCACTCATCTTGTCTTGCTTTTAATTCTTTAATAATTTACTGTCCACAGCAGCTTTGTCGATGGAGTTTTCGCACACCTTGGCTATGTGGCCGTCTTCGCCACATCTGAAACAGAACCAGGCTCTAGGCTGGGGCTTGTGTGTACCTGATGAGCTTGTGCCTCGGCTCTAGGTGTGGGCGGGTCTGGTTTGTCTGCTGACATTGTCTAATTTTTCTTCTGTTTCTTAGTTCTTTTGGTGCTGAGCTGCAGTTTCAGTTCAGCGAGCTGCTTCTTTAAACTTTCTGTGTCAGCGACGTATGCCTGGAGAACACTTGGACTTGTATCAGTGTAAGGAGACATGTTAGGCACACAATGCACATTTGCAGTGACTTTTGATTTTGAGGCTCCAAAGTGATGATGCATTTGATCCAACTTGGTTGCCCTCCTATCCTCTTCTGTTCTTAGATGTAAAAGTAGCTCTGCAAAGTCATGGTGTTTTTCAGGTTTCAGCTTTAATTACATGCTGAGATTGTGATCCCAGCAGCCACGTTTGAATTGTTTCAGCCGGTGATGGCTTGCTGATGACTTACTGACTCCATGTCTTTTCACAGCGGTGTTGAGGAGTACCTGAAGCCTCTGTAGGTACTCTGAAGGTTTTTCACCACAGTTTTGGTGAGTGTTCAAAAACCTTGCGAAGATCTCATCACCATCTTCTACCAGACCGTAAGCAGAGTCCAACAGCTTTACATATTCTGTAGGATGAGCAGAGGAGCCTAGTTGTCGTACAACATTGGAGGCTGGAGGAAGCAGACTCTCCAGGATTTTTCGACGTTGAACATCCACAGGGGCTCCATCTTGGAACATCAAATCTACATGGAGGCACCATGTTTCAAAATCAGTTTCTCCAGAAGGCTTTGGCACTCTGCCTGAGAAAGGGCATAGCCATTTGGAGGGGCTCTGAGATATAGAAGTGTCATATTTTATTACATGCTCAACCATCAGGTGGGTTCAAGTCGTCATCTCCCAGATCAAGACTTTTAACTTTTTTCGTCTTTTTACGTACTGCAGGTTGAGCCACTTACTCGTCTGTTTTGGTGTCGAGTGGAGAGAAGTTGAGTTTTGAGAGGTCAGGCTTCTTGGCCTTTGATTTTCGTACAAAGGATGTGGTGCTATGTTCAGAGTGAACACACTCATCAGAAGACTCACTGCTACTGCTCAAAGCAAGGCTAGTAGTATGTGTGAGTACATTAACATTATCTGCCTGCCATGTCACTGCAGGATTGTTCATGTTTGGAATGTCAGGAGGAAGATTTAGCTCAAACATTTCCATTGCGACACCTGAATCAAACTCTACAATGGCGGCATTCTCTTTTTCTGCAGCTTGGAGCCGCACTACTTAAGTTACAGTCCCATATGTCTTTAATGAAGCCTCGGTGTCTGCATTGACTAATCCAGTTACACAAATGGACTGCTCTGCATTAATGCCATACATTTGTTCAATATCCATGTTTGTTTGTTTTAACTCTATACTCACACAATAATATGAAATGAACCTAATGAGATAAATAAAATGTCCATCAAAAAGTGCAAAACTGTCTACTCTTAATAATCTTCCTGGCTGGCTCGCCACTTAAAGGATGTAACGTTTGTCTACTGTATATGAGCTAAGGTGACTATCATGTACTTTAAAGGTTAGGCCAAAATCAGAAGATATAGTTTCGCTCAGGGAGGGTTTAAATGACACGGATCACAGTTTAGAAAAAGTAACAAAATGGTTCTTTATTGGCAGGAAAGCCACTTTTACTACCAACAACTGAATTTATATTTTTCTCTATGTATCAAAACCCTGTAAATTCAACCAGGTATTTACCATTCAACGACCTCAGTGGTAAACAACAGCATAAACAAATGTACAACTTACAATAATTGTTGTTCAAAGTGCAATTGAAATAGAAAAAATATTGTTCAAATTATAAATTAACCCTTGTGTGGTGTTCGGGTCTGTGGGACCCGTTATCATTTTTTATTAAAAGAAAAATTATACAATTAATTAATTTTTCAAACTGAGACTCACTGGCTTTGGTTCATTTTCTGTGAAGAACATACCACACACCATACACCTCCCCTACACATTTCTACTACATATAAGGTGTCCGGGTCCACTGGACCCGGGGCTAATAGAAGTGTGGAAATTGATGTTCTGTTCCCCCCCCCCCCCCCCCCCCCCACACACACACAAACACACACACACACACTAGGCCTAGACAGGAGGAGGACAGTGTGGGACAAGTGGGTGCACCGCTTCCACCTGCTGTACAACCCTGGGCCGAATGTCACCATTGATGAACAGCTGATGCCATTTAGGGGTCGCTGCCCCTTTCGGCAGTATATACCATCTAAACCTGCAAAGTATGGTATAAAGATCTGGGCTGCCTGTGATGCCACTTCCTCATATGCTTGGAACTTACAAGTCTACACAGGGAAACCTGATGGAGGAGCCCCGAGAAAAACCAAGGAATGAGAGTTGACCTCGACATGTCTCAGGGACTCAGTGGACACAAGATCACATGCGACAATTTTTTTTTACCTCGCACAAACTGGGACAGGAGCTCCTGAAGAGGAAGCTGACCATGGTGGGAACAATAAGGAAAAACAGGTCAGAGCTCCCACCTCAACTGCTGACTTCATAGAACGTTTGTATACACGGCTGACACATCCCTGGTATTCTATGTGCCAAAGAAAGGCAGGAATGTGGTACTCATGAGTACACTGCACGGGGATGGAAGAATCTGTGACCAGGAACATCACAAACCAGAGATTATCATGGATTATAATGCCACAAAAGGAGGGGTAGACAACATGGACAAGCTGGTGACGGCCTACAGCTGCATACGGGGGACTGCACGCTGGCCACTGGTGATATTCTTTGACATGTTAGACATCTCAGCGTACAATGCTTTTGTCATTTTGGATGGCACTGAACCCAGAGTGGAAACGAGTGAAGCTCCAGAAAAGACGACTCTTCCTTGAGGATCTGGGAAAGGCATTGGTGAGACCACAAATCGAGAAAAGAAAACATATCCCCAGAACCCCAGCCTCTGTAGCCATGGTGAGGTGGATTCAGGAGGAGAATGCTGGTGCCCTGTCCACCCAACCTACAGAACCACAATCTGCAGAGCCTGAAGTAAGTGTGTGATGCTGTTGCAGTACATGTCTGGCACTCATGTCTTGTGAGGGAGAGAGAAAGAATAGAATAGAATAGAATAGAATAGAATAGAATAGACTTTATTGATCCCACAGCGGGGAAATTCACATGAGCAGTAGCTTACAACACAGACACAGACAACACAGACCCTTAGTTTACATAAGGTAAACAAAGATAATTAAAAATAAAATAGAAGATAAAAATAAAAAATAAGAATAGAAAATATACTATATACATATATACATACATATATATATAATACAACAATTTACACTATGTCTCATAAATATGAAGTGGAAAAACTACAGTGGATGGAAATACTAAGTACAGATGTTACAAATATGCATTACAAAAGTGACTTGTGATGATGTGGAAGTGTAATTGCACATGGGTGAATTGACAAAATAAAAATAACAATAAACATAACAATCATTACAAAAGAGAGGTGTTAGTAAAATTCCTGATCTTTTCATTATTCTAGGTTGTGAACACCAGCAACAAGAAGAAGCGGTGTGAAGTGTGCAGACCCAAGATGGACAGGAAAACACAATATACATGCATCAAGTGCAAAAAGTATATCTGCAACACACACACAGTAAAGCTCTGCCCCTCATGTGTTGTATAGGCTAGTGGCTACAGGCCATGTGTTCAATGGGGCTGATGTGTTGTCTTGACTGATATGTTTACTCTGTGTTCATGTGTTCAGCTTGTGTTGTGCACCTGCATGGGTTAAATTTCAAGTTCAAAGAAATAAAAGTCAGTAGTTTTTAAAAACCTTGCTTCACTTGTAAATTTGTTTCCACTCATATCTTGATTTTAACTGATTTTCTTTATTACGTTTTTAAATGATAAGTTATAAATGAGACCTAACAAAGGTAAAGGGCAAATATTAACCATATATAATGTTTTATACTGCTTGTTATTGGGATAAGGTGTTCAGTATTTTAACATAAAAGTGTTTGATTGTGAGGCATTAAAAGCCACAAAATGCAACGGGTCCATCAGACCCACAAACACTGGCTGAGTAACAACAATATGAACATTACACAAGGGTAAAGTAATACAATGTTGTTGAAAGTGCAAATGAATTAATGGGCTCAAAATAATAAATGAAACAGTCCAATAAAGTCCAAAAACAAGTCAAATGTCTAATCTAGTCAGTGTCCACAGTTTGGGTGTTAGTCCTTTAATGTATTGTAGTGCAATTGTTCATCTACCCGGGTAGTGTGATTTTGTGTCTTATCTGTATGATGCGATAGGTGCGCTTTCTCCAGATCCACGATGAGCTGTTCCGACGTCACACCCTCCACGCATGTAAGCCGGTGTCCTGCTCCACGTTGCTCGGGTTTGGGCTCTGGCTCGCCATCAGAATCGTTTCATACTCCAAAAATAAAAATCAACCGTT
This sequence comes from Echiichthys vipera, assembly GCF_963691815.1. Classification (NCBI taxonomy): domain Eukaryota; kingdom Metazoa; phylum Chordata; class Actinopteri; order Perciformes; family Trachinidae; genus Echiichthys; species Echiichthys vipera. The sequence continues at coordinate 31,324,181 of NC_139827.1, read as the reverse complement.
TTTGCTCGACAAAAACCCAACAACACGGTAATGTCCGTCACTCCAAAAACCTCTTTGCTGTTGCGAATACCTCACAGATCAATAACTTAAGAAGGAATAAAGTTTTATTGATTTTCTGTCTAGTTATTAACTTTAGTAAGTTCTGTCGTCATCGGCATCAGTGAAGGAAGAAAGAAATGTGAGCAGCGCTTGCGTTTGTGAAATACACACCCTGCTGATGAAATAAAAGAACTACATGTGTTACATGTTGATCAGACATATAAGATCCCTCCTGTCAGCTGAATGATGCACTGCTTCTGTAAATAATAAGTATAACATCAAGATAAAAACAACTTCACAAATGTCAGAATTGCTGCTCTGACATGAGTTAGATTTATATCCAACCTAATTCCTACATATAAACATAAAATATAACCTGAAACTTTATATTTTAATGTCCCTCAACCTCAACTATAATGTCAACTCTAAATATAATCCTTGGAATAGAAATAGATGCAATGTGCAGTACAGGGATTCAGATCGAGGATCACTGGAAGTACTCTGACGTAAAATACCGCAGGATCCATGAAGAGACATTTTTAAAACACAAAAAAAGCCTTTAGTTGCCTTTGTCCCCACAAAACAGAAAAACAGCCTTCAGCTACTTTGTCCCCACATGATTTTGATCATATTTTACCCTGCAGTTTCTCTCATCAGTAAACACAGCAAAGCAGAAAAGGAGGAAGTAGATTGTATTTCAAGACTGTGTGACCAAGGACATAATACTTCTCCTGTTGTGGTAAAACTGTATTATTTTGTTTCCAACTGCAAAAGCGACACTGGTTTTTGTTTTCTTCGTGAATGTGTGTGTGTGTGTGTGTGTGTGTATTTTATCATGGCAAAATGTGGTCCTAGAGACACCTGCTATATTGCAACTACCACAAAGGCAGTTTGGAGTCTTTTGCTAGGTTTTGTCAACAAGATTAGTTGCAACCGTGCAAGATACAGTCATGAAACATTTCATCAAGTGTGCAGTTTGAATAAAAATGAAGGCATAGTTTGAAAAACGGGTATTATACAAGCAAGGCCCTTGGCCCTTTGACTTTACACTGGCTTCAGACTATTAGTCTTGTTTGTCTGTACAGTATGGCACACATTTTCACACACCACAGATAGCCTGTGTATGGAAATGTGTTGTGTAATGGGCATAATTAAGGGCATGCAGCTTTGAATTACAAGTGGGTAGGTAGGCTTCTCGGCCATCCTCCAAAAGATCGGCAATTCAATTTCAATTAAATTTTATTTATAGTGCCAAATCATAACAAAAGTTATCTCAGGACACTTTACAGAGTAAAGTAGAGGTTGAATGTGAAAGACTAAGAACAAGACTTCCAAATGAAATATAATTTAGTTTAGGTTTGGGGTTGATTAATAGGCCTGAGTCATAAATAGCTGCAACGCCTCCTCCTCGACCACTGCCTCGAGGAATATGAGCATTAATATGACTGGGAGGAGTGGATTAATTTAGGCTAACATATTCTTCATGATAACCAGGTTTCAGTCAGACAGAGTAAATCAATATGGTTATTTGATATCAGATCAAATTCTAGTGTAGAAGTGGCATCCAGAATGTGGGGGCATGCGAATACGTAGACAAGATCTCAGAAGGAAGCCTGTTACACTGACATACATCTATAAGTTTAGCATTCTTCTACCTCTTGCATTCAATCATGTTTGTGTAGTCAAGGCACCTTTAGTCACCCATTGAAACCAGCATTTTGCGTAACAAATGCTTCCCCTATTATACGTTGTGCAGGGTGAAGAAGGTCACAGAGGCCTTTCAGCTTCAGAGGGAGAGGCTCGCTCTATGTTTAATGAGCTTAAAATAGACCCAGACTTTGGTCTGTTTGATTCCAGTAGCAGTGCAACTACTGAAGCAAGGAAGGACCAATCTCTTTTTCTCAAGTCTCTGTCTCGTACCTCTCTAGTTCTGCTTCTTACGTGGTCCAGCTGTATCCCCCTTTGTCGGATCTGCTCAGTGTGGCCTAGGACCGTGTGCAGTTTTGCTCCTCTGCCTTCTAGCTGTCAATGCATGGCCTTGGTACTTCCGGCTGCTGCTTCATTAGCTGTTGTTTCCTCTGTAGGGAGACACAGGAAAGGGATAGACACTCACACAAGCATAGGGTTTGTCTCTGAAATATATCATATATGAGGTTGTTTTTGTTTTAAAAATGTAGGGCACTACTTGTGGATTTGCCATAGGTTAGAATTGCCGGACCAGGGGCCTCGTGTACTAAGACTTGCGTGGCTTTCTTACTAAAACATGGCGTGCGCTAGAATCCAGAAACTGGCGTAAGCACAAAAAAATTCAGATGTATCAAAGTGTGCGTACGCATGGATCCAAGCACCGGGATTCCCTCTCTGCACCATCAGATTTAAACGATGAGTAAAGGTAAGAAGCGCAACTTCAACAAGTCTAAGCTCGAAATTTTATTAAATGAAGTGGAGACCCGAAGAGCTGTGTTATTTGGTAGCCTCTTTTCAGGGATAAACACAAAGAAAAAGACATTTGAGTGGGAGTGTGTGTGTGAGGCAGTGAACGCTGTGGGGTCGGAGCAGCGCACACCCACTGAAATAAAAAAAAATGGTCCGACGTGAAGGTGGAGGTGACGCGGAGGATTTCGGCCCACAGCCGAAGTATCACCGCAACGGGCAGGGGGACAGGAGGGGAGGAACTGACCCCCTTTGATCAGAGAGTGGCGGCTATTGTGGAGGACACAGCTCTAAGCGGAGTTGTGGGGGGCCATGAAGGCGACGCAGATCATCCTCAAGGTAAATGTGTTAAACTCAGAAATGTCATTATACTGTTCGTACAATAGGCTGCTCACATTACACATGCTCGAGCGTTAAGTTGCCAGGATATAAACACATTGACTCATGTTTGATTACTTCATTTTTTTATTATTATTTCTCAATAGACGATGAGACAGGAGATGGCTCCTCCCTCTCCACCGGCACCTCCAGCACCACGCGCCCCGGTGACTCCACCGGCACCTCCAGCACCACGCGCCCCGGTGACTCCCGACTGGCCGTGTCCTTTCACAAGCTGTGCTGGAATCACAGGAGGAAATAGTGAGAGCAATCCGTGGCGTCAGTGATCGTCTAGATCAAATTGTCAATGCACTGGGAGATATTTATCATGCAATAAATGCACTTACAAAGTAAATTGTGTCCTTGCCTCTTTACATCGTTGAAATCAGACGCTGCCCGGCCCGTATCGCTTCGCGGGGTGGGTCGAGGTTGACGGGTCCGGCATCCGGTTCCTCTGGTGGGGGGGATGTGCACTGGCAGTGGTATGCCATGGCGGTGTGCCAAGTTGTGCAGGACACCATAGGCCAGCACGATGCGGCACACCTTCTCAGGTGTGTACAGCAGCACCCCGCCCGACCTGTCTAGACAGCGCCAGCGCCCCTTCAAAGGCCAATTGCCCTCTCCACCACTGCCCGAGTTCGGGAATGGCGGTCGTTGTACCTCCCCTCTTGGTCGGTGCCGGGGTTAGTGAGAGGGGTCAACTGCCACGTTCTTAGGGGGTAACCATATATATATATATATATATATATATATATATAAATCACACTACTGTTCGCGGGGAAACAAACAGGACAAAACAACTTCATTACAAGGATTGGCAAGACTGATCACACTTATATTAATGACTGCAGAGGTGCGCCGTGGCTACTGAAGTTTACTTTACGCACGCGTTTATTGAGACAAATACTGAACACAAGGAGACAAGATAGCTCTGCCATTCTTTTTTCACCAAGGAAAAAAACAAATACACATATTTGAATGCGCGTGTCCAAACGGGCATTGTGCTGGTTTATATTCGGGGCGCATTTAACTGATAAATTATTTACTCACCAAGTAGCCACCCATGGCGCACCGTGCCAGCCTCCAACCTGTTACCAACCATGCTATTGTTTAGATTGAACAAGTCATGCGTTGCCAGAAACCCCAGAGTGGTCAGCACCTGTGTGGGAACGGACAACCCCTGGCTCCTGGCTGTGTGTCGTTCTAGGGCTGGCCGCAGCTGATATAACCATTTGCGATGTCTTCTAACAAGGCCAAGGCTGCCATTGTTAATGCCATTTTTCATTAAATTGCGCATGCTTTTATATCCATCCTTATGATTGCAAACACGTGTGTGTTAATTTTCCATTAATGTGTCTCTGATGCGCACATTACACTGAGAATGAATTGTTTTCACATAACTAATAGTTTCCCAGCACCACCTCTAAGTGTCGCCAACGAAACAATAGCTGTAGAAACGTGCGTACGACAGCCATGAAGTTTGCGTGGCGCACCGCACATTTCCACGGTCATTTCACTTTTGATACATCTGAACGTTGGCGTGGAAAATGACGTACGCCACGTTTTTGTGCGTACGCAGCATTGATACATGAGGCCCCTGGTGATCTGTTTGGGGAAAAGTAATCATTCATTCATTTCAGATGCCAGTGGCTGTGGTGGGTCCTGGACATCTCTCTGGAGTGAACATATGTAACTGTTTGAATATGATATTTGCTGTTTCTGCTGTTTCATTTTCAGACAGATTCATATGACGTTATAAACGTTGCGAACACCTCTAAGAAATGAGAACATGAATGAAAAGACTGTGAGGAAAAACTATGAAACCAAGGTCTAGGGATTGAAGAGCAGCAGAGAATAGTGAGATAATTTTCCTCTGTCTAATAAGCCAACCCCTCTCCTTTCATTAATCTTAAGTAGGCGGTGAGGGCAGGCAGGTGGTGAGAGACTGCCATGCTGATGTAATTGAAAGGGCTAAAGATCTTCGTTAGTGCCCAGATCATGTATCCTTTGGGCTGGCTATGCTCCAAGACCAGGCTATGGTCTGTACTGGGGCCCGGCTGTGGTTAGGGAAGTGTTGGTCATATTTCTAACAAAATATAGTCCACTGCCTTGGACAAAATTAAAGGACACTGGTGGAGTTACTTTGCGAAACAATAAAACCACTTTGCAGTCATAGGTTACAATCGTTTACTGTACATTTACTTTCTGCCTCTTTTTACCACACAGTCAAAAACTACATCCAAAATAATGAATAACTGATGTTGAGTTTAAAAAGAAGGAGTTTAAAAATCCTACTTGGAGGAATACTTAGCTCCACAGCACTGGAGTATGGTCAGGCTCCAATGGCTTTTCATTCTGTGATAGGGGGAAAAAATGCTCTGGTTTGTTTGCATTTCTTTATTTTGGGTGGAGCGACGACCTGGATGAAGCAACGGTGCCCTTGCAAAATAGATTGCAGAGGGGCACAATGTCATGCTTTAACCCAGCACTGTGTATTCAGTAAGCCTGACTAAACTATTGTGCAATGCTACAACACTCTTGAGTGGTCCAACCATATCACCAGAGAAGAACATAGATATTGGATGATTCTGCAGAACCCAGATTACATTTAAAGTTGTACTCTGTAAGATTTTCATCAATTTAATTGTCTTTTAAGTTACTATCTATCAAAGAGTGAGTTAAAACAATGGGTAATCTCAACTTCTGATTCAGGCTTGTAGTAAGGGCAGAAGTGTGATAGAAACATGTGTGTTTGTATGGAAGTGAAGAGGTGAATGTGTTTTAATAAAGTTGACAAAAGAGCAAAAAATAAATAAATTAATTAATAAATAGTCAACACACATAGTGACCATGGACGTGACAAGATGGTGGCTCTGACATCTTACCACTAAAGAGGCCGCTAGAAACAAGATATCTCAAATCTTATGGAGTACAACTTTAAATTTCCACTTTCTGCAATAATTGCACATGGCAACTATAGTTATACTATAGTATATAGGTTAAGGTTGGGGAAAGATTGTGGTTTTGGAAAACAAACTATGGTTAAGTTAAAAGAAAGGCATGTAGCTCATGGTGCATGGGCACAGGTTTAATAATATTATCAGTGACATTATGAGTGTCTACTTACTGCAGGCTGAAAATAGCCTTTTCCACCCCATCTGGCTATTTACACTTGACATCATCCACCACCTCAAAGAGCGACAAAGTGTGGCATTGTGGTATGAAACAGTAGTGGTCTAAGCATCAGACTTTTACCCAGGTGACCATGGTTTAAATCCAGCCTGCATTGTAACTTAAAATTTTGTTGACTTATAATTTTCTCAGTTTGGTTAGATAAAGACAAAAAAAACTACTACTACTACTACTACTACTACTAAAGCATCGATGACTACTGACACCTGCCTACGAATAGCATACAGTGATTTTTGTACAAGGGTGAAAATATCCTTTGCCTGATATTAAACCCCTCTAAATATAAAATATCCTTAGTAAATCCTATAAACAAGATATTAAAAAGGAATGGTAGGAGGATATGCCATCAAATGCTTGGGAAATATTGTTAAGTCTAAAAATTGAGTGGAAAGGCTAGAAATGAAAAAAAAAAAAAGAAAATAGATTTTGTCATTTTCATTCCACTGAAGAGATGAAAAGCAGCAGCAGACGAAGACATCAGATCTGTGTGGAGCGATGAGGGGACGGCATCATTCATCAAACAAATGCATCAAAGAAACATAGATGTCTTATTTATATCAAGCTTTCTTCTTCTGCAACAATTTCATGACACCTGTCTGGAGAATTAGCACCACCAGTATCTCTTTTGCTAGTTTTCTGGAAATTCTGAAAAGAACTATGAGAAATCTGGATGGAAACCTGACTACTATTAACATTAGTGCTGGTGAATGTCATACTGCAACTAAGGGCTTGACACACACACACACACAGTTCATTGTGACCGACTAAGCCTATGGTTTTTTAACATTTCACTTTTCGGGCTGCAGGGAGAATTAAAAAGGTGTTCTTTGGTAAAAAAAAATTCTAATGTATGTACATATATATAAACACGGCATTGCTCCGTATTTCACTCTGCTGATCGTTTAACCAATAAAAATGTTGTCATAATTAGCATAGGAATTTAACTTGACCTTTGACCTCCAAAAACTAAATAGTTCATCCTTTAAAGTCCCATGTTTATTAACATTAGATAAGACATATACACACATTCCTACTAATAGGAAATCCATCCACTGATTTAATATCTGGAGTTACTGGAATTCGCTGGCCAGCTATAACCACTCCTAACTCTATAATCAGCAAACCCATTTCATTTATTAAAATTTTACATTTTAGCTTTGTTTTTTACTGAAGATGAAGAGGCAAAAGGAGCACAGCTAAGGGTCTCTTTAGGTAATAGGCTGCATGTGGCTTAATTTGCACCGGGCTTTATGATTAGGACCTCATATAACAACTTCACCATATACAACTAACTTAACTGTAAGGAAACCATGTTCTTCTGCAGGTTATTAAAGCAGAGAGAAAGAGAATGAAGGAAACGCTTTTCCTCTTGTATCTCTGACTCAAAGGTTTGTCAAAGAGCAGGCTCACACTTCAAAGAGCTAGGGCTGAATCCCTCACTGAGGTAGACTAACCGAAACATCTTTGGAGCTGAGCATCCATCGTGCATTCATTGTGTGCTGCTTCACAACACAGCATACACACCCAGAAAAAATAGCAGGTGGCCACTGAGAGATAAAGATGTCTAGTTAACATAATTTCACACATGCCTTGAAATTATGGTACAGGAATTTTAAAAAAAAGTAATTTTAATTAAGCATGTGGATGGAAAAATCTCATTAGTTTATGGACCTAATATAACACAAAGCCATATCAGAATACAGAATACAAAAACATGCATTTCTACGACATTAATAAGTGTTTTTGGAGATGTTGTGTTATGTACTGTAGTTGTGTTGATTGCATAACCAGTTCAAAGAGAAGCAGAACAAATCGAAGCTTTATTCAAAAAATTCAAAAATTCAAAATTTTAAAAAAACTTTATTTGTCCCCGGGGGGCAATTCAGGGCACAAAGAGCAGCGAATAACGTCAGTGCAACTATACAAAAACATTTTAACCTAACAACAAGAATAAAGTGTAAAAGAAGAATCAGTGTCAGGATGTTAGTGTGTTAGTACAGGTAGAATAAGTGTCAGGATGTTAGTGTGTCAGTACAGGTTAGATACATATATGTAGAAGGACATGCGTGTATCAGATGTAAGCAGACATGTGAACGGGTGTATATGATGTAAACATGCAGTTGACTGTTGAAACAGGTATGAGCAGAACTGTAGTGCAGAAAAGATATAAATGGACAGTGATCGGATTCAGATGAGGTCAGACATGATACATATGTGTAATGAGCAGACATAAACAGAACTATAGTGCAGTAATAGACTATAAATATAATATATAACTATAACTATGTGCAGATACTTAATAATAAAGTGATAGTGGTGCATGGCAGGAAAACAGCAGTCTAAGTATATGCTAGCTCTGTGTAACCAGATGAATACTGAAAAATAAAGTGACCATAGTGCTATGATGGATACAATATAAGACTTGATAGACAGAATAAAGTGGAGCAGTGCATTAATACCATAAATTAATATAACTAACAGAATCAAGTAGACCAGTAAGAACATAGTAACAGAATAAGTCCGGTGTGAACATAATAACAGAATAAATAAGTAGGTGGAGTAGTGCAACAGACCGGAGTAACGTAGTAAACAGAATAAATAAGTGGAGTAGTGCAACAGACCGGAGTAACATAGTAAACAGAATAAATAAGTGGAGTAGTGCAACAGACCGGAGTAACATAGTAAACAGAATAAATAAGTGGAGTAGTGCATCAAACCAGTAGTTCCCAGCTTTGAGGACAAGAGTGGAGGTAGATAGCCAGTTCACGTGTCCGGTAAGTGTCCAGGGGGGGGTGGTGGTGTCCAGGGGGTGAAGGTGTCCAGGGAGGGTGTCTGGAGAGGGGAGGAGGAGGGGTGACGGGAGGGATGTCTGGGGTGTAGAGAGGGGTGAGGTGTCCAGGGAGGGTGTCTGGAGTGGGGCGTGATGGTGTCCAGGGAGGGGGGGGGGGGGGGGCTGAAACTGTCCAGGGGAGGGTTGCTTGGGGCGCTCCAGGTGTTTGTGAACAGTGTCTATTATGAATGTTTTTGCATCATCAACGCCCCTGCCAGCTCGATAAGCGAATTAGAGCGGGTCCATCTGGGAGTGGGTTTCCCTGATGATGTGTTGTTTTATGATCCTCTCCATGGCCTTCATCACAAGAGAGGTGAGGGCCACCGGCTGGAGGTCATTCAGACATTTGACGGCGCTCTTCTTGGGGATGGGGATAACTGTTGAGTGTTTCCATTGCTGGGGGACTATGCTGCTGTCCATGGATCTTTGAAACAGGGTCTGAAACACGCCCCCTAGCTGCTCAGCATAGTGCTTCAGGACGCGGCCGCTGATGTTGTCTGGGCCAGGTGAGTTGTTCTCCCTTTTCTTCCTGAGGGCTTTCACCACGTCCTCTGCGCTGAAGGTGAAGGCTGCTGAGTCACTGGGCTTGAGCTTGGACATCGCTTCTTCCAGCTGGGTGGTGTTGTCCTGCTCGAACCTTGTGTAGAAAGAGTTAAGGTCGTTGGGGAGAGATGAAGAGCTGCTGCCTGAAACCTGGATGGTTTTTGTGTTGCTGGCAGCAGTGTTCACAGCAGCCATGTTCTTGAGTCCCTGCCAGGCTGAGTGGATGTTACCCTGCGTGAAGCACTCCTCCACTTTGTTCTTGTACTCCAGCTTGGCAGTTTTTTTATGGCATGCTTGACCTCTCTGTTAACCTCCTTTTTCTCTGTTTCAGAGCCGGTGAAGAAGACCCTTTTCTTCTTGTTGAGGATTTCCTTGAGCTCTTTGGTGAGCCAGGGTTTGTTGTTGGGGTAGATAGTGACCGTTTTGGAGGGGATGATGTTGTCCACACAGAAGGAAATGTACGATGACACAGTGTCCACATGTTCATTAATGTCATCAGAGGGGGCCAGGAGGTTGTCCCAGTCAGTGGATTCAAAGCATCCTTGGAGTGTGATGATGCTTTCGTTGGTCCACTGCTTGATGTTCTTGACAACTTTCTTCACCCTTCTCATGATAGAGATGTAAGCCGGAGCAATCAGGATGGAATGGTGATCAGCAGAGCCCAGAGGGAGGAGGGCGACAGATCTGTATGCGTCGGGTACTGAACCATAGCACTTGTCCAGTGTCTTCTCCTGGCATGTGTGGCATGTGATATACTGTTGATAACCTTTTAATGATTTGTCCAGGGAGCAGTGGTTGAAATCACCCAAGATGAATTTGGGAGAGTCCGGTGAAATGTGGTCCAGTTTGTTTAAAGAGTCTGTGATGTGTTCAGTGGCTGTGACTGCGTTGGCTCTGGGGTGGATGTAAACCAGGATGACAAAGAGCTGAGGAAACTCTCTGGGTAGGTAGAAAGGGCAAAGGGAGACATCCAGAAGCTCGATGTCCGGGGTGCACAGTTTCTCCCTCACGACGATCGTTGAGCACCAGCGTGTGTTTACATACAGACACACGCCGCCGCCATGTTGTTTACCGGTGAGCTCACTGTCTCGATCAAGTCTTAGAGGGGGGCCGAAGCCATCAACGTGCAGGGCATTGTCATCGTCGTTCTTATTTAACCACGTCTCAGTGAAAGCAAGAAGTGAGGCAGTCCTGTACTCATGCATGTGGTTAATGTTAGCTTGTAGCTCGGCCGTTTTATTCCGGAGGGATCTAACATTAGCTAGGACGATAGATGGAAGCGGCCGTTGTTTACAAGTCTCCCGTTTGAGCCTGGCCCTGATTACGCTCTTTCTCTTCCCCCTTCTGGTTACCTTATTTTTCTTGTGGGTGGACTTGTCATGGCTGATTGAGTTACTCCGCAGTAATTCCTTCGGTAGTCTTCGGCGAAGGCGTGTAGAGGATGAAGTCCGAGCTGCAGTAGGGCCTCTCTGGAGTACGTGTTCCGCTGGTTGTTGTTTCTGCTCGCCGTCACAAACTCCAGGAGAAAAAACACACTCGGCATGTGTGGCATGCAAAGGGTAAACTAAAAAGTAATAAATATATACATAAAACAAGTAGAAAAACGTAATAAATGCTAAATAATGCTAAAAGTTGCTCTGTGCTCCGACCGGTCGACCACACGAGCAGCGACCCGGAACTGGAAGGTTATTTTCACTGTCTTTCATACGGTTAGCTAGTGAACAGAGAAAATCAAAGTAACAAGAATGTCTCTGACTACAAAAAGGAAGTCAGATGAGAGCCGGCATAAAGTCAAACATTTAAGATCAATTCCAGCTGCATACATTAAGGTCTAACATGAATGAAATAGACTGAGAAGCCTTGCGATGAGACAAAATCTTGTTTAGAGATTTTCGACTACAAGATGGTAAGATTTACAGTTGGGTTTGTTCCTGTGATGAGGACAGCAAATGCAATCAAGTGACAGGGTGGCCCATGGGTGCCGGGAGGGTTTAGAGGCCACACACATGGGAAACCTATACAGGACACACCGTGGAATAATTCAGCTGGCACAGTCTTTAGAAACTGACTACAGCTTTCATGCGATTTTGAGGAATACCTGCTGATGGTGACACTTTTTGACAGGGTGTGAAGTAGAAGCATGCTGGGAATTCCAAAGTGATAGTTTTTATAATAAGACAGGATGTTTTTCCTGTTTTTATTGGGTGTGTAAGGCTGTTAGCGTCTCCAGAAAGACCTTTTGACATCCTGTCTTTAGACTGGTGGATGGCTTATTGTTAAATGAAGAGTGAGATATGAGAGGGTGACAAGAGTGGCAAAATGGACCCTTTTAAAAGGGTCATACATTAAAAATGATTACCGCTGTATATTTGGAATAGTCACTCAGCTGTGGTGCTTTTAACTCCACCACACATTTGTTTGCAACGTGCCAAAAGTAGACAGACAGATTTAAAGTCAATGACAAGAAATTATGCTGTGTTTGATCTTTAGAGGAAGAAAAAAAACAATAGAAATCTGGAAGTAGAGAGTTAAACTCCTACTTGCAGATAAGCTTTTGTTAAAAGCTTGTTCTTTTATTCAGAACTTCTCTGTCATTTCAAAAAAAGGTCAGCCAACCTCATCTGCACCAATCGTAGCTGGAGACATGGAAAAGACAGAAGGACAGATTTAAATAGAGCAGAGAAACAAAGTGAAAAATGGTTATGTCTGTCAGGAGGTAATGGTTTTTTGTAGGAATCACTATGGGAATGTGATTCATGAAATTCATGTGATACTATGGCCGCCATCAGAAATCCTGAGTCAGCTAGTCATAGAATGTCTTCTCTGAATCAGTTAGTTTAAAGCTATACTAAACAATTAACAATGAGTTGTGTTGGAAAACAATATGGAGACTGAACTGAATCACAACTTCCAAAAAAATTTTCCCCCTCAAAATAACCTGGTAAAGATGTGCAGATTGGAGTTACAGTATGTCCGGGGCACCACAATTAATCCCACTGATTGAGTGGGTGGGTTCATAAAAATAACATTCTGTTTTAGAAAGCATTAAGGAAAATATGAATTACATTCTGTAAATGTAGCAGAGAGTAGAGCTGCAGGGCTCCTATCCGCTGCTCCAGCATACATCAAATCATTTTTCATCGGGCAAGTGTGTCGGAGTCCCCATGAAGAGAAATGGTGTGTTTGCAATTGTGCACCAGGAACAGCAGCTTCAAGTAATTATTTAATCTTAAAGCTATTCATGCTTTAAGATCTCTGTAACCAGAGTCATCAGATGGTTTGTTACACAGAACCATCTGAGAAGGCGTCATTGGAAACTGATTGGAAAAGAGCAGGCACTTTCAGAACATACCTAACAGGGGATTGGATGAGCTACCTGTCTATCAAACTCTCACCAAACTCATTCTAACAATCTTTTCCATCGAGAAAAGCCTTCAGTGTCATTCTCCTCTCAATGAAGATTATTGTGGGAAAATTAGTCAATAAGGGTCAAATCATTTCCTTGCAAGGAAGCCCTCTTCAAGATGCCTGCACAAACGGCTCCCGTCTCCGAGACTGCCCCCAAGGTCAGGTTCTGTAGAGTTTAAATACATATGGGCATAACAGCCCAGCTGGCATGACGTATACAGAGCACAAGGCCGACTTGTCCTGTGCTTTGAGTATCACAGAGTCCTAATTCTAAATTCCAGTCTCACTTGTATCACAGGATAAAGGGAACTATCTTCACAAGATATACAGGGCCGTACATAGCATGCAAAGATAAAGAAAACTTCTGCATCATGAGGACATAAAGAATATGTTCTGTCCCGTGCTTTTTAAAACCCAAAACATGTGTATTGTAATTCCCGTCACAAGATAAACTTTCAGTTCTGGTCAAACTGATGCTATTGTAGCATCTAAGCTAACCTCTTTAGCAGCCGCCATTCTTGTTTTGAATGTGGGGTCGCCAGAACTTGTGTATCTGTTCAATTCAAAGAGCCAAAAGACTGGCTCATTTTTCCATGTACCGTAAATTCCGGACTACAAGCCGCTACTTTTTTCCTACACTTTAAACACTGCGGTTTATACTGCGGTGCGGCTTATTCATTTTTTTCCCGTGGTGGGAAAACATTTTGCTCAGCAACAGTAGACCAATAGAATGAATGAGTACCGGTAGTGGGAAACTTGGATGACAAACAGTGAGAAATCTTTTACCAAAACAGGACGCATACGAAGAGCATCTTTAACTCAAGTCTGCCAGTGGATCCTAAATGCGTGGAGCCGTGTCAAAACATCAACCATCACCAACGGGTTCCGAGAGGCTGGGCTACTGCGCAATGAAGAAGACGGCGTGCACTCATCCGACATCGAAAACGAGGAGACTGTAACGAGTGATGAGATCCTGAGGCTGGGGCCCCGCTCAGGCCCATTGTCAGCAGCATAAACTCGGTCACTTATAACATTGCCAAGCATGTTGCCAATATTCTGGCACCACTGGAGGGAAACACCCCACGCCACATCCAAAACTCCATAGACTTCGTGAACAAAGTCCGAGACCTAAAAATGGATCCAGATGAAACCATGGTGTCCTAAGATGTGACTTCCTTGTTCACCTGTATTCCAACCATGGAGGCTTTGGCCACTGTAAGAGAGCGGCTCACACAGGACAATTCCCTACAAAACCGAACAAATCTCAAACCAGACCACATTTGCCAACTTCTGGATTTGTGCCTGAATACCACATATTTCCAGTTCAATGGCATTTTTTACAGACAGAAACACGGCTGTGCCATGGGTTCACCAGTATCCCCTATTGTGGCAAATCTGTACATGGAGGAGGTAGAGGACAAGGCGTTGAACTCCTTCAAAGGAGTGACCCCAAGCCATTGATTCAGATATGTGGACGACACATGGGTTAAGATCAAATCCGAAGAGGTGCAAACTTTTACTGAACATATCAACTCAGTGGACAGAAACATCAAGTTCACCAGAGAGGATGTTAAGGACAACAGCTTGCCCTTCTTGGACTGTGACGTCCATATGGAGAATGACAGGAGCCTCCACATAGGGGTATACAGAAAACCCACTCACACGGATCAATATCTACTTTTCGACTCTCACCACCCTTTGGAACACAAGCTTGGCGTTATCAGAACACTGCAGCATAGAGCTGATAGCGTACCCACTAGCTCACAGGCTCAAGGGGAAGAACGCAAGCACCTGAGAGGCGCCCTCACAACTTGTGGCTACCCCAGCTGGACCTTTGTTAAAACGGCAGCTGCCTCCAGAAAGAAAACCAAATTGGTTGAGAAAGAAAAAGATAACAGGAGAAACAACATAGTCATCCCATATGTGGCTGGGGTATCTGAGAAACTCAGGAGGATCTTCAACAAACACTGCATCCCTGTGTATTTCAAACCCGGTAACACACTCAGACAGAGACTAGTACATCCGAAGGACAGAACACCACACCACCACAAAAGCAACCTGGTTTATGCTGTCCAATGCAACGAGGAATGCAAAGATCTTTACATTGGAGAAACAAAACAACCACTGCATAAACGCATGGCCCAACACAGGAGAGCTAACTCCTCAGGCCTGGACTCCGCTGTCCACTTACACCTCAAGGAGAAAGCCCACTCCTTTGATGACAGCAATGTCGAAATCTTGGACAGAGAGGACAGATGGTTTGAAAGAGGAGTAAAAGAAGCTATCTATGTAAAAGTGGAAAAACCATCGCTAAACAGAGGAGGAGGTCTGAGACACCACTTATCTCCAATTTACAATGCTGCCCTCTCATCCCTTCCCAGGAGATTCAACAATCTAACCTCAAAGGACAACTGTTCACACATGGCCCGTGTGACCCCAACGACTGTCGTTCAGACTCAATAGAGCACTAACGAAGTCGAAACCAACTGTCACCCTAACGACGGGCGTGGGCTTTTGGAGCACAAAGGGTTTCAGTGACATCATCAGCCTTGTGAGAGGTTAAATACCTGGATCTCCACACCAGTTAGTTGGACCAGTCCCAGCCTGGTCAGATGCGTACATGAACTGATGAAGCCTCTTGGATGAGAGGTGAAACGTCTTCCTAGACAAACAACCAGTCCAGTTGTTTTTTGACTGAAATTGCTTTGAGGATCTTCACAATATGATTCCATCAGACCTTATATCTACACTGTTTAACCAAAGTGAGCACCTATGCACAGTCCCATTAAGTTTTACAGACATTTGTAGTTCACTAATAAGGTAAAACCTGTTGTTTATTTTGCATTTTGCTGAACTTTCACCTTCTTCTGTATCGTGTGTCAGGCACTGCTTTCACTCCCTCTAAACAGACTAATTAATCCTCAAAGTTTAGTTCGTACATACAGGATAATATCTTCTACCTAGGAGATAAACTTAGGTTTTTGGCCAACAATGCCAGAAAAGAAAAAAATCACCTTCCCTCTCAGGGCTTCCGTGGTTTAGTCCATTTGTATTTGTGAATAAGGAATTTTTAATATAAAATAAATAGGTTCAAAATAACAGGTTTTTCTCTTTTCCAAAAAATATATTTGAACGAGTCAATGTCTTAAAAAATATTTCATATCTAACCAAAATAGTTTGATACATAAACATGCATAAACTTAGGTACGCACATGAAGGCGACAACTCAGATGATATCGTAGGATATTTGCATATCAAGCAGTGGTAGTGTGAAAAAATTGGTAAGGGTAGGACATTTCTTGGTAGATTAGCTGTGCGGTATTAATTTAGTGTAATGCTTGTATCCCTAACCACATATCATGTTTCACATTCAAAATATTCCTGTCACATGTTTTATTAATAAATCAAATAGAATCAAATGCTGACACATTAATTAATTAATGTTGTCAGAGATGCTCTCTGTAGTTTGACACTAGGCTGAATAAGGTTCAAAACTGGTGGTCATTTGCTGTTGGTAACTGCTCTGTTCCCAATATAGACACAGACTGACATAAAGATCTTACACATCAATAATACATTTTTCATTCTCACCTAGTGGGTTAAACAGCCTTAACAATCAGACATATAAACAAGTCAAAATAACATGCATGGATACTGACAAAAAGGCCTCTTAAATTGATTTAATATCATTAGCAGTATGAAAAAGTTTGATGTTCATTGCCTCAAAACAGATGAAGGCTGGAAAGACTAAATAAAAGCTGTTCAAGGCCAAAAGCACAAATTGCTCGCCTCTAAATATCTGTAGTCAATGATGCTGCTACTGAGATCCCTCTATTATAAATACCTTTTGTCAAAACACCTACGGTGGGTTTACATTGGGGCTGAAAGGGATGCGATACTTCCAGAGGCGTGTTTCTCCGTGTCTGCTCCTCTGTTCCTTTCTAATCACACATTGAGCTTATCTATTTCTGTGTGTGTGTGTGTGTGTGTGTGTGTGTGTGTGTGTGTGTGTGTGTGTGTGTGTGTGTGTGTGTGTGTGTGTGTGTGTGTGTCAGTGTGTGTGTGTGTCTTCCTGCTCGCCTCTGTCACTCTGTTTTGACACAACTGAAAAATGTTTGGAATAAGTATATAATTAAAAAATATATATCACAAACATCAGTCCCACTAGGTTATTTTTAATAAATATAGTGAATGGGCGAGTTTTTGAAATTTCATCTATCAGGGAATTGAAACTTCAGGAGAACTGCAGGGAGAGGGGCAACGAAATTAGAGGGTTTGGCAAGCAGGGGATGCATATTTTATTATTGGTTGGCAAAATGAGATCCTGGAGCCACCTGCTACAGAGGTGGTTTTGAGTATTTTGCCAAGTGTTTATATGTCTGTGTATGTGTCTGTCTGTGGACAGATTTTGTCACTGTGATGGTGTCGCAACTGTGCATGAAACAGTCATGAAACTTTACAGCTGTGCAGTTGAGATTATGACAGACTTCAAAGATATGTGTGGTCTAAGCAAGGGTGCTGAAAATAAGTGTGTAAGAAGTAGGTAAGGGGCCATTGCCCCTGAATTGGCATCACAGCACTTGTGGAAATAACAGACCAAGCGTTGAAACAAATGCTCCGTATTGCAAGGCATCCACGGAACTCTGCCTCTTGTGTGGATACAATTGGTTAATATGGGCACCGAAAGGAAGCGGGTAGCACTTTACGGCGCTTCACGGTTACACGGATAACCTTGTCAAAAAGTTCTGAAACGAGGCTACCTGTACAGGAATAAGAACTATTCTTTCTCATGAGTAGATCTTTCTTCAGACATCTAACATGATAAACAAAGGTGTAATTATTAAGATGCTGATTGCCTCATTCCATTTATGTTTTTATTTATTTTCATTTACATTAGCACACCTTAAAAGAATTCAGTAAATATTTTTTACAAGCCAAAATGTCTGCTGAAATGTCTAGTTTGGGTATTGTAACATCAACTTTCCCCTCAATTGAAAACTTAAAATTGTTATACCTACACTTGTTATTACTGTAGTTTTTGCCCCATTGTGCATACGTCAGTGTCTTCTAAAAAAAACTTGGTGTGCACTTCATTGTGAATGGAATATCAAAGGTGTTCTGGAACAATTGGTGTAACCCTTCTGAGCTCACTGGCTACCTGACGCTACCAAAGTAAGTGGCTCCACTCCCTCCTGTCATGCTTATTTAACCTGTCATGTAATGTCAGCTTGTGATTAGAAAGATGAAGCCCACCATTCTGGAGGGCCAGCAGCAAGTGGTCTACACTTTACACAGCTTGCTGCACACTCATTAATTCAGAGTTCTTAGAGTGGGGCGTGTTTGGGGTTATGTAGAGGGCTCCTTAGGGGCCGCTGGTTGGTGAGTAAAGGGCCCGAGGATGGCCTCCCTGCTGTTTTTATGTCCCCTCTTCCTGAGAGGCTGGACAGATAGCTGCCATGCTAATCAGTTGCTGAGGGCACAAGCAGAAGTCCCTGGTGTTCATAGATAGCTATTGGCTTCCAATGGATCATGGTGTGGCAGCATGCTGGGTTAAAGCTGAAGGGTGGACATATGTGCGGCAGGAAGGTTAAGATCACATGGCAGAGAGCAAAGAGGTTTGGGAGAGATTGTGTGGCCATAGCCCAGGGATCAGCTGTTTTTCATTCCACCAGCAAATTAAAAACTTCTTGCTTATTACCAGGCTGGACTGCCGCCTGCAGGTTTGTCTAATGTCAGTTGCTGTTGAATTGCTATACCTGACTTTACAATGACCACCAGTCCACATATCAGCTGACATTCCCATATTTATGCCAGATGTCATCGTTGAAATCTCCCTGACTAACACCTGCCTAGTTGTGGAGACACACACACACACACATGTAAACAAACAAACAGGC
Organism: Echiichthys vipera; assembly: GCF_963691815.1. Taxonomy (NCBI): domain Eukaryota; kingdom Metazoa; phylum Chordata; class Actinopteri; order Perciformes; family Trachinidae; genus Echiichthys; species Echiichthys vipera. Next base: position 31,305,461 of record NC_139827.1, on the reverse strand, counting down.
ACACACACTTTATAAATGATGCAAATAGAAGGGCTCATGACACACTGTTGTAGCACAATCTAATCATGATTGTTCTGTGGTTCGTATCCATTTGTCATCTGCTGGCTTGACCCTAGTGAGTTGATGATGAAAGTATTAACCAGGGCCCCAAGAACAAAGTTAAAGTTGAAGCAAGGCTCAGTCAACCCAGTCGCCATATTAAAATGTTGGCATTGTACGTTTCAGCGAACTACAGATACGTCGAGTTTCATATTTTTAGCCATGCTCCTGGTGTTGCTTTAAGGATGGCAATAGTTTACTTTACAGTAGTCCACAGGGAAATATCTTGACAAATATTTGGATTGCTGTGACATTTTGTACCGAAAGTCATGGTCCCCAGAGGAACCCTAATGACTTTGGTGATTGTTTGACTTCTCATTTAGAACCATTTAGCAGGCCAAAGTGTTTCATTACTCAGTGTCATATCTCTATCTCTAACAGGACTCAATCACTCTTGGACAGATTGCAATGAATGGCACAGATACCCATTTCCCCTCAGGAGGAATTGCAATAGCTTTGATGATCCCTTATCCTTTCAGCCAGTGTCATCATAGAGTCCAAATACTTGGAAAATGAATTGCATTCCCATCAGCCTTAGCTTAAGTGGGGTAAGTGCTAATTAGCAAATGTTAGCATGCTAATACACTAAGCTAAGATGAAATCAACGGTGTTGCCTATGCTAGCATGTAGCTCAAAACACTGCTGTATTAGTAGATCGATTGTATAATGTCTTCTTTATCCATTTTGAAAATTAAAGTTTCTTCTTGTCAGACAAGTTAGTTGTATGGTAAGGATGTCCTCTTACCTTTTCTTAGCTGACAGTTTTGGCTGTACTCCAGCCTTCCTAGGAGCTGTTGTTTTCTTCCGGGTATGATGTGTTATATGAAAACAGCTGACCGGGCCGGGAAACTTCAAAATAAAGTTCCCCGACCCAGTTGTGTCCGTTCCACTTTCAAAAGTGCTGTACTAACATGATTTTAAACTTGTTTTTCCCCCAACTAAGATCAAGACCTATATTTTTCCGATCCAGCCACTCTGTTGAATTCTTTCTAGACGTGCTGTTTTAGGGTGGAAATAAACACACAGGTGTGGGTGGAAGAGACACATTTATCCACATAGGTTTGATGCTCTCAGTTCATATCAAACCGAATACATTTCTCCTGTGTGTAACTTTTGATCACTTTTATGTCTGATTTCTCTTACAGCTGTAAGAACAATTGCAAATTAGTTGAACTGTGTGACATAAGACCCACTCTCCATGGGAACCACCTGTTGATGGAAATAATGTTTATTACTAGCACGGATTGAAACGCTGGTATTATTTTCACCTTTTCAGTCTGTTTATGTGTGCGTGTCATGGCAAAACGTGCTGGAGAGGCCCACTGTAGCAGGAACTACCACAGAGGTGGTTTTGAGTTCTTTGCAAAGTGTTTATATTTCTGTCTTTTTGTATGTCTGCTGACAGATTTTGTCACTGTGATAGCATCTATCTGTGCAAGATGCAGTCATAATACTTAACAGGTGTGTAGTTGACATCAAAATCAAGACTGAGTTTGACAACACGTAATGTCCAAGCAAGGGTGCCAGAAGTTGGGGGGTCGGAAGTAGGGTTTCTACTTCTTCCATATTTTCTTGTTCGGTGGTGCTGTTTTGTTGCAATGCCCCACCATCACTGGATGAATGATGGATTTACACTGAACAATGAACTGGGGGATTTACCACCTCTCATTACTGTGACTAGTGCTGTGTCATTCCCTTCGTTTGGACTGGAACTCATTTTGTTGGTTGAAGGCACTTTCAGTGATGTGCTCAGTCAGTCAGATCATAATTGCTTTTCATAATTGTGGCCTGCTGTTTGACAGCGAAAACATGAAAAACTAAAAGCTGTGAACATTTTAGCCTCCACATCACCATCACACAGACAAAGATCAGGAGAGGACTGGCCATCTGGCAGACATGGACTGCCTTTTGGATTACCACAAATGTCCCCTGATGGCAGATAAGTGGTTCATTAGACCTGGGTGTCCCAGCCTTTACAGCCAAGACTTTTCAGATCCTTTAAGTGACTTGCAGCTCAGAGTAATATCTAAGCCTCTCTCTCTCTCTCTCTCTCTCTCTCTCTCTCTCTCTCTCTCTCTCTCTCTCTCTCTCTCTCTCTCATTCTCTCTCTCTCTCTCTCTCTCTCTCTCTCTCTCTCTGAGCGCATGTGCGAGTGAGTGGGCGGAATGCTGTGAGCGAGACGGGTGAGTGCTGGTCCGCTGTGCCTTTTCACTGGTTTCTCTATCTTTTCTTGTTTGTTTACTTACTTATTTTTCCTTTTTTTTGTATGGCTTGTTGGTTTTTGTGTTTGAGGGTTAGTTTGGGTTAGTTTGGGTGGGTTTTGTGAGTAGTTCGTTTTTGTTTGTTTCTTTTAACGAGGCGTCTGCCCCATTCTGGGAGCATGGCTGCCTTAGGTACAGGTGTGTTTGGGTCTTTAACGCGGCGGCATGCCATTAAAATAACAGCTAACGCCAGCGTTGAAGAATGTAGTTTAGCAGTTGGTGAGATGGTCGGTCACGACCAAATTCTCTCCGCGGCTCGTATGAACAGGGCAGTTGTTTTGTTTCTCGAGACGGTAGAGCTGGCAAATGACGTGATTGAGAAGGGAGCAGTAATTGATGGTGTTTTCAACCCAGTGCTCTCTTTATCATCACCATCTAAAAGAGTAAATATCTCCAACATTCCGCCCTTTATTAAGGAGGAAATCCTGATTGAATCGCTATCTCGTCATGGCAAACTAGTATCACCCATAAGGAAGATAGTGATTTCAAGTAGCAATCCACTCCTTAAGCATGTGGTGTCTTTCAGACGTCAGGTGTATATGATCTTGAAAGATAATAAGGATCTAGATTTTACTCTGAATGTGCCAGTAGATGGTTTTCATTATTTGGTGTATGTTTCTTCCTGCTTAATGAAATGTTTTGGCTGCGGCCAAACTGGCCACTTAGTGCGGGCTTGTCCAGACGGAACAGGCACTCCTGCTGATGGCGAAGGGGAATTCAATAAGGAACAAACCCCAAGTGTTGAGTTTCCCAATGGGGAGGGTGCAGAAGCTAATGCTGTCGGGGGGGACGGTGGTGATGCTAATGTGCAGACAGTGGGAGAGGGGGAAAGTTCCTCGGCTGAGGTAAGCTTGCCTACCCCGGTGGAGCCAGCAGGGGAAGACGCAGACCAGGCAGAGCCCGAAAGCATAGAGTTTTCCCAAAACAGTGTAGCAGGGGATGATGAGCTGACAGATGGGATTGATGCAGAGGACGGAGGTTCTCAATTAAATGCAGAGGATGAACCTGTTTTTAAAATGCCCCCAAAAAGGTCAAAAGCGAATACAAGGTGATGAGACTATAAAGGCAAAAAAGAAACCTGTGGAGGCCAAAACAAACCCGCTAAGGGGGAAAGTGATGTAGAGTCTGACTGTAGTGTGAATTGTAGTTTGCGCACGAGTGGCTACACTTCCCAGGAATACACCGTGGATGATATTACAAATTTTCTGAAAGAAACTAAGAATGCTCGAAATGTTCAGATCGACAATTTCTTCCCTGACGTTGAACAATTCATGGCCAAAACAAAGCGTTTCATTTTGGAAGGGCTTTTTTCTAACCCTGAGGTTTATCGTTTAACTAAGTTCATAACTAAGTTAAATGCCCTTTTGGGAAAGGACAGTAAATCAAAGAAGGCAGCACGTCTCAGACAAGCAGCAAAATGTTTGTAATGATGCAGTTTATTTTTATTTTATTTTGTTTTTGATTATGGGGGACTTTCGTGTAGCCTCCCTAAACATTAATGGGGCCAGAGAGCCAATGAAAAGAGCCCAGTTTTGTCACGTATTAAGCGTCTAGACATCGTGCTCTTACAAGAGACGCACAGCAATGCCAGGAACGCAACTGATTGGGTGCTAGAGTGGGAGGGTATTGCTGTTTTGAGCCACAACTCCAACGCATGTCTTTTTGCAAAGAGCTTTACTCCCATTTCTTATGAAGTGGTGGAAGTTATAGAGGGAAGACTACTAAAAGTTAGAGCTGTTTTCGAAGATCATGTTTTTATTTTTGTTTGTGTGTATGCCCCAACAACTGCAGCAGAAAGAGTGGCTTTTTTAGATACGTTGTCTACTGTTGAATACTTGTTTATTGGGGGGGATTTCAACTGCACAGAGCAGGACATTGACAGAAATCATGTTGAACCGCATATGCTTTCACGCAGAAAACTTTGTCAATGTATGCAGACACATGACCTTAGTGATGTGTGGAGGAATTTTCACAAAGACCAAAGACAATATACTTGGACTCACGTCCATAGTAATAGGATTTCCTTAGCAAGGCTTGACAGGTTTTACTGTTTCAAGCATCATCTTAACATTTTTAAGAATTGTGCTATTACCCATGTAAGTTTTTCAGACCATAGTTTGGTTGTGTGCAGTGGGTTCCTGAGCTCGGTGAAGCCAAAGAGTGCTTATTGGCATTTTAACAACACTTCAACTCTGGATAAAGATTTTAGGGATGTTTTTAAAGCTTTCTGGGATGGTTTTTGTGAATGTAAAGCATCTTTCATCTCCTTACAACAGTGGTGGGATTTTGGCAAAGTGCAACTCCAACAATTGTGTAAACAGTAAACTCGAAATATCACCAGCGACAGAACCCGGTCAATTGAAACTCTAGAAGCAGAGTTAGTTGAAATTCAGAATTTGGCTTACTCTACTGGGGATCATGATGACATTGACAAGCGCCTTAGCTGAGCTGTTGGGTTTTAATGCACAGGGAGCATTGATTCGTTCACGTTTTCAGTGTGTCGATCAGATGGATGTACCTTCAAAATTTGTCTTTAGCTTGGAGAAGAAAAATGGGCAGAGGAAATGTATTCATTCTTTGCAATCTGAGTCTGGAACTATTTTGACCAGTGTGCATGATATTCGAAATAGAGCTGCATGGTTCTATAAAGAGCTATACAGTAGCGAACTAAGCGGTGAACAGGCTGTGTTCATGGAGGGGTTGCCACAGGTTTCATAAGATTCCTTGGCCGAGCTTGATTCCGCCCTGACATTGGGGGAACTAGAGAGCGCACTTCAAAGTATGGAGTGTGGCAAGGCTCCTGGCCTGGATGGTATCCCGATAGACTTTTATAAGTCTTTCTGGTATGAGGTAGGGGAGCATTTGCTGGAAGTGCTTAACGACAGTCTAGCTGGAGGTTTCCTGCCGGTGAGTTGTCGTAGGGCAGTCCTCACGCTTCTACCCAAAAAGGGTGATCTCACTGATATAAAGTGCTGGAGACCCGTGTCGCTCCTGTGTAGCGACTACAAATTGTTATCCAACATATTGGGTAGAGTGATAGACCAGGTCATCAATCCAGACCAGACATACTGTATTCCGAGTAGGTCCATTTTTGATAATGTTTCTTCAATCCGTGATGTCATAGACATGGCCAACATTTTGGGGCTTGATGTGGGCTTGGTCTCTTTGGATCAAGAGAAGGCGTTTGATAGGGTGGAGCACAGCTATCTATGGGACACTTTACATGCCTTTGGATTCAGTGAAGGCTTCATCCAGAAAGTCAGGGTTCTGTACAGCGGTGTGGAGAGTATTCTCAAGGTCAATGGTGGTCTAAGTGCTCCGTTTAAAGTTGGCAGAGGTGTGAGGCAAGGCTGCCCTCTATCTGGTATGCTATACTCGTTAGCAATAGAGCCTCATTTGCAGCGAATAAGGCTAACTTTAAGGGGCGTGTTTGTGCCAGGGTGTAATGTACCCCTTCGGTTATCAGCCTATGCTGATGACATAGTTCTTTTAATTAATGGGGGAAGGGATATAGAGATGGTTGCTGACATCCTTAAGGAGTTTGGGTTACTCTCATCGACCAAAGTTAATTGGTCAAAGAGTGAGGCTCTATTTCTGGGTCAATGGGTGGAGGGAGTGCCAAGTCTCCCGGAAAATTTGAACTGGAGGAAAGATGGTTTCAAGTATTTGGGTGTCTATCTGGGGAGTGATGAAATCATGAAGAAGAATTGGGAGGGGGCAGTTGAACGGGTTAAAGGAAGACTTGAAAGATGGAAGTGGCTATTGTCAAAAATGTCATACTGACATGTTGCAAAAGATTCAGTCTGTTTTGGGTAATTTTTTTTGGGATGGGCTGCATTGGGTACCTCAGTCTGTTTTTATTTCTGCCTAAAGATGAAGGGGGGGTGGGCCTCATACATTTGCATAGTAGGACTGCAGCTTTCAGAGAGCAGTTTGTAAAAAGGCTCTTGACAGGGCCTACAGATGCTGCATGGAGGTGTTTGAGCTGTGCAATACTGAAAATGGGGGGAGTTTGGGGTTGGACAAATCCTTGTTTTTAATGAAACCAGATGGAATGGTGTTTTTAAATCTGCCACCTTTTTATCGTTGTTGTTTGAAAGTTTGGGCTTTGTTTAATGTCAAAAGGCTTGGCCCTGCAACCTCCTTGTATTGGCTCCTGCAAGAGCCTGTTGTGGGAGGTGCCCGACTGGATATCTCCTCAGACAATTTCCCTTCACCTCAGAAGATGCTGTGTGACGCCAAGATTGTCACATTGAAAGATGTAGTTGACCCGGCGGGACCGCATTTTGGAAATAGGAGGGGGTTTGCTGATTCCATGGGCCTGAGGTCGCTTTGGGTTGTGTCGCAGCTCCTGGAAAAATGGCGTGCTGCCTGCACAAAGGATGAAATTTAACTACTGGTGGGTTACTCTGCATGGGGGTGTCGTCCTGATGAGCGAGATCTTTTTCCTGGGCTGGTACTTTCACCCAATTTGGATGGGTGTACTGGTCCGCTTCTAACACCTAGGAACCCAAACACTATGTTGTTGAATATGGTCACTGGGAAACAGCTGTACCATGCTTGTGTCAAAGTGTTTAATAAGAAAGGTTTAGAGAGCAGGGCTGACACACCTTGGAGCGCTGCTCTCAAACTGGATAGTGGGGTGAGGCCTGAATGGAGAGTACTGTATAAACCACCATTGGCTAAGAGAGTGGGGGACTTACAGTGGAGAATTCTTCATGGAGCAGTTGCTGTCAAGGCTTTTGTTTCAGTGATAAACACAAATGTTAGTCAGGAATGTCCTTTCTGCTTCAAAGGGAAACAGTTTTTCATGCTTTTTTATTGTGTTTAAGGTTACAACCTTTGTTTTGCATGTTGCAAAGTTTATTTGGTGCTTTCAGTGAAGAGTTCTCCACAGAGATGTTTGTCCTGGGTTTTAAATATGTCAAAAAAAGACAAAATATTTGCAAACTTCTCAATTTTATCCTTGGTCAAGCCAAAATGCCTATTTATATCACTAGGAGGAACAAGGTTGAGAACCAACCTGTTGTTTTGTTTACTGCCATGGTTAAAGCCAGAGTTTTGGTTGACTTCCATTTTTATAAGCTGATGCAAAATCTGGAAACCTTTGAGGATGTGTGGTGTGCCGAACATGCAATATGCACTGTGTTTGAAAGTGAATTACATTTTAGCCATCTTTTTTAGTTTTCTTTTGTTTTCTATTTATCTTTTTTTCTCTCTTAACGGCAATGATTATTTTGATTGTTCTGTTTTAAAACTGGGAATAAAGCATGTTTTTTTTAAATAAAACCTTTTTTTCTCTCTCTCTCTCTCTCTATTCTATATCTATATAAACAGGGCTGGACAGGGACAAAAAATGGTCCACCATGATTATTTAGATTTTAGAAGATTTAATTCCTGTCCCCTGCCGATGGAAGGAGAACGGCTGATTATGAAGTTGAAATAACGAAAAATCTAAACAAGACGTCATCATTTCACAATTAAACCTAAATACATCTAGCCTGGCTAACATGACAAAATCAAAGTTGCACGCAAGGCAGCATGGGTATACCCAGGCTAAAATACATCTGCTGTTGTAGCTAAACAGGCCAGATAAGGAGGAAATGACTCTCAGTACAGTGTGTGAGACTGTATGTGTGTGTGTGTGTGTGTGTGTGTGTGTGTGTGTGAGTGTGTATATATATATATATATATATATATATATATATATGGAAAGAGGGTATGTACAAATTCATCAGAAAACAGAAAATGAATAAAGACACACATATTTTCCTTTTTTTGCCGTGTCCTTAGTTCGTCTTTGTCTATGGCAAGCCCCCAAGTGGTTGAGTTAGCTAGCCGTGAACATCAGGAATACTCTCTCCCCAAAAACCTTCCGGGGCGCCCTACCTAATCCATCTGTTCAGACCTCTGGTGCTGGGCAGCCCCCACACAAGTCTTCACACGGCCGGGAACTGTTGGACCCACACACCTTCCTGTGTGGCTGCCTGGCTGATTGCTGTCTCTCACTCTCTTGGGCACACCTACACACACACACACACACACACACACACACACACACACACACACACACACACACACACACACACACACACACACACACACACACACACACACACACACACACACACACACACACACACACACACACACACACACACACACACACACACACACACACACACACCTCATCTCTTCCTTGCTTCTCTTAGTGAACCTATAAATATGCATAGTACTGCATTGTTCACACAAAGGGCATACGACTGGCATGTGTGAAAGCATACATATTGAGATAAATACCTCATTTAGATGACATTACATACATTTGTGAAATTCTGGTATTTTGGTTACCATAGTGAGATCAGGTGTTATTATCTAATGATCTATGATTTTATCCTCAGCGACTGAACACTGAACAATAAGCATTTTCAGATCTATCATACAGAACCTGCACAGTGGCCTTTTGAAATTGAAAGCCCAAGTATTTATCCATACACTATATAAACATACAGATAAACACAAAAAAAAACGTAACAACTAAATGCTTAGCTTACCACTTAGCTTTTACAATTGGTCCAGTATTTAGCATGAGCGCTGCAGCCTGGCTTCTGTGAACTGGGCTACAAAGTAATCAATCTGAGCACCTGAGCCTCGACATTGGTCCATTAAAAATGCCACTGACAGGCTCAGATAAGTGTCTGGCTGTATTATGTTAAGAAGGTGAAGTTTTGTTCTGAAAGCTTGTTCTGAAATTCTGCGGGATGTTGCTGGAAGACACTAGAGTGGAACTTCAAAGAGGGAGAGTATTGTGAAGTGTAGCTTTGGATCCTAACGCTCCGGATATACTGCTTGACCGGGATGAATACTGCCAGCTAGCCTGGACACCAGACGAATCTGCCAAACACAGGTTTCATTTGTTTTGATATATAGGTTTGGCCCTTCTCCCGTACAGCATCTTGTCATGGGACTGATCAGCATGTGTGACAGGTGTCTGCAGATAGGTTCAGTGCGGTTTTTCAGGCTCATGAAACTCAGATGGAACTGTCAAACTAGGCAGCACTGATCAAATATGGCTCTGCACTAAATGTTGTTACTGTATTGACTATTATTAGCATGAAATGTTTTCAGAAACATGTTAGTGAGGTGTTTAGCTGTAATTTGAGAAATATTATATATATAACTGTATATATATACTGTATATATGTTATATCATTATAATAATTATAATAACATAATAATAATATAAACGAGATAAAAGCCAAATTTTTAAAAAATGAGTTTGTCATGCCACTTTGCTGTATACAGAACTTTTTCACTGCTTCATCAATGTTTCATGCCAAATCGCTATATTTCCTTGTTTAAAATCGTCCGCAAGATGCAGTTCCTTTCCAAACCGCGACCAGCACCAAAACCTATTTTAAGCCTAAATGCGATACACCCTCTCGACCGATCAGAATTCAGTGAGCGTTCTATGTGATCCAACATGGCGGCTCTCTGAAGTGGGACAGTTTTTTGTTTTGTCCGTCCGTTCAACGTGTTCAGACTGAGCCAATAAACCATTTTGACAAGATAAATTGAATATTAACCAAATGTGTGGGTCTGGGTAAAAATGTAATTTTCCTGAAAACTCTTAAAATGGATTTATAGCATTTTGGAAAAGAGCTCCTTATATATATATATATATATATATATATACACACACACATATATATATACACAGTATAGTGTGATATCAGTGATAACATATTGAAGAACCATGTGGAGCAGTTCAGTAAGATAGGCTGAATAATTCTCTGGTATAACAGCAGAAGGAGACTGGGGGCAGCATAGAGTCCTGTGAGTTTCCGTATGGCTGCTTTTGTGGCTTCTTCTTTGGATGTCATCTGTGTGCTGGTCAAAGCTGAGTCTGTTATCCCGTGTTACTCAGCTATTTCAACTGACTGCACCACTGTGAAGTGTGGAAGTGTTATGATATTCCACAGCAGAGTCGTTGTATGTGAGTAGGGTGAGGATTGCTGTGTCATCTGAGTATGATAGGTAAGTAGTGATAGGTGACAGACTGAAGCAGTAGGGTGTAAAGGAATGGGCTCAGCACAAGCCTGTGGTGCTCTGGTGAGAGAGCAGGTGATGTGGCTGTGCCCACCTGCACAGCCTTCTGTCTGTCACTCAGGAAATTGTGCATGAGATGGATCAGATGGTGTTAAATGCAGAACTGAAGTCTACAAAGAGGTTCCTGACAAAGATGCTTGGGAAGTCCAGTTGTGTCTGAGTATGTGAGCACAGTAGAAAAAAAAGTTGTATGTGTGTGGTGTGGACATTTCATTAAATAGCACATATATTACACTTAAGTGGTATGAATTTCAAATGTGAAATGAGTTAAATCACCAAAAAAACAGGGGAGAGACCAAAATGCAAGTCAACCAGTAGGCCTACTTAGCTGTTTAGATAATTGCCGGATAATATTCTCTAATAACTATTCATAAAGCCTGTCTAACGTTCAATCGTTTTCACATCAAAACTGGCAATGACAAACAGACTTACACAGGAAGGTGGAAATTATTTTTGGCTTGTTATCTCTACAACAATTTAACCTTGACAGGAATGAAAACGGCCGCATGTCTATCATTCAGTCGAATGATTGATTGGTCAGTCAGTCAGACCATGAGAGACAGTGAATGCACCAATGGAACAAGTAAAGATCCAAGCAAAGATATGTAGAGGTAGGGTGAGGTGGGGTCAGGGCAGGGTACACTGGGGCTCTCATTAAATAATTACAGCTTGTGGTCAAAAATCAGTTAAAAAAATGTGACAAGGTCGCTGTGCTTGTCAGTGGAGGACACTCTGAGAAAAGTGGGAGTCGAGCCTCAGCCTTCTTTTCAAACTATCAAAGACCTGTTATAAAAATGACGAAACCAGAAAGGGAATCGAAAATGACTTTGATATAAAATGTATCAGAACTCTTCCTGTGATAAGGCATTTTGCGACATGAAAGCCGATTGTATGTTTCTGTTATCCCTAACAGTGGCCACAGTGCAGTGCATTAATATTGGCAGCCCTCATTGGCAGCCCGGAAAGGTCCAATTGGATTGGAACAGCGTTTTAATGGGGATCAAATGGAACAAGCTCAAACAGACAAACATTAGGCTCAGAGTTAATGAGCTGGGCTGCACAAAATAAATTACCTGCAGGCTGTTGTGTCCTTCACTCTGTATACTGCAGCTGCACTGTCTACCATGAGAAATACAGCTGGTTGACAAGAGACGGCATGCAACATTTAAAGTGTGGGTGAGAGAGTGAATGAGCACGGGGTGAATAAGTACACTGACTAACATTACTGGATTCTGATATGGGTCTCCCATGGGTCTATGGCTTTATCCAAACATGACCTTTAGATACAGAGTTGCAGTGCTCATGTGATATTTAATATCCTGTATGGTATGGAGTGGAGGCAATGCGAAAATAATATCAAGGAAAGCCAATTGATGTTCATCAGTGATGGATTTTAAAGCTCAAGTCTTAATAAAAATCCATCATGAGAAATAGTAATTCTCACCCTGCTTTTCACTACTTTTAATACAGTTGGTTCAGCAGGTTTGGAAACAGTGCTGACTGACATTGCTCTCTGGTACAATGTGGTATGTATCTCAATCATTTTTAAACAGATTATAATAAGTTTTTACTCAGTTATATGTCGTTTTACCTGTTGGAGTGACTCATAGCCATGGCTACACAGAGTTGGTAAGTTGGCAAAAACATTATTTACATTTCTATCAGTATGGTTGAAGTCCAATTTCTGAATTTTGATAGCTAATATTGTGGGTTCAGGTTAACAGGTTCACACTACTGTAACAGGGTTAAAACTAATCTATTATGAATTTCTACAAAAATTGATGTGCTTATCCTTTATGTTTTGGAGCTTCCGAGTGGGTTAAACGCGCAACTGCATGTAGTGTATCTTCTCTGGCACGTAGCCTACGTAACTTGGTAAAGAAAGAAACTTCTAAGCCTGAGGTGGGTGTATCAGCGTTGTTGAAATGACTACTTTTTGTTTAACGATTTAGAATGATTTTTACGATGGTCAGTAATGTGTATTTTGACTGTGAATGATAAAAGCATGTATTCTGAAGATTACAAACATTTCTGTGCATAAATGTTGACTTTATTCATGTTTTGTGTTGAGCTTATGCTAACTAACTAGCCACCTAGCTTACTTGCCAGCTGGCTCCCGGTCTTCAAGCTAATGCTACTTTACTGCTGATTTACGAACCGACTTCCTGTCTGCCGTAATTCTTATTTCTTTTATTTGATTTAGTCATTCTGCTCTCTGATATACAAATCTGAACGCATGCAGTTGGTTAACATCTCTGATGACAGCATTGTGTGTAGCTGCTTTTTAAACCAGATGGGCTTTATTAATTGTGTCTCACATATTTAATGTTACCTTTAATGGACTAATATAATTTAATTCTTGTTTGTTGTCCTGTGTGGGATTTAAATGCTTTTCTGTAAATGTAAAAGAATCATAGCTCTCTGTAACTCTTGCTCAAATATATATTTATGAATTCAATGTAACACTATACGATCTCATGTTTAAATGGTGACTTGGCAAAGAAAGAAACTTCTAAGCCGGAGATCTGAACGCATGCAGTTGGTTAAAATCTCTGATGACAGCATTGTGTGCTGCTGCTTTTTATACCCGATTAAAAGAGGAAACAAGAGTGAAAGCGAGACCTGTGGGGCTGTGACGTTCTTCTTACAACACACACCAGACACAACCCCGTCACACTATGACATTCCAGAGATTCACACTTAATAAGTAACAACCACAAAAAATATTTGATCACATTTTTAGAAATTCTACTCTGCCTGTGTATTTCAGTGAGAAATGCAGTACCTTACAGGAGCTAAAGATTTCAAACATTTCACTGAGATTTTTAGAAGGCAGAACAATGCAGGTTTCGGTTACCTCTCTAACCTTGTTTGTCTTTTTCGTCAAACTTGACACCAATGTATAAAGTTGCCAACACATTTATACTGTATATATTTTGTGGGAAAGGGACTTAAAAGATTGACATAATGACTAAGTTGTCATATCACTGGCTGGTGAGCTAACTGGCACAATTGCAGCTAACTGACAGAATGATTGATTGACTGACTACAAGCAACACCTCAGTTGTGGATGGCAGCACACATCATCCTTATCTGAACCCATGATAGGTGTTGTTGTTGTACAAGTTGCTGAAATGCATGAAAGACCCAAACAGACTGATGCTTGAGCTCTTTCTCCATGATCTTTTTATTTTTAGGCTTCCACATACCACTTTCTTTTTGCAGGGTAAGCCTCGTGTTGCTGCTCACAGAGGTACATTTAGGGGTTTAAGCTTTCATTATAGACGGGGGGATGCCTATGACCAAGCTGGTGATTGTCTGGAAAGCATTTTTGTTTTTCATCTCTTGACATCTCTTGACAAAGCTGGGGGGAAATCAAGCAGCGACAACAACTGTGTTCAACCAATGTAAACTTAACAGCTCCTATTGCTCTTGGATGACTAGAGATATATGTTAAAGGGTCTTTTTAACAGCCAAGGCCGATTTCAATTTGTATGAGATCAATACAGCTTTCAAATAGGCTATGCTTTTCTGATTTTTTCCCACCTCCTTCGACACTAAGCAAGATAAGAAACATCAAATTACATTCCTCAATCCTTTCCAAATCAAATTAGATTTGTGGGCTGTATTATACTTGCTGTGCGTGGGTCTGCTAATCCAATCATGGAGTACCAAGGCTAACTCCCCCCCCCCCCCGGTCCAAGATAACATGCACAGAATCAAATGATTATACTGGAGAGGGATTCATGAATGAAGCAATTGTAGAACAGTTCCCTATTCTTGTTTGTGAGAAACACTCTGAAAAAAAGATAACTGACCGGGAATGTAACGATAAGACAAATAAACAACTCCGCAACACATTGAATCCGTGATACAAGTACCCGACTATTAATATCAGTGAGATGAAAAATGATTTGTGAATCTATCTTTTTATACAGTAGAAAGTGCTATCTACTTTTGACTTTTTTTGTTTATGTCCTACTACGTAGGACTGCATTCCCAAGGTGGTAGCTGTCGCAGTGGGTGAAGACCATTGATGTATTTAAGGGGACCTATTATACTTGTTTTAAGGATCATACATGCATTTTGTGTTTTTACTAGAACATGTTTGCATGATTTAATGTTAAAAAAAAGACTTTATTTTTCTCATGCTCTTTCTTACTTCTTCACCTGTATTCACCCTCTGTCTGAGACATGGATTACCGAGGCCCCGACCCGGTTGTGCCCGTTCCTCGCCCTGGTGTCAGAGAATGGTGTCCTAGGTATGTGGGAGCATGTATGTCCCCTCGTCTCTGTTGATAATGGTCAACCGGGTCAGGGAACTTTACATTGAAGTTTCCCGGCCTGGTCAGCTGTTTTTATAGAAAACGTCATACCTGGAAGAAAACAGAAGCTCTGAGGAAGGCTGGAGTACAGCCGAAACTGTCAGCTAAGCAAAGGTAAGAGGACATCCTTAACATAAAACTAATTGTCGGATTACAAGAAACTCTAAATTTCCATATGGATAAAGAAGACATTAGAAATACAATCGATCTATTACGCGGAAGATACAGGCATGACAGTGTTTTTGCTCTTCGCCGCCTTGAGAGATTGGAAAAGAAGATCGCACGCCAAAAGAACCACCTGAAACTCAATCACAGATGCAAAGAGGATGCAATAACACCAACAAGCATAAACATCAAGAACCCCATCCCGACCAGAAATGCAGAGATTATCATAAATTAAGCGAAAAAGGCCCTTTTCGATCATTTACTGTTAGTTGCTAAAGGACAACAGCTAACAAAATTGACAAGATCAACGCGGAAATAAAAAAGCAACTGGACACCTTCAAATCACAACACACACTGGACCAGAACATGGAGGAGGTAATTAACAAACATTTAAAACAGACATATGAATAGGAGTTTGACATCATGAAACAACGACAAATAGAAAAACTTAACAAGCTCATAAAAAAGAACAACGGAAAAAAACAAACACGCAATACGAATGAGAAATGGGTAAGCAACCTGTCAAAACATGCCCTTTCAGACACAGAAAAGGCAGTTTTATCAAGAGGCCTAAACTTTGCAATCACACCCAAAACAATACCGCACGAAAAATATATTCTAGCAACAGAACTGGCATCCCATAAACTCCAAGACCAAGGACAGAAAGCTAGCCTCCAAAATGCCATTGCAGTCATTCTCAAAACATCCAAACCTCCACAAAGCAACATCACATTATACCACCAGCCGACAAAGGAAGCAAGACAGTAGTCATGGATGCAGAGACGTACCATAAACAGATGGAAACCACGCTACAAGATAACAACACATACCAGAACACCTCTGTAAGAACTCACAACAAATGGCACAAGAAATCAAGAACGTAACTTTGGAGAAGGATGAAATGTTTATATCATACGACGTAATATCCTTTTTCACAAAAACACCCATAGACGTCACTCTACACATAGTTACAGAAAGATTAAAACACTCAAGACACGTACAAACCTGACAGTCGCAGACATCACCACTCTACTACAGTTTGTCGCCAAATCTACTTATTTCAAATACCAAACAGTAATTTACAGACAGAAGGAAGACTTTGCAATGGGAGACCCATTGTCCACTATCATGAGCGGGTTTTTATGGTGGTCATAGAAATGAAAGCCATTAAGACCGCACCCTTACAACCCAAACCCACAAACGGTACCGACTGACCACTGACAAGTACTCACAGCCCACTTAAATACAATAGACAGCACCGGCAATATACAGTTCACACACGAAGAAGAAACCAACCGGACCATACCATTCCTGGACATGAACATACATCACAAAGAAGACGGCAGCATCAACATTTCTACTTACAGGAAACCTACTCATACAGACCAGTACCTTTCTATGGACCCCTGAACATCCCACTGGAACCAAACTATCAATCGTCACAACACTATACAACCGGACCTGCCAATACCCCAGCTGGGCCATAAACAAAGGAAAGCGACAAGCAGAACAAAAAGACCAGAAGGAAAAAAAAAGAAAACGAAACAAACTGAAAATAAAAATTGGGACATAATAACACTACCGTACGTCAGAGGAACAATGGAATCCATGCAACGCGTCATGAAAAATATCAAATAAACACAGCCGTAAAACCATACAAAACAACTCCTACACCCCAAAGACAAAATACGGACAAGAAATGTGACGTCATCTATGAGATTCCATGCAAATCGTGCAATAAAACATACATCAGAGAAACCGGGCGAGCATTCAGTACAAGATAAAAAAAAACATCAAAGGGAATGTGAGCAGAAGACAGCAGGCAGGCTTCCCAGGACGAAGAAACACAGTCTGAAATCTGAGTTTTTTTTAGCTCACAGGGGTTACTTTTATATACGTTTAACTTATTATATGATATTTTGGCCAAGTTTAATATGAACACCTTACATTTTAAAATAATTTTTAGGCCTATGACAGAAAATAAGGATAACAGGTCCCCTTTAAAAGAACTTGAGGATGCACCCGCATGTTTTAAATTGGAGGTGTGGCAGCATTTTGGCTTACCTAAGCCTGGAGGTGGGAAGACAAATTTGACAATATTGCACAAGAGTGATGAACTACACCAACAGCTCAACCAACATGATGCAGCGACACCCGAGTGAGAAGCTCCGGTCACCACTGCCTGAGCGAAAAGACCAAAGCACACTGATATTTGGCTCATTTTGGTGAGCGGCAACCCCGTTCACCAAAATAAGTGCAAGACACAAATTACAATGTGCATTGCTGTTTTAATGGTAAAGGATATTAGGCCATTTGTTTCATACTTGACTAAAAAGGGAAATATGCAGGTTTTTTTTATAGTTAATACCCTACTTGATGTAGATGTATGTGTGTATGAATTAAAGATTCTGTGTTTAACTTTCAGAAAACCCTTGTTAATAGCAATACCGGAGGCCATTAGTCAACTGCGGTCAGCATCCTGTGTGCACGCACACCCCATAGTACACACCACAAAATACTTTAAGTCAGTCCAAAGGCTGTTATAGACGACTAAGAAAGTCTAATTTTTTAAGTTACATAACAACCTGTTCATCCATTGGCAATAAAAAACACGAGCCTATAGCCTACACAGGGTCCTTAATTATATTAACCCAAACCCATCCTGATATCACGCTCTCTGTTTTGTCAACTTTTATTTCTTCCTTCCCTCTTGCTTTTCTTTTCGTCCTCTCATTTTCCTCTTCATTTCTGATTTTGTTTTTTCAATAATTTTCTTATTTTTGTATTTTATTCCCTTTTATTCATCATATTAATTTAATTTCTTAATTCTATTTTCTTTTTTTTTTTCATATGCTATGTGTCCTCTTGTGTTTTGTTCGTTCATGTATTTGTCATTATGTCCACATTGTTTACATGTGTATGCACTAATTGGTGAATGAAGGGGGTGGGTTGGGAGGGGTGGTGGAGTAGCTGCTGCTCTGGATACCAAATGAGATGAAAAATCAATTTTTAATATTTTCTTGCGTTCAGCTCGAGCACACATCTTGTTCACACAGATTAGTAGTGCATATTTTCTTCTCTTTAAAAGAAGATCAATTCACCTTATGAAATACTCGCTCTTGTTCAGCTGCTTTGGCAAAACAACAGGGTTGAACGGCCATTTCCTTTCACCTCACAGGTGACCACCACATGCTATGAAGAGAATAAGAATAAGAATGAATGTTGCTGAAAGGTGATTGATAATGGAGGAACACTTGATTAAAATCGATAACTGTTCCGCAGTGCTCAAGTAGAATTTTATTGTTTTAACTCTGTCGACTGCCCCAGCTACAGTTTGAGATTGATTTATCGAGCAGCGTTTTGTGCGCTGGTGGCATATTTTTTAAACATAAAAAGGAAAACATTTATGAATGTTGAGTTTTTCAGTGACTCAGGGAGCTAAGGAGAGGTAAAGGCACATTGAGAAAACCATTAGGAGCCTGTCTATGACAGTATTCATTGTGGCAGCTCAGGGTTGTCAGAGATATTATTCACCATTCCCAGCGAGGCATTGCTTTGAATGCCACCATGGGAATATTGTTAATAAGTTTAAAAGTTCAAATTGAAATGTAGAATTCTAGTTTTTCCTTTAATCGAGACAAAAGCAACAGCTTAAAACATACCAGAAGTTTGCACTTTTTGCCACCACACAGAAGGCAGTGAGCAAAATCAAAATGAAATGTTTGGCAGGAAGCTGAACATTGACTTTTGATGAAACATCTGGAAAACTGGAGCAAAAAATAAAATAAAAGACAGGATTGAAATAAAATTCCTTACAAATGAAATGGAAATGAATGCCCCCCTCACTCTGAGTTACATTGTGTTAAAAATAGGGAAAGCATACTTTGAGCTTTTTTTTTTCACTTGAAAGATACATAGACGAACACCAGCTCAGCTTTAGAAAGAGTCACTGGTGGCGTTTTTCTTCTGCTACAGTGTAACACGATGACACAGGAGGAATAAAACTAGATAATAAGGTGCAGTCACACAAGTTCTTTTATAATAATTAATCAGTGTACTTTGACGACTGTACACTGGCCATTAGAGACTGCAGAACAGCACTGTGTCATGAGAGATTAATGTGCATGGCTTAGGGTGGTAAAGCCGCCTGCTTCTATAGTGCTCTGTAGTACAAAGCCTTTCTGCAGGCTGTTGCTTTGAAGAGTGCCTTTTTGAAACAGTTTCCCACTCTTTAAGAGGGACTGAGACGCATATCCATGATGTCTTTGATTGGAGAGGGACAGGACTGTAAATGGATACTGTACTGTACTGCACTGTATTGTCCTTCCTCTCCATAACATCAGTGTCTGCGTTGCAACAAATAATCTGAAAAAAGTGCCAGCATATACTTTAGGCAGGAGTCATAGAAGATAAATTGCCACATTTAAATGGAGTTGCTTCCTAGCTCATTTTTTCTGCCTCATCAACAACACATGTAAATGTTTTATGTTCAACGCCCTACTTGTTACAGTTTATGGAGCACGTCATGAGACCATATGTTGTTGAGTGGCTTGAATTCTAATGTCGCGTTCATACACATTTGTGTCAGTGTGTGTGCGTTTATTGAATAACAATAAACTAAATTCATTAATCCCAGAAACAATTTCAATTTCTTACTGTTACATAAATCCTTACTACTAAGGATCCTCTCATAAAATGAAAAGGAATGTGCGCAACTAGCCGACACACTTTCTGACACACATTTGAATTTACATTAGCCGAACCTTAGGAACAATTATTTTGTATTGTGTGATTTCGGCACATTTTTAATATTAAACTAAATTGTTTTTTTTCTGTCCGTCTACATTTTTTAAAATGTCTCAGGCCTTTTCTTTACTTATACTGCTACTTTGGTGAGAGATGGAGTGTTTCAGCCATGTGGGTCAATATTCAGAATGCCAGAAAGTTTGGGACAGATAATGTGACTTTAGCGGAAGCTGTGGTTTTAATGGATACGCGTTACATTATAATATGAATATATAATTCTGGATAAATCTATGACATTAAAAATTTTCGATCATTTACTGTCAGTCGAAAAGATTTGAAATGGCGTTTTAATTGCACAGTGGGGATAACCCCACACTTACAGTGTCAACTGCCCTGAGTGAAGGAAAACAGCATATATTCCCATGCATGCCTATGTATACCAAAAGCCTTTGGTAATGAAAGTGGATGGCTGATGTCTGTTGCCCTAATGCAATTTGTAAAAGGGTTGTCATAAATAAACAAATTATATACCGTATTTATCTAACTAAGGTAAGTATTTTCAATTAGTTTGAGATAGCTGCCACACAGTCAGAAACACAGCGTGTGATTGGTCGACAAGTATCAAACACAGCACAATCAGGAGTGTTAATTCAACTCCCACAGTGTTATTTTGAACACTTTCCCTGAGTTTATATAGTTCTCACGGATTTTGAGTTAAAAGGACACTTTGTAAAGTGTTAATAATTTAACTTTTTAGTAGTGTTAAAGTGCGATGTTCCCTTGGTGTTGTTTTATTATGCCACATAAGTGCACTTTTAACTCAAATTTGTGTTATGAGTGTACATTTTTAACATACACTGTTATTTTAAGACACATTAAAGCATACTTCAAGTGTTAATTTTAACATGGGTAAGGACAGTACTTCAAGGTCTTCTGCTATATTGTTCTCTACCATTCACCATCATCTGATAGTACATGAACAGTTCATAATAAAACAACTGAAAGCTGACTGGTATTTCCCCACTTTCTCATACATCACAGTCGTGGTGGTATAACCCACCCAAATCTATAACATATTTTCTGCTCCTTTTTATTTAATGTATGTTTATTTGGTTTCAGTAATGATACTTTTGCTGTGAATAAAAAAAATCATAATCACAATTACTTCATTTATTTGTTTTTATTCTCAACATTTACAAAAGAGTGGCCTGCTGGGAAATCGGTTTGCACGTCCAGGAGTGACTGTAACTAAGTCAGAGGTGTAAACAATTAACTCGCTTAATTAGCAACGCTCGCAGAGCTTTTTTATAACTACAAGTGTTAAAACAACACCAAAATCAACACCCACCAACTCAATATTATTAACACTGAAAAAACAACACAGATTTTGCTGTGCTCTGATAGGTTGACAGAATCAACCCTAGGCATCATGAGATTGCTAATGGGCATCTAAAATCAAAAACATGAGCTGTTTTGAAAACAGATAATTTGATAAATAATAATAAAACACATTCCTTGTTCGAGTTATTGAACAGTGAAAAGGTTGTACTCTAGACTCTCTGATATTTAGTTTATTTCCCGTAATTTTAAGCAACTTCATCAAACACATGCATTTTTGATGTGCTTGTGAGCACAGACAATATATGGTGGTTTGTCAGACAGTTGCGGTGCCTGTAGGTAGAGGTAGAATGCTGGTGGTCCGAGGACATTGTTATAAATCAAACTGCTGATAAAAAATACTTAGATTTAAGGTGGGGTGGTTCTCTAGGAAAAAATGGCTAATTGCTAGCTTGTCAGGGACACTTCTGAACAGTATAACATCAAGTTAAAGAGAACAGTTCCGTTCCCCAGTCGGACAATCACCTGTGTGAAACTGTGTGGAAAATGTCAGCTATCACATTATGTTAAACTGCGGAATTTTCTGATTTTGCATCCGCCCAAAGTAGCTGTTGCCTCCTCATTTAATTTACAGTGTTCCTAGAATGGTGCTGAACCTAGTTCCTGAAACAAAAGCTATAAATAATTGACTCTTTGGCTGTGAGAGTGCATGACCTGTGTTGTGCACGAGCCTGCTCTTTTGACACACACACACACACACATCGGTTGGTTGACATTTCACAACAAGAAATTCAAGTAAACAGAGGCGAAGTGACAAAGAACTGTCTCTTAACAGCTGTAGTAAGAGGTGCTACAAGCTAACCTTCATTGGAAGTACTTAGCAGTACTGCACATATTTTGAAAGTAAGAAGGTACACAATAAGGTAACATTCACTGTTAAGCAATATAATACAATAGAATGTGTGGTTTCTGTTGGAAGATATACCGAATGAATGATAGATTCACAAAACAACAGCAACAAACAGCAAACGAGTAGATTGTCATTGATCTAACTGCACCCTGTAACAGTGTCCTAAACTACAGCGCAAAATAAAGTTATAGCAATGTAGCAGTCAAAATCAGACATGGATATCTTTACAGTAGCCTGGTTTGTTTCATCCAGACACATAAAGGTGCTTTGTCAATGGTATCAAACCTATGTTAAGCCCTGGGAATGAGAATGAGCAGATGATTCTCCAATTATTTACACTACTGTGAGAAATAACCAAAGATTGACCTAACTTTTTTTGTATTATGTAAATCCTTGATTAGCATAACAGTCAAGCTGAGAATGAGTGCTGGGGGAATTGTGGATAGGAGTCACATAGGGGTTTGCAAATGGTGACAAAAGGGGGGTCGTAAACACTGATAACATCCACTGGGATCATAAACATGGGGTAGTGTGTTTTGTTACTTGTTACACTAATGTCATTGTGTCTGTAAGGAGCTTTGATGTAACGGTATAAATGTTGAAGTGACTTGAAGAGAGGCAGAGATGGTTGGAGACCCGGCTGTTGGTATGACCTCTCTCCTGTTATGCATGCAGTATTTAGTAAAGCCATGATTTGAGAAACACTGAGGACTCCAGAGAATTTCTTTCACATTTGGCGACGAGGATAGGATTGGAGGATCTGCTGATCAGGCCTGAGTCCTGACTCAAGGTTAAACCGGTAAGGAACAGGATTCCGCCTGATGTCAGGAACGGGTGCTGGACAGCAGACGCTCCATCCATTTTAAACATGAGTACAGTGTTTTTTAAATCATATCTCGTGTGTAATTTTGAAGACAAGCTTCATTTACTTGTGGGGTTTTTGAAGCTCAAAAGAAGGGGTGTGTAAACCTAGGCGACAGTTCGAGAACCTGTGTGTGGTCTTCTGTCAAGATATTCTGTAATTCCTGTGAGTTTGAATATAAGGTCCGACGAGTCTATTTGTGAGGTCGGACCGTCTTCATATGTCCTTTGTGGTTTTGAAGACTAGTTTCATTTTCTGTGTGATTTTGGGGCTCTGAGAAGGCGAGGTATCCTAGGTGACAGTTCGAGACAATGTGGTCTGCTGTCTGATATTCTATAAATCCTATAGGGTTGAATATCAAGGTCCAATGAGTCCCGTTTGGAGATTGGACCGTCTTCATATTTTCTGTGTAATTTTATTTTGTAGACTAGTTTAATAAAAATCTGTCTAATTTTATTTTGTAGACTAGTTTAATAAAAATATATATATGCACTTAAAGCTATATAAGTGATGTCTTAAAATAGACATAAATGAGTATAATGTGTTGTGAGAGGTTGGTGCAACCTAACAAATGAGAGAGGTGTTTTGGAAAATACACAAGCATTTAGGGAGAAAATTAAGGATTTCTGAATCAATTATTTAAAGGAGTAGAATTTTTTTAAATGCAAATATAATTTGCATGAGTGTAGGGATTCCCAACTACAATAAAATGGGCGTATGAATGTGGTAAGAAAAATAAACTGGATATTAAAGGGTGCGTTGCTCTGAACGAATGTGTCGTATAAACCACCTGGCTGAAAGATTATCCAAAGTTAGTGTATGTGTGATAAGATCTAACCATGTTTGTATGGAAAGATCAGCATGTGTGAAATAGTCTGAGTGAACAATAAGCCCATTGAAAGTAAAAGCACATCCCAGTGAGTCAATAGAAAAATGGGAAACAAAATGGGAAAGTTAAAATTTTTACAGATCCTGCTAAATTTATAGTAGATAAATGGGTTAATGTGGTTGAGAGCTTCCATTTTGGCATTACTAGACTAAGAGGTTTTTTTGTTTTTTCGTCTTTTATTAGGCACATATTTAGGTACATATATAGTGAAGAGGGTAAAGTGATGAGAGAGAAAGGGACAGCGAGTAGGGAAAGATAGGAGGAAAGCAAACTCAGTTATAGAAAGACAAGAAATAAAGAAATAAGTATGTGTGACAGAAAGAGAAGTGAATGAATGATGAGGAGCAGTTATTAGGGCTAATAGACAGGGCCTCCTCATGCTGTCTCCAGGCCATGCAGCCCCATCCATCGAGCCCATATGCATATTCCCAGAAGGACTCTGACGATGAGGGGGAGGGGAGACTGAACCTGCATCTGATGTGTCAGTTGTCACAAAACCAGTGACGGAGGAAAACAGACTGAAACAAAGAAAAAGCTTACTTTGCTTCTCCAGAAAGTTCTCTCTCCAAACAGCAACTTCTTTTTGACTACTGGCCTGAAGAAAAGGAGAGGGATGTCCACCGCACCAGATGTTCAGTTGAATTGAACACTGAAGAGCTTGTGTTCAGGACAT
Organism: Echiichthys vipera; assembly: GCF_963691815.1. Lineage (NCBI taxonomy): Eukaryota > Metazoa > Chordata > Actinopteri > Perciformes > Trachinidae > Echiichthys > Echiichthys vipera. The sequence goes on along the minus strand of NC_139827.1, from coordinate 31,281,084 downwards.
GGCAGCCAGAGGAACTAAAAGATTGCAAGGAGGGGGAGCTGGGGAGGTGTGAACTCCGATGGGCCAACATTCGACCGGCCATTTGGTTCACTATACCAGCAGAATGGGGTACAGAATCCTGGACAAAGATGGCCTCATCAAGACAACATCAGAAGGAGAGAAAGAAGGAGACTGGGACAAGATCCAGAGAAGTCCTGTTTGCATTTTTCTGCCTGGGGTTTTTTCATGGTTCCCCCATGAACAGGCCATACAGACAGCGGAGGAAGGTCAGAGCATTTGAAAATCACAAATTAGAAATTAAAGATAAAAACATCCACACTAGATGACACCGTTAGTTGAACTTAGAATGAACAGGATGTTAATGTTCAACACATACATACACTTGCATATACATATAGGAACATTTATTAAGAATAAGTATTGGTGTCAATAGGGAAAATTAGGGATTTGCAGTAAGCGTTGATCATTAGACAAACAGAAAGTTAAGGTTTTGATTGCTATGCCCAGACAAAATATTTTTTAGCTCACATAAGAAAAAAATCAAGTTATTGAAAGCAACACTGATTATTTCTTATAAAACAAACATGCCATTGTGGAATGTCTCAATATAACTCCCATTTTACCTGAAGAGACATCATAGATGTCACAGGTTTGAGTTGCTGGTGATTGATTTTAGAAAATGCAATATTGATGGATCACTGTAAATCCTGACTCTTTATTCTGGGTTTTTTGCTTTCACTCTCGATGGTATTTGAATTTTTGGAATTTGATGGTACAGTTTTCTGGGAAAACCTGGTTTAAAAAACTGCCATAGTGATGGTGAAGTTTTCAGAAACATACGTCTTGTTTTTGCAAATTGAAGCCTTAGATATAACAATAATAATAAGGATAATATTATTAATAATGATAATAAGTGGGTCCTGACTGCATCCATAGGAACTGGATGGGTTTTTAAAAAAATAAATAAATAAATAGATTAAATTCTATTGCCACTTATGGATTATTTATGTTTCTGTGGAGATCTCCCCTAACCCTGTATAAAGAAACTTGGCCAATGACTGACTTTTTAGACTGTGACTGCTGAGGCCGACTTAAAATGACCTAACTGATCGAGCTCTGATTGTTTCATTTTCATTTTTGCATGATAGTTGTATGTCAGTAGTTTTATGTCGATTAACAAACACTAACATCTGACCCTATTGTATTTTCGAAGTGTGCACGTTATGCATGATACTCATTGTCACACTAATGTTTAATGTCAGCTTGAAGCGCTGTACTGTCTTAATTTTTGAGCTTTTGATCCTACAGCTGAAGATGGAGAACCATCCTTGAATGGAAATGTTTAACAGTGGATCAAAACCATGGAAAGCATTGTTTGATACATAGTGTCTAACGATGATTCTGTGTTTCTTTATAGATGGTTCTGCGAGGAATCCGTCTAACTGCTCTTTCTGTGGTTGCCTTTGAACTAAACTGCCAAATAGCTCGTCTGCTAAGGCGACAGAGTTATTTGTATTAATCTGTGGTTTTCTTTCTAGGCGCAACAGATGACACAGTGTCAGAGTCACAATATGCTTTAATATTGTCCCTAACTTTCACACTCTGGGAAAAACTGTGGCATTCTCACTCCTACAGGAAAACCTTTTGTTCTTAACCTTTTGTCTCTAACACTTTTACCTGTTTACAGTTAAAAGAGTTCACGCTGACTGTAACAACTCAGTTTTCACAGGGCAAGGCCATTGCAGATGATGGTGCTAAAGAAGAACATGAGACAGTGATAAAGACTTGTTTTCCGATGGTGTGTTAAGTGCTGGTAACCTCTGACACCAGAAGGACATGGAAGAGAGAAGAAAATGTCATCCATGGCATCGAATGAGGCAAAATAAAGCAAAGAAACCTATATAGTGGCTGAGATGAAGAAACGGTGTAAATAGAATTGTGTTTGTTTTAATGTTTTTCGTTGTTTTTATTTTTACTTGTCATATTCGGAGAGTTAAAAGTTAACCTCTACTAACGTTTGCAGTGTGTAGTCAAAGAAAGAGTTAGTTGATGATATTGTGTTATTTCCAAAAAATTATTTGACACTTTGTGTCAAAAGGGGGGAATGTGAGAAATAACCAAAGATTGACCTAACTTTTTTTGTATGATGTAAAACCTTGATTAGCATAACAGTCAAGCTGAGAATGAGTGCTGGGGGGATTGTGGATAGGAGTCACATGGGGGTTTGCAAATGGTGAGAAAAGGGGGGTCGTAAACACTGATAACATCCACTGGGGTCATAAACAGGGGGTAGTGTGTTTTGTTACTTTAATGTCATCGTGTCTGTAAGGAGCTTTGATGTAACGGTATAAATGTTGAAGTGACTTGAAGAGAGGCAGAGATGGTTGGAGACCCGGCTGTTGGTATGACCTCTTTCCTGTTATGCATGCAGTATTTAGTAAAGACATGATTTGAGAAACACTGAGCACTCCAGAGAATTTCTTTCACACTGCCCACACGCAACTGTGAAGTGTAGTTAAGATAGAAGAGTGGCTACATGTAGCATCACTACTGCAAGGGCTTGACACTAACTTTTTTGCTCACCAGCCACTGTGGTGGCTAGTGGCTAGTGAGTGGCTAGTAACTTTTGAAAACCCCTAGCCACAATTTTGTATACATAGTATATTAAGGAAAAATACATACAATATATTAAGGGCAGCTCATTATCCATAAAATAAAAAGTGGTGCAGGGATGTAGAAGAATAATTAGAGAGATAACCCTACTAAAAACACTGAAGTCTAATACAATTCAAATACATACAATTCATAAAACATGGAACATTTAAATGTTTTTAATTGACAGCCTTGGTAATTACTATGTATTCAGAATATCTAAGCAGCAATCAGGTGCAGGTGCATCTAAAACATTGGACCATCGTGATTTTTCCCCCATATATAAGTTGAGTTACTGATACATAGTGTTGGGCAAATGAGGCTTCATGAACCACTTTCCTTATTTTCTGAGCCCACTGGATGGAGCTCTTGGTTTAAAGAAAAAGGCTCAATGAACGGTAATCCTGTGAACTTTCAACCCTTTGTTGAACAGAGAGCTCCATCTAGTGGACTCAGAAAATAAAGAAAATGATTCATTTAGCTGAATGAAGCTTCATTTGCCCATCACTACTGATACATGTTCTTTTGCAGTTTCAAAATTGAAGTTTGTTTTACAAATCACCAACAAAACCCCTTTTGCTTTTTCCCACGGTGTAAGAAAATTCAATCTGTGTTCCTCTGATTTTGTTTTCCTAAGGGCATCATACGTTAGCCACTCTCTACCTGCCCTCCATTTGTCTTTGATAATCACCTCTGGATCTACTTCTCTAGTTGTAGCTGTGTTTCTCAACTTAACTGTTTTTTTTTTTTATCCATACAACACTGAAGTGTCGTCCGTCACCAGTGCTCATGGGCGTTGTAGTGTCATTGTATCACTTTGTATTCAACCATCCAAAGTGGCGAGTAGGAGCAACTGTGTTACCCGCCACGGCTGAAATTCACCCGCATTTGGTGGGTGGACGGGTGTTTATGTCAAGCCCTGACTACTGCCCAACACTGCAGAAATACCAAAGACACTGCATGTTTCAGGTCATTCAGAATTAGTCTGTTACATTGTTTGTCCACCAGTGAGCATTGACACCGCTATTCTAGATGTAATAAATTAATCCCTGTCACCTGTTATATGGATTTACTTAAAAGAAAAACAAATAACAGCTGATCCATTGTTATCTGATTAGATTTTTTTTTTAACTCTCAGATATCTATAGGCTTTAACAATCCTCTTAGACTTCACTACACTTCACAGCAGTTTGATAAGACAAGTCAGAGCCTCATTAGATCTGTATTTTTGTACAGGAGAACACAACACTCAAGGCTGCTCACACAACACTGCATCTCTTAGCAAGCCAGTGTGGGGCGCAATGCTGCACAAACCAATTAAATATGAATGGGCACTCCTGTACACAACAACGATACAATATTAAGCACATGATGATCTGTGTCAGGAGTACTTTTCTTTCTCTTGCATCTCATATCGAGAGCCTTGAAGAGCAATTAGGGCCCTTTTTCCAAGCTGGGGCTGTGTTTTAGAAGCACCAATGCTCCAGATCAAAGCCTGCCTGTCAGAGCCTCTTATAAACCATTTTGTGCTTCAGCTTGTGTCATGTCAATAAAAAGTAGGCCATTGGGCTGTACTTCTAAAGCAGCTGTATATTTCTATATATGTTTCTTTATTGGTGGAAATAAAGGAGCGGTGCATTTTTCCACTGCAGGCTCAAAGTACACACAAAAAATAAAAGTGCTGTGCTTTGAGATGCTGAAAGTTCCATGTTTCAAGAGGTGGTTAACACAAATTACAAGAATACATATTTGGCTGTGAGATTTCTGCCTCCACCTCAATACAACGGAGGTAAATTAAATAAGCTGTTGGATTTAAAAAAAAAAAAATGCAATGTATCGTTCCTGAAACCATGTCCTCATTTCTCTTGATCATCTACAGAACACACTGTCAGCAGTTTTCAAAGGGACTCTGATTGTGGTGGAAAGAAGTTCTAGTTATCAAAGCCTAGTAATAAGAGTGAACGGTCATTTCATTTTCACTTTTTTATTCAGTATGGCACAGTGTTCATGTAGGCTTAACAGAGGTATGGTCCTGGGATAAAGCAGATGTCAAGCCCTCCACTATCTGTTTTGCAATGGCATCATCCACTAAGCTCTGCCCAAGAGAATTGTTGCTGGTTTAAAAATATATAAACAACAGAGAGGGTTTTTTTTCCCCTATCACAAAAACACCCCAGCACTCGAGTATGGCGTGGCAATGCAAACCTATCCCTGACATTCCAATTCCAATGATACACTACCATTTAGTATACCAGAAAAATATTTAGTATGTTCTTAATACATAACATGTCAAATGCAGTAATGACAAAAATATGTATGCCAAATCGCATTTTGCAGTATGCAAGACAAAATGCTTTTATGAAGATTCTACTGACCCACAATTCTTTGCACAGAATATATGAGGGTCAAAGTTCGGGTCGCAATATTATGAAGTAGTATGTTCCAATTGTATGCAACGGTACATACTTTGTAAGAGCAGCTGCAGTACATACCAAAAGTAAAAAGAAGGAGTATGTACTTTGGAACTCAGCCTATGTTTCTGTTAACCGTGTTCCATCCAATCATATTGTCCTATTTTCTTCTGCAATGCTTTATTGGTACCTGAGTGGAAGGTTAACAACAACGACTGTTTATCTCAATGCACCAACTCCCAATATCCCTATAATGAGAGTTGATAGACAGGCAGATCAATTAACATTTGTTCTTTGGCAGATTTGTGGTACATTTGGAGAAAGACAGCTATTTTCAGTCAACACAAAAGTGGTTAGCGATTAGCAGTTAGTGGTTTCTAGGGGTAATTGGCTAGTGGGTCTATTGAATTTTTAGGTTGATTTCAGAATTGTTTTTTCTCCAAATCCATTCACAGGAAACTTTATTGCTGCAACATTCTGATCTCTGGCTTATTCTGTGCATTTTTTGTATGTCCCTTTTTTTAATAGCTTGGCCTCAGCAATATGACATGACCACACGTGGAGGCCTCCTGCTTCCAAAACTCAGATTGGCTCAATTGCATTTCCAAGGAGACAGCCATCAATGAGCACACTAGATTTGAATCAGTGAAAGAAACTAAGATGTGGGCAATGATGCAGAAGTGTGGAACCAGGCCAGAGTAAGAGGCAGAAATCTCAGTGACAAATATCTTAAATTTAGGCAAACAAAAGCAGCACTGTCTGCAAGGCTAGATACCACTAAAACATTTGTGTCTTTTGTTTTGTTACCTACTTTTGTCATTTGAATGATATGACCCTTTAATAAAGAATCACCCAGAGTGTTAATTCATAGATTCGGGACCATATTAACAAATGCTATACTGCATGTAAAAAGATTCAATATGTGTTTTCAGGAAACACATTTAATGGCAAGCAGGTGGATGATATGAGATTTGACACATGATGTTGTGCGTGAAATAACATGCTAGGTAGGTCTTATTGTTGTGCAGCAGTTACATCATGGAGCAGCAGGTTGTGTGACCTTTACAATGAAACACGAAGGACCTTCATATGGGCTCACACAGGAAGAGGTAAATAGAAGTGACAGCTTTATATACCTCGCACCAGTTACTTCAGAAAGCTGCGGTTTATTCAACATGTCTCTCGGGCATGCTTCTCTGTCAGTCTTGGCTTTACTTTTGAGGGTTCCAGAGTTCTGCCTGGGGAGGGCGACGGGGACTATGTATTGTAGTCAAAGCAATTTGCTTGTGACATTTTGATAACTACAATTATTCTTGCATGACAAAAAGTGTGCCAGTATGCCTTTTAATTTTGTAGCAGGATGTGGGCTATGAAGTCTGAAAGAAAGCTTACAGTGGTGAAAAAAGCCCATTATTTTCCTGTCTAACAGAAAATGAGGAGAGTATACATAACAGAAACAATACAAATGTAGAAAGATGGTAAAGGAGGGGTGCCAATGGAAAGCACAAATCTTTTGAAACAGGTGAGAGGTATGAAAAACTGTCAGGAGCTAAAGTCAACCTGGATAAAACAAAGAGATATAAAGCACGACAGGTAGATAGATCAGCGGAGGAGGTATAGAGGTTAGAAAAGAAGTGAGAAATGGGAAAAAAACAAGCAAGTGATCATGTCTTTGAAAGCAACAGAGAGACCAGTGAACATTGCTAAGTGCATACAGTGTCAGAAAGCATGAGCATCTGGGTTGTCATAAGAAATGGGCATTTCGTGTTCTCCCTTTGGTCTCTGTGCAGTGGATCGTGGCTGTTGACCTCCCTGTCAGATCCTGGGCTCCCATCCATCACCTCAGGGAGACATATTAATGTGGCAGCATGTTTTAGCTCATCCATCACAACATCAGATGGCCCACACAGAACTTAGGTAAGGACACAGTCTAGTCACACAGACAACTGATTTATCAGACCTTGTCTGACTCTTTATTATTATTGTTATTATTATTATTATTATTATTATTATTATAGTTATTATTATTATCTGACTTTTTTTTATTATTATATCTTTTTATAGTCTTTTTATTGGTTTTGTAGAAACAAGAACAATAGAGGTCCATAATATTACACAGCCAGTCAGTTATACAGATGCATAGACACATACAGTCAGAGGACCAAACTGAAAATACAGTAAAGCAGACATCTACACCCCAAGGGGACCGAAATAGATAAAACATGGCTACCCAGATTATACAATGACTGATGAAACCTCATCTGACTCTTAAATTTGTACAAAAGAGTCCAGTCTGTTCCCTATATTTTACCCTCTTTAATCCACACACACACACACGTTCCTATTACACTTCTGCCCCTACTACAAGCCTGACTCAGAAGTTGGAAGTTACCGATTTCCGATTACAATGAAACGCAGCATAACCGTGACCTGGCAGACCAACGCAATGAAAAAATTAAATGCTACAAAAAGCAGTGTGTGTCCAGCACACATAAACATATAAACTCTCTCACACACTCAGCAGCGTCACTAACATACCTGCCTATTTACATGTAAGCCCTGGAAATCATACCCCAGACACTGAAAATTAGAATACTCTGCAAAGAAACAAGTGCTCTCATTAGTGGTTCATAGAAAACAATCACCAATGTCACCAACTTAAAAGACAATAAACTTGATGAAAATATTATGGAGTACAACTTTAAGCTTTTACAAATAAACAACACCAAGTCATTTTTTCTATTCCTTTCCAAGACGCTTTGATGCCTAACCCTTTTGTTTACTAAAGTAAACGTTGTGGTCAACTTCAGGTCGACATTTAATATTTTGTAAGATATCATATGAACCTGTTTCATAGCAAGAAATAGAACCAAAGTGCCAAAATAGTTTTCCTGTCGGCCCCACGGGAAGGACTCAGCAGTGTTGAACTGATTTGTTGCACCACCAGGAGATCAACCGTGCCTGTGAAGAATATACTGAAAGTTAAAAATAGTTAAAATCTTGTTTTGTCTCGTTCTCGTGAACCAATATCATCCAATATCTATATTGTCTCATCTCGTGAGCTGAGTGTCTGGTCACATCCCTATTTAGTGGTGAAGATTTCTAGCGAGTGCAGTATCAAGACTCATTAGAGTAAATTCTGCAGCAACTCAAGACCAACGCAGGTTTCCCAGTTGTTGTTTCCCCGGCTGTTGAATGGAGTGACAGATCCGGCCCTGGAGACAAAAGACACTGTTGTTTAACTGAAGCAGGAAAAGCTAACACTGAGCTAATGTACGCTATTTTATTGAGTTTCCTTTAGTGATATGCCCTGAGTGAATCTAAGTTCCCTCTGGTAAACAGTAATTCTAGACTATATGTCTAGGGAATTTATTGAGAAAGGTAAGAACAGAAGTAGTAGAACCTGTATGTGCTGTCTTTGTCAAGGTTGAGTAAAAGGATTGCATCTCAGTCTATTGTTCGGACTACTGAGCCTTCGTGTTGTTGTTTTATAATCCTCATAAGTATACAACACAACATGACTGGTTGGTGGCTTTATATGTGCTCAGCTCAGAAAAATCGTACTTGTTTGGCAAAATATTATGTCGCCTTATCGTATAGTATTCCCATTCTGTGTGAAAGTACTCATGACAAAAACGACATTATAAAAAAATGTGTTAGTATACAATTATGGAATGTGAAATGATAAAAAAAAGGCCTTCTTAAGGGAAGGCACTGTGGCATTTAAGTGATTGTTTGGTCTCTGAATAACCAAAGTATGAACTGAAATGTGTTTATTGGTTCTTTGTTAGTAGCAGCACCATTTGAATAAATAAAGAAATGTGCAACAAAAACATCCAGACAGAGTGTGTAGAAATACTTTTTGGGTCTTTTTGCAGGAGTTGAGTATGAGTACACCCAGAACACCTTTGTAAGAACTAAGTGTGACTGCATAAAGATACACAATTAACATGACATCTGCTATTGTATCACACAATTCCTCCTTTTCATGTATGTACATAGTGCTATATTTTTATTCATCTATTTATTTTACTCATATCCCATATCTCATTCCTTTTTCTCAGAACATTTATGCAATACTGTTGGATAAAATGTCCCTTATGTTTACACACAATCTTCATTTTCATATATGTATGTAGTGATATGTGTTTTTGTCATCCCATCCTATCTTGCATCCTACTGTGATTATTTCCTATAATTGTCATTGTTTCTAATGTTCATCATTTTATCTCTCTCAGTATATATATATATATATATTATATCATATATATACATATATATATATATATGACTAGTGCTCTTTAGTGTGTTTAATAGTGCCTTTGTTGCTGTTGAAAAACTCAGTCAATTACTAAAACATTATACCACATTGCTGCCATACGGGTCAAAAGTGGCATATATGCAATCACATAAAAACGCATGGAAGCAGATCTGTTATTGATGTTATGAACCCATTCATGGGCAACACTTTTCTACACTGTAGAAGTTAAATAAAATTAAAAGAAAGTTAAATATGACACAGATGTGCATGGATGATGGCGGGAGAATGGCCAGCAAGAACAAATCAAGGTTGGTCCATGATGAAGTCTCGGTAAAAAAAAGAAAAACAAATAATAGAATTACAGATATATAACTATAATCAACATTTGTATAATAGTATGTGTTTTGAATCAGCCAATACATCATCAGATATTCTTAATCCAGTACTTATCTGGTATGCAAAAAATAACTGGATATTGCTTGAACTTCTTTGTGCAGTGTTTTGAATGTTTGCTTCCTGTGTTCATGTTATTTGTACACTGAGTATGGTAAAATATAAATGAATATATCATTTCTAGAAGTATTTGTGTTTTTGCATCTAAACATGAGCTGGTTTCAGAGACCTGGATAAGCCCTTATCCTAGTTGAAAGACAAATATATACTGTATATATATATCCCTGTAGATATTAAAAGAAATATATAAATATAAAAAAGAAGTAGTACACTTACATACACACTAGTTTCGGGTTTTAGGTCTAATCCAACCCAGTATCCCAATATCTATATATATATATATATCCCTGTAGATATTGGAATACTGTGTAGTGTGTGTATGTACTACTTCTTTTTATGCTGCCTTTTTTTGTCCGTTCTGTCTTGAAAAAAATACGTTTTAATGACTTTTACCAGGTCAATTTAAGGAAAAGAAAGAAAACTGAGCTCACTGACAGTCATTGAAAAAGAAACTGTACTTCAAACAACCAAATCAATGCTTTGGTTAAAGGAACACCCCACCAATTTTACACATGGCGCTCACTCAAAGGGTGTACTACTCAGCCAGTGAAACAGTTGTACAATGTCTTCTGTGGCTCTGGAGGAGCCTTGGCAAGTCTGAGGAAATTACCTTGATGTCACTGGGGGTATTTATGTCTTCTACAGACTTTTCAAAGAATTCCTGTGCTACAAATTGGGGCATGCAATTGGAAACATGAGGACATTTACTGTGCTGGTGATGACTACTGTGACATCACCTATTAGTTTGTGGACTACAGTTTTGAACCCGGGGAATTGCATTTTCCGTCACCATCTTGTTTTTTCGAAACCAGACATGACCATAGTCAGACAAGAGGGCAGGGTGGGGGAGGTGCGCTAAGCAACGTCAGCCTGTTTATATCTGGCATTTAGCTTAGCGCCATTTAAACAACCGTTTTTCAACAGGTTGAAGCGAGTCATCTGGTGGACTAATGTTGACAGGTGAGCTGGAGCTCCAGTCACTACTGCCATTCATTGTAGTGACACAGAGTTAAAGATCACCAGTTTCCCTTAAATTGCCAGCTTACGTTAGTGCTATCTAGCTAAAGGTAGCTTTGTTAGGAAGGTGCAACAGAATGCTGATCATGGCATTCCCAGGAAACCACAATGTCCTAAAAGGACAAAGACAAAATCCAAAAACAAGTTCATCGCTATTTCAATGTACACAGTGCTGTGTTTATGTATCACTGAACCTCGACCCTGTCCCTAGCATGGCGACCTGTCAATCACAAGGTGGCCACACGCTAAAGCATCCCCTGCTTAATCGTATATTTTACACTAAATAATAAGTAATAATAATTTGTGGAGAAGACTGGAAACTAGTGCACGGAACCACAAACTCAAACTCAAGGTAATAAATTAAATAGGAAGTAAGTTCCTAGTCATTTTCTCATTGACTTCTATACAAACTGGCTTTTTTTTGCAACCAGTGGTTAGTGGTAATGAGAATGAATGCAGGTTTAAGACACTTCTGCATTGGCTTCACTTTTCAGACCTGAAGCTACATCCATCTTTAAGGAACCTTCATGTCCTATGGAAAATATGGTGAATACCAAAAGCTGACGTGAAAATTGCACATGATTCCACCGTGAAGCTCGTAGAATATTTTGATACAGGAGTTGTTGAGATGAGATAACCTTTGACCTTTTCAAAATGGCGGAGCGCAACACAAGAGTCTACTTTATTACAACAACACTCTTTTTGAGCTGCTAGGGAAGATTATGTGCTTCAGATTAGGGTAGACCAAGTTTATGTAGCTTAAACAGAAATATTAGCTATCTCTTTTGTCCTTTAAAAAATCTACTATTCATGATCTATAAAAAAAAATACAGCATATTATTTTCTGTTCGTGTTTTTATAAATCCTCTTCTCGCTGTAGCTGATGAATTAGGCAGTCTAAAATGGTTTTCTCCAAGTAACAGGTCAGGATCTGTGGGTCCGACATGTTTCATATGACAATAAACGCACTTGAACACAACGCACTGGTAATTTCCAGTTCACAAGTGGAAAAGACCATGTTTTCCATAGCACGTGAGGGCAGCATTTCTATACAGTCTATGTTAAAGACATTATTAAACTGCATCATAATGTGGAATTGAGCTTTTATGGATTTTGAAGCCGACAGGGACCAGAAGTCAGGATACCTCTCTTCAATTTTAACCATACTTTTTTAAAACCGTCTCTCACAATTTTATGAAAATTCTATAATAAATTGCTAGTGTACCCCTTTAATCATGACATCAAAAAAACCTTTTGATATTCTTGATTTTTCCCAGAAGCAGTTAAAGAGGATGTCAGAAGAAGACAGACTGTTAATGTGTTAGCCAAAGGGTGTGTGTGTGTGTGTGTGTGTGTGTGTGTGTGTGTGTGTGTGTGTGTGTGTGTGTGTGTGTGCGTGCGTGCGCTTGTGTGTGTTTGTCCTGTGCCCCTCTCCAGTCTCCTGGGTTTCAGTGTTTCCCTCGGCAGCACCATGATGAGTGCCACCTACCCCACCCCCACCTACAGAGGGACTCTTGTCATTTTCAGCAATCTCCTGGCACATCTGACGTACTTCTTCTTTTAACTGACACGTGTATTGGAGGGAAAGAGGGGGAGAGAGACAGGCCGATAGATAATAGATTATATTGTAGCACAGACACGAGGCTTATTGGCTATTGTTTTTGTCTCTCTGGTTGACCTCTCCATTTTCAGTAGGATTTGCTCGAGGACGACAGGTATCACAGTTCTTTGGAAAAAAATTGTTGTGTCCTTCCTTTCCTTTTTTTTCCTCCCTCCCTTTCTTCCCCTTTTCCTCTACGTCGGTCTGCTTCTCTTAACTTTTCTCTTTCGCCCTTTCATAAATTACCACCTTTACTTCACAGGACATGACAACAATCCTGCAGCAACATGAAGGGAGCTTCTCATGTGAAATCAGAATGCACGTCATGTGCCAGCACATCAAAAGCAAGCTGTGTTGGCATGCTCCTCCACCTCACAAGACACATTAAGGACGCTTGTTTGTAAAGCCAGTGGTTGATGCATCTAAATGAATGAATTAATGTGAAGTTAAATGGCAAATATTTCATGCTCAAGATTAGAAATGATATCCATCTCCTGGTAGTGTAATACAAGTGTTTGAGCAAATGTGGTTGTTTTGTCTTAGTCCATTATACAATGAACTGTGTCCAAGCAGTGCCCCCTTGTGGCTGCATGTGACAGAGTCCTCCTCTAACAAATGATCAGTTGAAGCCTTTGGACATTTTTCCCATACAATGGGTGGGGTGTGTGTGTGGGGGGGGGGGTCAGATCTTGCCTTGTATATACTCAGTCTGAGAATCCACTATCATCTTTGTTCTATTTGCAATTAAGATGACACGATTTAAAGATTTATGCTTCTCAAGGTATAAAATCCAGAGCTCTGCCTTAAGTCATAATTTTAAAATGAGTCCCATAAAGTAAAGATGGCAGGAATATTGGAACAATTTAGCTGGGTATAAATGTAAAATCAATGGAGGAGGTGGTGGTTGGCTGGGGGGTGGGGCTTAGGATAGTTAAGATCGAGCTAAGCATGAATCATACCCTACAGAGCATTTTATTTTAGAGCGCTCTATGATACAGGCATACAGTGCAGTTGGATGCAGTCAAAGCTCCGAATGCCAAATCGTTTCTTTTCACCATCCCGTCGCCTCAGGCTCAAGGAGGCTTTTTTACAACGGAGTAGTTCCTGAGGAGGAATAACATCAGAAGCCTCTCCACCTTTCCAAAAAGGTCAAATATCATTCAGTTCCTGGGTAGCTTAGTGCTAAAGGAGAGGCAGCACCTAAAAAGCAATACTGGACTCCCAGGACTGCTTAGTTCTTTCTGCTGGCAGCACCGCTGTTCACGCTTTGAGATGAGACCACTGTGTGAGTCTTTCATCTGAACAGTGTGAACCTCCTGTCAGATCTGTTATCCCTGCTTCTCTTTCTCTCTCTTCCTCTATCTCTTATGTTCATGAACATACATGCGCAGGCAAAGAAACACACAGAGAGAACATCAGAGCCGAGGTGTTTCTTTGCAGCTCAGGTGTGTTAGTGTGTTTGCGGTGGAGAGTTTACCTTCAGGTCATTTGCTGACATTATAGTAAGAGCTGCTCATTGGCTGATGAGAGCATTTTGCCCCAGCGTTCTCGCTTGTACGGTAACTGCTCGCTTTTTGGGTGATTCAAGATCTGTCACATGCGGGGGAGGGATGCAGTGCGGGGGAATAACAACACAGGACAAGATGAGATGTCTAAATAGCAGGTTTGTGAGACTTGTGTTTTATTTGAGTGCAGGGGCAAAGGAACAAAGTTATTCATTTTTGTAAAAGTGCATCAGCCATTCACAAAATGTCACTCAACACTTCAAGTTATGGCAAGCCACAAATGCCCCAAAAAACATCGACTATGGCACACTGACTCAGATTGAGTGCAACCAAACGATAGAGGCAACAGCTGAGCATTTATCACTCTCCAAGCCAGCAACACATCCGATTGGCACAGTGGGTAAACTTGGCTCCGCCACAGCCAAGGGAGCAGGCGGGTAGAAGCAATCGACGGTGAAGAAGAAGAAGAAGAAAATGAGTGGGCGACAGATGAGATAGGAGACTGTGTGTGTGGTTGCATGAGTTTGATCAGGTTTTTATCTGTACCAAGCTAGAGAGTAATTTCCTGTGGTTATAGTGGCGTAGTAAGCAACACACACAGTCTACTTTTGAGTGCCTTTATACCTCAATGGAGACGGTAACCTGCTTATGTTTTCTCTAGGAAAGAGGGCTTCTCTTTGTGTCTGATAAAAAGCAACCTCTGGAGGTAGTTCCCCAAAAATCCCTTCAACAGTGTTAGCAAACTGAGTAGAAGAGCGTATCTGCTTCCAGGTCAACTTGCCAGCTGATACACCTGATGTAGACTTTTGCCCATATATTAAAGCTCTGTTACCTGACCCCCAAAGCTGTTTTTCTTTGTTAAGCTTCAAGCTGGAACCAGGTTTGGCTTTGGTCATTTTTCTGTCCTTCTCTCTTTAGTTGCCAGTTCTCTAAAAGCATGAATGTCCTGTTTTGCCCAGTAGAAAGGTTGAAGGGGACAGTTTAGTAGTGATGGGCGAATAAAGCTTCATGAATCACTTTTCTTATTTTCTGAGCCCACTAGATGGATCTCTTGGTTTGAAGAAAAAGGTTTAATGAGTGGTGATTCACTGTACTTTCAACCCTTTTTGAACAGAAAGCTTCATCTAGTGGACACAGAAAATAAAGAAAATTCTTCATATAGCTGAATGAAGCTTCATTTCATTTTATCAGTACAGTTTGGCCGATGAAATATAACAAAACTAGGTATCTGGTCTCACATTCATCTGGCTGTAGTTGGGTTTAGCCTGCATTCATTAACTCATAATGTTAATGCAGAAGTATCAGTGATGGGCAAATCAGAATCAGAAATACTTTAATAATTATTTTAGTTTCAAAACTCCAGATATACAAACAACAAATATTATACAGACTAAACATATATTAGAAAAAACTCAAATTTAAATTTACATGAATTAATATTTACAGTAGTGAAATGAGTAAATGAAGCTTCATAACGCTATATGAACAATTGTCTTTATTTTCTGGGCCCAACAAAGGGTTGAAAGCACACTGAATTAATATTCATTGAGAGTTTTCTTTAAACTTAGAGCTCTATCAAGTGGGCTCAGAAAATGTGATGCTTCATGAAGCCTCATTTCCCCATCACTACAAATAATCACAATGCAAAATTGTTATGGTGAATGTGTTAGCAAACAATTACACATCCGGCAGATATGAGGCAACATTAGCATTTATTTGGGGTTGTGTTACTGACTTATTGGTGAATATAAGTCCAATACACACTCTCTTTTTAGCTCTGTTTTGGTTTCCACCAATTCCTGAAAGAAATATCTGTTTACTTAGCTGCTAAATGCTCTACTGTGTTCACCAGCTTGTGGTGATGGGCAAATGAAGATCATGAACCACTTTTCTTCTTTTCTGAGCCCCCTAGATGGAGCTCTTGGTTTAAAGAAAAAGGTTTAATGTTGAATAGAGAGCGCCATCTAGTGGATCGAAGTGCAATGAAGCCTCATTGCAATGGTTCAGGGGTGCCCAATTCTGGTCCTGGAGGGCCACTGTCTTGCATGTTTGAGGTTTCTCCCTGCTTTAACACACCTGATTCTAATGATGTGCACATTATTATACAGGTAATGCTTGTCACAGGTGTGATAATTGGTAGACTCAGGTGTGTTGGAGCAGGGAGGAACCTAAAACATGCAGGGCAGTGGCCCTTCAGGACCCAAATTGGGCACCCCTAATATAGCTGAATGAAGCTTAATTTGCTCATCTCTACCAGGTGGTTGCTAGCTTTGCGGTTTTGTGCTGTTTTGTTTATTGTATATTAGTGATCCTGTATGGATGCCTTGTGATTGTTGTATTGTTCAGGTTAAACCCTTTGTAAAACATAAACAACTAAATACAGAGAATGATATAAGTCTGCAGCTTTCTTTACTAGAGTTCTCCCCTGTAGCTATGGCGATTTCCAGGGGGAATATTTTCTATATTTATTTTCCACTTTTGGAAATTGGACATTATTGCTGTCCAAAAATTTGGGGCATCAAAGTCTGATAACAGAAGTTGTATAATACCTTTTGTGGCATTATACAACTATATTATCTCTTAAAGAAGACTACAAGTTTGAAAATCAAATAAATCTCAAAGTGTGGAGTGTACACCTCTGTAGCCCTTTCCTCATTTCCTCAGGGCTGCATTAGCTGCTACTGGCATAACACACCCGGACTTCGAATTATTGTCAGTGGAGTTGCATTATGGGTAATGTAGGGGCTAGGTTTTGACAATCAAAATTGCCCACTGTGAGAAATGTAATAGGAGTGCAATGCTATATGGGTAGAGTTTTCCTGAAAATTAAAACTGCTGATCTCTGATTCCGCATTTCCCAAATCTCTAAGACATGATGTTGAGTAACATCTTAGGATAAAGGGTGCCCTTTGTTGTATGAACTGCAAAGCCCTTTGAGGGAAATGTGCAAGTTTGAGATGTAAAAGTAAAAGTCACAGAGACCAAAAGTCATACTGGACACATACAGTATATGATACTAAAACCCAGTGTGACAAATACAGAAAGAACAACAGGGACCCTGAGTCAACCCCTGACTTTCTCTTGTTTGGTAAAGATCAGGCCCCATGCTGTCCTCCTCAGTGCTGCCATGTTAGTGTGTACATAATGAAATGGCCCAGCATGTGTATCTGTGCATGTCAGTGGGCCTTTGTCTTAGTATCAGTGTGTGTATGGCTGTAAGTGTCTGCCCTCTCCTTTATTCACCTTTAGCTCCATCACTGGCTGCTCCAATCTTGTGTACTTCTTTTCGGACCTCTTGGCCCGGCACTGTCGGGCTTTGATGGTAGCCGCCGTGGCCTCCACGCTGGCTGTGCACCCGCTTCAGCTCCTTCTCCAGCTTCTACTTCACCTTCATTTCTCTAGAGATCTGACAGACCTGAAGTTCCTGCTAGTGCTGAATTTGGAAACACCAAAGAGCAAAGAGATGAAAAAGATGCCCAGAGCTGGTGTGCTTCACTTCTGAAGTTTTATATGCCAGTGATGGCTAAGTAGACTGTATCCTGCTGGGATTTTCTACCTTTCTGACTGTACTCTCTCCAAAGCAAAGTATTCTTTCTCTGTGCCAGTGTTCAGCAATGACTCATGTACAAAGTTACATCCCCCTTATCAATTCTGGGGTGTTTGTTTAGCAGAAAGCCCAGTGGCTCTTATTTATTTACTACCTTTAAAAAAATAGTAAAAGCAAGGTAAAAGGCAGTGAAGATACAGAGTCAGAAAATCAGATTCTCTGCATGTCTGATTTAATGCAGTGCTGAGGTCAGGCTTCTGCCAATATACTATGATTATTAAAAGCCTACAGCCACGACTTTTGAAAGATCTTCACTCTCTACCACTAACTTGCAGAATATTATTTTAAAAAAGGTGAACTCCACTGATTTTACACAAGAAAGTCTGTTTGGGAGTACGAGTGCGTGTGTGAAAAAAGATATGAAGCCTTTTATGTCTGGGAGCTGTGTGAAGTCAGATAAATGTCCTCAAGTGATGTCACTTGAGTCAGCTTCTGTTGGATTTGAAGACCACAGGTTTGAAAATGAAAAAAATCTGGAGTGGTGGAGTTGGAAAGAAGTGAGCTCACCAGATATCTGTAGCTCGCTCCTAATCAATGCTACATTAGCTGCTACTTGCAAAAATCCCTGAGCCAACTGTTTGCCGTCAAGTTGATTGCAGGAAAAGGAATGCCTGGAATAAAAAAAGACGATATTAAAAAAAAAAAGCTGTCCATTATGAGTCCAAAAATATTATAGGGGTGCATAACAGTTACCCAGTGGCGTGACTGGGTAACTTTTCCACGGGAGCATACCTATGTTCCCCGGGTCCTATGTTCTCCAGGTTCTAAGTTCCCCGCTTTGTATGTGACCTTAAGTTCAATTTCAAGTTAACTTTTATTTATATAGAACATTTAAAAAGACCAACAGTCATCCAAAGTGCCTCACAGAGCGGAGACAAAAAAAAAAAAGGCATGTACAAGAAACAGGAAAACATGCATGTCTTGTAGAAGGTGAATTTTTTGTTTTGGATGTTACTATGATACTGTCTGTTTTTATTCTGGTGCTCTGCAGTGCAGAGTCTGCACAGATCTGACCTGCCTGCCCCTTATCCACGGCTCTCTGAAGCTCTGTGCGTGGCTGTTGCCTGGCAAAGGCTGTGGTGGTGTCATAGCAGTTGTAGACAATAATCTTATTATTATAATATAATAATCTTCCTCTGACTTGAAGCTGGGGAGCTCAAGTAGCCTTCTAGCTCGTAGCAAGGTTGCAAGGTTGGTTCAAAAATGTAATTACATACATAATCCATCCTAAATTATGTTGAAAATGGCCCAGCCTGGCAACTTATTTTAGGTATAAGGTTTCTCGCCTCAAATCCAGTTATTTTTACTATGCAGTATCAACCAATCAGGGGCCACCATGGAAATCCAAACATATAACACACATTCAGCCTTCAGAAAAATACCTCCTTCAGCACAGACAGACTGTAGGCAGCGCCTTTTCATAAGTCAATCACACATTTCTGTAATAATGTATGATTTATGTGAAAATAACAATTGAAATTATATACACATACAACACAACAATAGGGGCAGCTGGTGGCTGAGTGGTTAGAGCAGGCGCCCCATGTAAAGAGGCTAAAGGTCCTCGACGCAGTGGCCGCAGGTTTGACTCTGACCTGCGGCGCTCTTTGCTGCATGTTTCCCCCTCTCTCTCACCCTGTTTTTCCTATATAATAAAGGCTAGAAAAAACTGCCAATAAAATAATAAATAAAAAACACAACGATAACAAAAATGTTTTTCGGTGCCTTTATGTGCCACTCACTAAATCTCTCTGCAGGTGTTTTTTCTTCTTCTTCTTTGAAAATGTATGAAAATACATGAAATACAAGTGAAATAACATCTCCAATTACAATAGAAGATACAAAGGATATAAGGACCTTAGGTCATACCAAACGTTTTCCAAGCTTTTCTCAGCTTTTCAAATGCAAAAGAGAGGAATATCAATAGTTAAAAAAAAGCTGGTATTTTGTATCTGGAATCCCCAGAGGATCCAGTGTGTCTTCTCCAGGCTTCATCCTTCTGGGAATTGAGTAAAGGAGTTACAAACTGTCACTGTCAGAATGTTTAACGGCTAATTGTGTTGGAGGCGTGAGCTAAATCACAGGATACTAGATAGTTTCAAGTAATTTAATTTCAGTGACATGACGTGGTGTGATCTCCTGCGAGGTCACAAAGTCTGCTTATCATAAAATATTTCTCTCTTTCTTCTTTAACTGATGCCAACGACATAAATTTATATTTTAGTTATTTAGCTGCCAAATGATTTTGCTACATCTGTGTTTTTTTATTCTATGGTCACACTTTGAATCACAATCACTCTCAGTTGGTATATTATATTATTTATTATTATAAAAAAGTAAAAAGATAATTACATGTTCTAAATATGATGGAAAAACAATCATTTTAACAGTAAAAATATACATATTAAATTAAACTGGTTTCAATGGGGTTTGCTTTCTTTTCATCAAAAAAGATGAATGTGAAAAGCTTAACCTTTAATGGACTATAGGCCTATTTGCAACCAAATAACCCAGAGTCAAAACACATAGAAATTAATGAACCCAAATATATTAGTGGCATTTCATCAGTGGTAGAAGTACTCCGTATAACCGTGTAAACACCCTCCACTATAAGTAACATGTCTGCATTCAAAAGTATTGACAAAGTATTTCCAGCTAAATATACCTATAGCATCACAAGTAAAAGTGTTTTTTTTTAATTCTTCAGGAAATGGCAGAAAAAATATTGACTGATATAATATTGGATTGTTAATACAGATGCATTCATTTAAAAACAGCATATTACTGGTGGAGCTAGATGATTTAATGTATACACAGTGACCAGTATAGTTGGTATAGTATAAGTTGTTCCCTAAGGGGTTAGGCCTCTAGAAATTTCCACAAGATAAAGCTACCAGGTCATGATATAAATAATAGGGAAGCCCTGAAAGGCAAGGTGGACATTGCTGGTCAAAACCTAAGTTTAGGAGCTAGTAACGCGTATGTAGGAGTTAGTTTATTGCCTACAGAGGATAACATTTAAGGCTTAATTCAGCTGTTTTTAGGGCAAGAAATTGCAGTGCTGAATGAAGCACTTGGTGCACGATCCAAAGGGCTCATATTGTGAGGAGACTGACGGGCTGCTCTTTCTACCAGAGGTCAAGATGGATGCTTAATATTCATGACTGACCATGATCACGGAGTCTGCAGGCAGTGTAAACTAAAGGTGGTTAACCTACCTAATGTGTATGTGTAATGATGCACCTGGACTCTCATATTGTCTTCGATTTGTGTGTTAAAACATTTTTGTCAGCTTCTTCAAGAGCTTTAACTTTTCACTCATTGATAGAGCTATGAAGCTAAGCACGGACTGCTTAAATTGTTCAATCACAACATGGTTACATAATTCTTCAAAGGGAACAACACTGGAGGCAGAGCACCAACGACCAAAATGTATCATCTCCCTTGTAAACTCCACGAGATTGCTTCTCCCCTTTTTTCCAATTTCTGAAGCGCTGCCTGTTGTAAGAGGTGTGGAGTGAACCCAATTGCAGCACAGATGAACAAGGTATTTGTCTTAAAACAGTTTTTATTGAGCAGGTAAAAGCAGGTACACGGCTGACCAGGGGAGAGCAGAAACAGGCCAGGCGCCAACCAGCCACCGGCAGACGAGGAACGAAAACAGGCAAGCAATACTCGTGGTCAGGGACAGAAGGCTGTTGGATTTAAAGGTGCTTAGACGAGAGGCGAAGGTCGGGTCGATACCAGGTAAGCAATCCGGGAACAAGTGCTGGAAAATCAGCATGTGCGTGAAGACAATGTGGCAAAGAGTGAGTGGAGTGAGGCTGCATAAATACTGGCTTGATTGGAGATGGTGAGCAGGTGAGAGCAGCAGGTGAAAGCTGTAGACTGATCAGGGGGGTGGCTGAGCAGCAGAGCAGGGGAGGAGCTGAGCAAACTGGGACACCTATATGCTTCATGAAATAATGCATTGGTCTTTAAAATGGCTTCCTTTACCATTTTATACACCTTGCATTGTTCTGCTGTTAATGCTGCATATGCCTTTTGGGATTTACCTGTAAAAAATGCATTGAAGAAACAATGTCCATTCACTATCAGGCCAATTATGTGCATCAGCAAGACACTAAACACACACAAAAAAATCTATGTGTGGGTCTTTCTCATGAAAGTTAGGCAGCAATCTCAGATTCTTAGTACAATCCATCCGAGACGAACCAGCAAAACTAGTTACCAGTTATTGTCATAGTCATTTTATGTACCTTCTTAAACTAGATTCCGTTTACATTGTTGTATTTTAAGTTTTGCCTGTTCTGTTTTTTGTTTCATTACTTCAAACTCTTGGACTCCTTTTATTGCTTGAATTTCTCATGAACCATCTGTAACATCCGCAGAGCAAAGTGACTCTACCCTCTGCTGAAACAGTTCTTGGTAAATCCTTACCTTCATCAGGAGCCAGAACTACTCCTTCCATCAAAGTTGCCTTAAGGATGCATTTTTGGTGTCCTTCAGATGAGTGGCTGCAATCTCAATTTTGAAATAATCAGCAGTTCTCCAAAGCTTATCCTTAGTGCAGCTATCAAGCAACGCCTCAGAAGGAGACCGCACAAATCCAAAGAACTCCTAGAAAGAACTACCAAACTGTCATGTATGACTCCTCCAAAGTGTCCAATTAATCATCCAAAAAATTGTTTACGAGCTCCCATTTGTCACACATGGCTTTAAGCTTTTCAACAATAGTTTATTTAACAAAAGTTAAGTACA
The DNA here is from genome assembly GCF_963691815.1 of Echiichthys vipera. NCBI lineage: Eukaryota > Metazoa > Chordata > Actinopteri > Perciformes > Trachinidae > Echiichthys > Echiichthys vipera. The sequence continues at coordinate 31,258,757 of NC_139827.1, read as the reverse complement.
GCAAGTTAATGAGATCCATGGAAGTCAGTAATCAGTTATGAGTGCTGTGTGTGGATGAGTGGAGAATGTGGTGTATGGACAAAGCTAACCCAAAAACTTAAACAAACCATACGTCAAGGGAGAGAGAAAGTATATATATATATATATATATATATATATATATATATATATATATATGTATACATATATATATATACATATATATGGAGATATTAACTCCTACGTACAAGTTATTATCTCACATGTGTGAGTTAAACTGGTTTTGGCCAACCATGCCTGAAAAATAATTATTTTTCACCTTGCCTTTCAGGGCTTCCGTTAAATAATGAGGAAGGGAAGAAGAAGGAAAAAAATGATTTGTTCTCACTGTTTGGACCGTTCTGTAACTTAAGCTATCTTTTTGAAATATTAAATCCTATTATACTCTTTTGGCCTCATATAAATGAAACAGCTAAGGAATTTCCAAGGGACATGTCTCTGTCGTGGAGCTGTTAACAACTCCTGGAAAAAGCTAACAACTCCTGTGAAAAGTGACTAGACAAGTAGCCCCAACTACATTGTTTATTTGCAAGGTCAAAAGCCAAAAAGGTTGGGAACCACTGGTGTAATGTCTAACAGTGTTTTGTATTTTAAAATAAAATGCATTTCAACCATGAAAGACTTATTTAAACAACTTAACACAATTATATTTTTGCTCAAAATTAAATTGTGGAGTCATATTTTATTCTCAATTTTGAGACTTCAACAAGGCATGCCAAATGTTAAGAATGTTTAGATGTTGTAACAGTTTTACTGAACTTTAAAATAGAATACAGGCCTGTCTAACATCATCTCATTGTTTCCATTGTTAGTTTCAGGTTCTTCCACTGGTCAACAGAACAAAACCTAAAAATACTGAATTCCTCTGGAATTGCACTTGGTCAGAATGAATAACTCTTATCAGTTGTACCAGTGGGATTTTATATATGAAGCGCAGGTGGAAAACAAACCCAAACTGTCAGTGGCATCGTTGTTTTGTTGTTTATTGTTGATTTACACTAGATGGCAGCTTTACACAATTCATGAAGCATGACAGAGCGCTCATTAGACATGTGTGTTTGCACTTGTTTGACACTTTCCACTAGGGGAACAAATCACAAGTAATGCTTAACTAATGCAGGACTCATGATGATGTAATGCGTTCATTATTGCAGGATGTGTCATACAGTATGTCTCTGATGCTCAGCATTAACTAATGATCAAGTCAATGTGACTTTATGTGATTGATTCAAAGTTAATGCATCATCAATTGAGGAATGTTCATTCACATGTACTTCATACATTAACTGATATGCAACCAAACAAGCTGGATGCCCCTTTCATAAAAGTGCATTTCAGGACCATGCCTTTAATATTTCTATGAGAACAGACCCGTGTTTGACACATTTACAACACACTGTAGTGGGTGGAGTTTATTTTCTTTTATTTTTTATTGAGCTTGTTGTTGAAAGAAACATATCTGATCTTTCTCCCCTAATTTGACTATATATGAGTATGTACAGGTATATTATGATTATATACTGTATGATAATAGGATTTTGATTTTAGTGTATCTTTCATGACTACTTTAAGAGGAATCCAGCTCCTTTGGTCACATATCAAGAATGAAACAACTGTGAGAACATAAGAACATTCCTTCACTCATCTATTAAATGTGATCCTGCAATAATTTATACATTAAATCATCAAGAGTCGCGCATTAGTTAAGCCTTACACATGATTGGTTCCCTTATTGTAAAGTGTTACCGATACTGCAGGTGGTCCAGGCTGAGGTGAGCAGGTGTTAAGGTGTGAGTTATAGAGCTACTTATTATGGTTTCTCTAGCCTGCTTCCTTTTCTTTTGATGTACAAATTTAAATGTATTAAACTGGAACGCTAAAAAAGGAATATAATGTGAAATTACATTTAAAAAAATGCATGCAATATCAAATGTAGTATTTCTTATTTCTTGTACTGGCTTTAATAAAGCAAAGTTATACAACAATCTGAGCTGTTTTCTGGAAACACTTGCTGAAGAGGATTATTAGGTCGTTGGCTGACGAAAGCCAAAAGCTGCATGCAGGATTCAACCTCCCCATATCATCGCTGGACTCCACACACCTGTGCCACTTCCAATTTAGTCATCTGTTGCTGACTGCAGAACGTCACAAAAAACAACTACACATCCAATCCTGTCTACCGCTAAGTGTTTATTTCTGTACATCGGAGGGAACTGTTTCAACGGGATTCAAGCAGCAATCATCAGCAGACTTCCTTCAGAGCGTGAACTGTGACAATAATACATTGGGCATATCAATGCTACAAATAGGACAACAGCGTGGGTTGCACAGACTTTGAAACTCCCAGAAAGCTCAGTAAGCACCGCAGACGCACCAAAAAACGACATTACTTACAATTAATTTGGCACCTATGACCTTGTGTGGTAAAAAATTAGTATAATGTGTGTTATACATCCTCAAGTAAAGTACTGAACCTTAAAACATAATAAACTTTTTATATGAGTGTTATTGAAGTCCAGTGTTATGTTGCCGATGTATTAGTTGTCTGTGGGTGCTGAAGAACAGCTCCTGTCAGGCTGCAGGAGGCACCAGTATGTAGGTGAGGTGTGATCTGCAGCCAGTGGCAACTGATCACAAGGCAAACACACAAATAAAAGCAGTACTCCATGGTATTTAGATATGTAGACTAAAAAGTTTGTTCAATTGATTTAGAGACAGGTGGCTATGACATGATGATGACATGTTTTATATTTTTTTTTTATCATTCTTTGCTTTGTTTTTTATTGAACTTTTGCTAAAGGCTTATACAGGAGAAATGTTTTCTTTTTTCATAATTCCCCTTGACCACTTTCTGTCAGTCACCTCCAAGTTTCAAGTACAAGTTTCTGTTTAGTTAGCAGCTGCGACAGTAATGCTGGTATTGTTTCAACTTGTGAGTTTTGTTACAGCAATAGCGTTGCAACTGTGGAATATACAGTCACAATACGTTACAGGTTTGAAGTTGAGATCAAAATGAAGGTTATGTTCAGGGTAAGTCGATTTCCGCAAATTTGCTAGTAGGAGGTTCCACTTTGAATAGGCACCTTTAACTAGTTGGAGGTCCAAAACTGTCAGAGGTTGGAAGAGGTTGGAAGAGGGTGGAAGAGGGTGGGACTTTGGAGGGAAGCGCTGTGAGACTTGCCAGAAAAGGTAAGAATTGCTTTAAGACAACAAAACTACATGGTTATGGTCATTTAAGCATGAAAACACCAGTACATGGTTAGGTTTAGACATGAGAATGACTTGGTTAGACATAGGAGGTAAGATAAGGTTTAGGTTTTGGAGTCTGTTGAAACCCTGATGCGTTTCATAAAGCGGGCCAAATGTATCAGCATATGCACTTACAATACCAAGGATTGTTTTCTGGGGATTGGGCTGGTGAGTCAGGACTCTCAGTGTTGCAGTCATTGAAGTAAAATGTCTTTAACAGCTTTGAACTTGAACTCTGCCTATAATTTAGAGAAAAAAAATATCACCATAGGGTCCATTTAGAGGTTGCCTTAGAGCTTTCTAACATATCACATGTTCTTCATCAGCAGATGGAGTTTGTTCATTTGTCATGGAATTCTTCAAAGTTCCATTTTGCCAAGTTCTTCTCATCCAATTTGGGTTGATATTCAAAAGTTCAATATTTGGCCTTTAAAAACCACAAAACCTAACCTCAAGGTCCATTTAACACTACCTTTGTGCTTTGAAAAAAATGAAAGTTATAGATAAACTTCAGCAATTCCATCTGCAAAAGAAGATGACTTGATACAACGTAAACATTTATACCCTGAACATAAATGATGAAGTTATGCAGGTGTTTACAAGAAGAAAGCCAAGCTAAAGTAACAAAATCCATCTTTAATCAAAAGTTTAACAATAAAATGTGCTTTGTTCAGCCAAACTATTTAAGCTCTTTCCAGGACCTTCTGGGCTGAGTCCCATGTGTAATACAATCATGTATTGTACAAAAAAGTCCACCTCCACATCCCCCAGTCATGATCCCACTATTACATCTGGATTTCAGAGGGGGAAATGAGCCCGGGGGAAGAGTTTAAAAATGATCTGTCGTCGGGATAATCACCATAAGTACACAGTTTGCCCTTTCACATCTTCTTTCTCCATCTCGGAGAGCGCACAGCTATTTTCACATCGCAGGAACACAGCGCAGAGCAAGTGAGTCAGGCGAAGAGAGGCAAGGCGGTAGAAGAGGGGCCATTATTCAGCCAGGTTTCCTTGACAACCACCCATAACACGTGCAACAGTTCCCATGGTGATGGTTTACAGAGTGCGTTATCAGCGGGAGATGGTGGCTGATTGGGATGAGGACCGGACTACGTCACTGGCAGACGTTCAGTGATGAAAGGACGGATATGTGTTTGTGTTGCTCTGCATCCCAGTTTATTAGGCTGACAGTATGCTGTCCAGCATATATTTGCTGGATATGAAACAGAGATCTGCAGATCAGTGCTCAGCCAAGGAGACGATGAACGCACTCAGTCACATATGCAGCTTACACACGCACACACACACGCACAAACACACGCACAAACACACAAACTCACACAAACACACACATGCATATATCCTGCAACTCATGTCTCAAAGACTCACTCACTTCTTCAGTGCAGAATTAATTTGCTTTCAGGATTTTTCTTAGCTCTGCTGGCTCAGCTTTGAGGTGATCACTATCCCACACATTCAGCAATCCTCATCTCATTTCTTACATAAACCACAAAAGTATATTGAAATACTGTGTAATATTTGAACTAAAAGCAGATTTTTTCTCAATGTCCTCTTGAATGTATGCTCTAATTGAGTTATACAAGGGGCCTATTATTATGTATTGTTGCAAGAATATAGTTATATACCATATATTATAGTTTCAATAATCAATTTTTGAAAAGAGTAGCCTACAGTTCAGTTCAGGTGAGAGCAATAATGACAAAAATGTATGTTTTTGAGAACAATTTGTGCAGTCACAATAATGTTGAAAAAGTGATAGGAAGTGATATTGTGTTTCTTGCTTGCTGACTCGACTTTAAATTGGTATCACATATGGACATTGCAAAATCTCAGTAGAAATGTTGATGGGAAACCTTTTGGCCCCCTCAACGTACCTGCAGTTTGCAGAAACATTTAAGTCCGGCGACTGGAATAATATTATTGTTTCATTTTGATGTTGCTGTCTTTTCATGTTGTGAGATGAGAATAGCAGGAACATTACTAATGAACAGCAACAATGGAAAGGGTTGAGCATGAATTTAGTATAAACTGAACTGTATGAACCGAAATTAGCTCCCTCAACTAGCTACTATGTTAAACAGCTGCTTACATGTTTTGCATCAGTATTAATAATAACAGCATATTATATGTAACAATACAGTAACACTAACAGGGAACATTTTGCTACTTACTTTTAACTTTAATACTTAAGTACATTTTGGGAAAAATACCTCGGTTCTTTTACAGAAGTACGATTTTCGATGCAGGAGTTTTACTTGCAAAGGAGTATTTCTACAAATCGTATTGGGACTTTTAATTAAAGCATCAATAAGTGTTAATTTTATAGTAACAAGGTAACAAATGACAGTGTAAATACAAGGTGACAGTGTGAAAGGGGCTGGTAGTAATCAAACTACAGGGGATTATCACCTGAATCTGCAGCTCCCCTCAGCTCTATGGAGCTTTATCGTGAGCTCATTGTTTTGGTTCTGTGGTCCACTGGTTGAATGATTCTGTTGTTGCCAGCTGATTGAATGGGTGATATCAGTTTCTTGTCAATACTTAATGGGTACTCTCTACCTTGTAGTTGACTAGGTAGGCAGTTTTACTGGTAAGCTGGGTCACCCATCTGCATCGCTTTTTCAACTGCGGAAAAATGTGCTGTCAGATGATGGTAGGGAGTATTAAAAACTGACTGCACGAACAGTGGTATTTTAACCTTAACCACATAGCTATGTTGTCTAAACCTAACCAAGTGACATTAGTTTGAATACACAAGAGCATTAAAAAGTGACCCAAACGGCTCCTGACCAAGCTGACAGCGACCGTTGCTATGTGAATAGATACTTGTTTTCTGAACCTACTGGTGGTTATATCTATGAGTCTGATAACCACCAATAACAATCATTGATTGGAGTGATAACATTTGAAACAGGTGGACAGCTTAAGATTTTTGGCTCACTCTCACCTACAAGGTTGTAGCTGTCCCCTGGAAGCCACGTATTACTCCAAAAAGATGGTAGAAAAGATGTGTTTGTTTGTACTTTTTACGTTTTACTGTGTTATCAACTTTGGATGTTTTTTTATGGAAACATTCAATGCTTTTGTTAATATGGCAGTATGTTTGGCTTTTGTGCTGGCTTTGTTTCCTCTTCAGTGACTTGCTAATGTATGAGCCAGTATTTCTATCTATTATGCTCTAAATTCCACTAAGCACAGCTAGTCATGTAGAGGGGAGGTAGTGGGACAGCATGTAGACAAGAGTCTTCCTCAGGGACGCTGTAGCACCAAATGCACTACAAAATTGGTGTTCAGTCGCAGCCCCTTACACAAACATCATGTCTGAAAGTACAAGCCACTGTTCACACTAGGTGCATACAGACAGGAACAAGAACAACTGAGATGCAAACAGATGTAGCTTCTGAAGACATGTAGTGAGGTAATGTGTGTGTCTCCCTGGACAAAGTGAGTGCTAGACAAAGAGAGAGTCTGACGTGGGGAAATGCAAATGTACAACCAAACAAGATGTAGAGTAATTCCTCATGGGTAAACAACAGTTTAGTTCCAGTCCATTTCTCCATCTTTTCAAAGATGAACCCCACCTCACTCAGAAAGCCCTGTCTGAGTAAAGTCATGAATGTGCAATAGCTGCAAACTGAGAAAGCAAATTCAATTAACCCTGTTAAGTAGGTTGTATGAATGAAAAAAATATATATATTTTTAACATTTATCCAATCAGTAAAAGGATTTAATCTGATGTCTTCTTCAAGGACATTTAAACAGTGACATCAACTTTTAATGCTTTAGAACGGTTAGTCATACTACTATGAGGTCAAAGTTGGGTGGCTGCTTTTCATCCTTCCTGATCATCTCAGACAGGACAGAAAATGTGCTTTTGGAAAATGTTTTATAGGTCGGCAAAGTTTGCTTCCATGAGTTGTGATACAGCCCATTTAGACAAAGACAGGAGTGCAGCGTTAACAGCCACTCTGAGCTGTACATCATCGCTTTTTCATTAGAGCAAGCTGACTCCAGCTCTGTTCATTCTACTATGATACTACTGCGAGGGCACCACAAGGGCATGCTGTTACCTCACACACACACACACACACTGACAGCCACACACTTACATATACAAACAGATGTACTGATTAGTCCACATACCGTACAGCACATAAAAGTGAATAGTAGAAGTTATTGTCAAATCTAGCCAAAGATCAAATCAAATCAGTCTGTTATCATTTTTAAATCTACAATCTGTAGATCATACAACATCCACCGTTGGATATAGTACCTCCCAAAAAACTTCTGATCAGGAATATCAGATGTATCATAAGCCGTGTTTCCATTTTAAAGTATTGGAATAAAAAAGCTAAATGGAAAAGGAAATCTCACTTTCTGTGTTTTTTGTCTTTGTCGAATGAACTGACGAATCAAATATATACAATATAACTATGGAGGCTGTATTTACTGGAATTTGTGTGATATAGTTTATATTTAGTAGTTTGTGCTAAGTAGGAGCTAGGCTACATACAGTAAGTAGAACCTAGCTTTTAGTTAGGTATCATTGCTTGAAGAAATGAAAAAAGCAAACTTCTAGTGAAATGAATGATCTTCAGTTTGGATGTCATGGGAAACTGTTAGTCATGTGTACTTAGCACAGAGCCTAATCAGAACTAAGTACTCTTTGGGGAATGGTCATTAAATTAAATTATACTGCATCTGTTTTGAAAATATGTAATCAGAGAACCATATTTCAAGCACTGCACAGTGGGGTGGAGTCATAACTACAAAAGACACTGATACACTATACTGAAAACCTTTCAACTGTTTTCCACAGTTCTTGCAGTAGCAGTGACCTCTCTGTTTTCTCTATGCAACAGTTGACCTCGCTTATGTAACGCGGCACAGACAGTACAGCTGCCTGCCTGCGGTGCTCTCAAACATCCTTAACACCTGCCTGAATAAGAAACACAAATAAAGAGAGGTGATACAGACGCATCACTCCTGGGAGGATTTGAGCTCCCCCACACACCCTTTGTAAACATGAGTTATAAAAAAGGACTGCCTGCATTTTCCAACCCAGACAGTTTCCTGCGCTAGATGAGCTCATCAGGTTAGACGATGTGTCATACTTATATAAGACAACGCAAATGCAAGGAGCTATCTCAAGATTGTTATTAATGCATTTTGGAATTGCTTAAGAGTGCCTCGGTGACAATGATTTAGTGTTTGACTCTTGACAATACACCAATCTGGTATAACTGAGCTTATTAATGCCACGTATTGTCATAAATGTTTGATTAAATCGATAAATGTATGCATTTTTAACCCTAGAAGTGTGATGAAAATATATTCATGCAATGGCTTTATAGTTGCTTTAGTTTCTTGCTTGACAATATGTGTGCCCTTACACTATAGTAACCAGTACAGATATATGGCATGTGATTAATCCCAAGCCTTGTAACTGTCATCCCAGAGTACAAATGTATTGACTTCCCCCCCTGTAAAGATGAGAATATTGCCTGCTTGTACGCACAGCGACAGATGTGGGTTTTAATGGCAATTGGTACCTTGTGTATTCAGAAGCTCCACAGGTTTTATGGGGGAAGAAGACATAATCTCAGCTTGAATCATAATAATGTGCCTTTTATAGAGGATCTGTGTAGATGCAGGACACATTCAATTTAAGTCAGGGATTTCATTCAAGTCGTACAAACGAACGCATGGTATAAAACAACTGCTTGTCATTGTTTTTCAAATAATAGAATCAATTTGGATCGCAAATTCCCATGAGGCACAGCCTTCCTGTTTGAGATCCAGATGGTTCTATGGTCTCATGCTTTTCCAGGGGCACATTTTCAGCATTCTAGGCTTCAGGTGCATTGGTGATGTTTTTTGGGAATGGAGCCATAAATGTCTCACTCTTCTTGTGAGTAAAATGTAACTAGGTAAATTATGGTATTTTTTTGTACACAGTTTTTGTCGGTAAAGCAATTAATGAATAAAGTAAAAAAAGTCCTTCCATTGATAATCATGAGTTTGGTAAAATTTTTGTTTATATAAAGAGGGCCTTATAATGTCTACATTTTATCCATTAGTTTCAATTTGAAACTGCAAATTGTTTCTTTTTTAATGCATCTGGTAAGAGAAAGAATATGGTTACTGAAAGTATAAGTACTGGATGTGCCGCAAAGGGCGCAGGTCAGAGTTGAACCTCAGGGCCGCTGCCTCCAGGACCTTGGCCACATGGGGCGACTGCTCTAACCACCGGCCACCCCACAGCAGTTTTTTTTTTTAATATCATGACATGACAAGCAACTCCTTTCACATAAAAATAGTCATGTGATCCAATGTTAATATAACAGTATTGATAAAGGTAGCTTTGACCAAAGTGCTTTTGTTACCTTCAAACCACAGAGGAGACAATGAATCTGTGTTTTAAAATGATTTGTTTGGGGTGGCTTGAAAAACTGCCAAAAAATATATATTTCTTTGTTAATATAATACAGCACAATATCTGAAATAATAACGGCCTTTTGATGTATACATTTTAACCATTATTTTCAGTCTTGAACCAAAATCTAGTTTTAATATGTTACATTGATATTACGTTTAAAAGGTGTATGTCCTGAATCGTTTGTGGAAAATAAAAATACCCCAAAAGAAAGGTTAAATCCACATTGCCCTCAGGGGCCCACAGCTGATTTTTGCCCCACGGTCTCCAAGCAGTTGAACATGTGTCTAGGTTATCCACCTATTTATGCTCTTCGACTTTTTTTTATTCTCTTAAGAAATCTTTTAAATGTGTTTAGAAATTAGTTATTAGAACAAAAGGTAGGTGGAATGGTATTGACAAAATGTTAATTTTCGCATTGCTGTATCAAATGAATTAAATGATTTGTGTAATATAAATATTGTATGCAACTTGTTGTTTTAATGTGTGTCACTGATAATAAGTTAAGTGAAATCAAATCCTATCTATCATATGACATAGAACATGAAGGCATTTTGTGGTGAGCCGTTCTGCAGAGTGGAGCTATTGTGGTTGGAAAATGAACTGACTCTGGGAGGTCTTTGTCCTAAAGTGACCTAATTCTTAAAATGTCAACAAAAAGTTGTGTTGTTTTTCTTTCCGACCAGACCACCAGACAAATGGCTTTTGTATATGGCACCAGATCAAAAGAAGCATACTGATCACACGAATGGTCTTGATTGCACAATTAAAAAAAAAACTGAAGAAGTGGGATTGGAAGTCAGAAATGTGGAAATAAATTTTGGCAAAATGACAAGTCTACTAAACATGTAACATTGTGTGCCTGTATCTTGCACGGAGAGACAGACAGTTCACATTAAATGTTTTGCTGCCAAAGAAGAAATATATTCCGGGTGTCGGGTGGAAGGTTGAGGACCAATAGTGGTGAGGACTCTCTGAGGATACGTCAGGGAAACTTTCCCAACAGAACAAGAATGAAAGTGCATTTCTCCAGAAAAACTTGTGATAACAATGTTATCCTAACATATACAAAAGATTGCACAAATTATGAACATAAGACCTAAGCTGTAATAAACTGGACTTATCCTTTGATATCATTGCATTCAAATAATAATTTTAGTCTACATATTTGGGTGGGTGAGGCAGCTTTTATTCCACTTCCATCTCTCCTTATAAACCCTACAGAGCAGCTGGGTACACAAAGTGGGCTGTTTGCTCTCTTATCACAGAATGATACCAGTAAAACACATCTGTCACTGTGCCTAAAAGCATATGTTCCTATTTTTATAGGGGGAAGTCCACTCTTGTTTTTGCTTGGACAGATACAAGAATTATGATTATAATAGGGCCATAATTGTCTCCTAATTGCCGTACAGGTAGCACAATCCCAAAGAGGCAGCAAAATCAACGAACTAAAGCAACTATAAATCACCTAAATGAGTACATCTTTAGTGTTACTGCTGTGAGAATCTGTCTTGCGTGCCCATTGATGGGAGCTCTTTAGTCCACTGGTGAAGACGTTATAAAGTATTGATATGATTTGTGAAAGATTTACGTCTCCTCACCCCTGTCACTTAAAAAGCACAGGCAGCCATTCAAGCACACGCAGGCACTGCTTTCATAGGATTGTATATAAACACAGTCACGAAGAGAGATCTCCCTCTGGTCTTCTGCTCTGTGGAGCTGCGGTAGTGTTTCTGATGGGATAATCTCTACGTTGTGCTACGGCCCATGTGAGGAAGGGATTACATATTTATTTGGGGAGTTTTCATCCCGCCTTTACCATCTGTCACTAGTAGTGTGGCTATGGGACGTTTACAAGAGATTTATAGTGGAGTGAAAAGATAGAGTTTGTTTGAGAGATATTTGGTAAGAGTTAGTATGCATAAGTAAGAAAGAGAGCGAAAGTGAGGAATGGGAGCTAGTGACAGTAGCCTACTTGCATATCCCAGGTCTCAGCTGTAAATGGTAAATGGACCAGTACCTATATAGCACATTTCTTGTCTTCAGAATACTCAAGGTGCTTTTCACACTACATGTCACAGTCAACCCTTCAGCACGTTGGGGTTCAGTATCTTGCCCAATGACACTTCAACATGTGGACCACCGGTCTTTCGAATGGAAGACGGACCCCTCTACCTCTGACCCACAGCTGCCTGTAAACCCTATGCTACACTAGAGGCCCGTTCCATAAAGCTAGCTTACCAAATAAATCAGGCTTCTGATTTTGGTTAGTCTGACTCATCTTCAGTTAATTTTGCTCAGTTAAATTCAACATAGTTCGAGCTCAATTACTATGGCAATTTATGCTGGCAAAATAACCTGGCCCAGGGTAGGCTAACTGTCAGGCAAATACTGAGTTGTTGACTATATTAACCACTGTTCATACAAAAACAATTAAGATAAATGAAAAAATTTAAAAAAGTTATCCATCCATCTTCAGCCGCTTGTCCCTATCGGGGTCGCGGGGGGCTAGAGCCGATCCGAGCTGACATTGAGCGTGAAACGGGGTACACCCTGGGCAGGATGCCAGTCTATCACAGGGCACATAGAGACAAACAAAGACAGACAACCAGTCACACCTACGGGCAATTTCATCATCAATGAACCTAACACATGCATGTCTTTGGACTGTGGGAAGAAGCTGGAGAACCCGGGGAAAACCCACGCAGACACGGGGAGAACATGTGAACTCCACACAGAAGCAGGAAGCCTCTTGCTGTAAGGCAACAGTGCTAACCACCATACCAGCATCCCACCCTTAAATAAATTATAGAATGGAAAATTATAAGACCAACATATGTGTGAAATTATATGGTATGTGATATCAAATGTATAAATTATCCCAATGGAATGACAATAGCAACATAAACAGTTATATAAATAGATAATGCAAAGAATTTATATTTTCCAGAAATGTAATAGCATTGGTTAATAGTCTATATGTAAAAAAAAACCTTGGCACCTGCAGGTGAGCCATGTCCGTGACTGGGTGCCGACATACCAAGTAAGCAGCTGAGAGATGGGGGTTTGTGACATAACTTTATAAATAAAAAGGAACAAATGCTGATCACTCCTCGTGGAAAGAGCAGGCAATGCAGTTTTTTTTATATTCTAGGAATATTAAATTAAGTGAAAAATTGTGGGCTTTCACTGAAGTCTAGCAATATTGTCAGGGACTTTTCTCATGCTCTCTGTTGGGAAAGGGAAGTCCCTCCGTAGATCCTCTTTTTAGTCCCAGGGTGATTAAGAGCCAACTCAGTGTTAATGTCATAATCCACATCCCTGTCACTTGCATTATAGCTGCAACTTGATGGGTGGTCTGGCTTACTTGGCTGGCCCTGCCCTCTGGAATTTACTTTTATTATATACAATGTATATATATATATATACATATATATATATATAATCATTTAAAAACAAACCTTGATCTTCCCTAAAGCTAACATACTTACTTTTACTTTTTCATAGCATTATGATTATAAAACTGATTTATTTTTCAACAGTGATTTGTAACTCCTTTCAATCTTAACTGGCTGACTGATTGATCATTTCTATTATGATGCTGTTCAGTTACAAAATTGATAAAAACATGGTGCCAAAGTACTTAAAGCAATTCGTACCTTTCTGGCATTTTTACACTTTTCTTTTATAATCTTGAAATGCGGGACTTTGTTGGGAGGCGGAGTTACTCATGTTCAAATTTTTTCTAAGTGCTATGATACATACCAGAAAGGTAAGAAAAGCTTTAATTCTTTTTCACTAATAACAGCTATCATAGCTGACGGCAATGATAGATCCCAGACTTCCCATGCCTTTGTGGTAACAGTTTGCATCTCTCACAGCATCCCTTTTGTTCCATTCAAGGTTCAAGGATCATCAACCCATTCTCATCACAGATTGTAAACACGTCTCTTGTTTCAGGTGTCTTCCCACAGGCCCAGAAAACTGCTGTTATCAAGCTTCTCTTAAAAAAGAACAGTTTATACACGTCACTATCCGCTCTCCTCTCCGGGAACCATCACCTTATCGTGGTGGAGAGGTTTGTGTGTCCCTGTGAACCTGAGGGCTGTGTTGTCTGGAGCCTAGTGCTCCTGGTAGGGTCTCCCATGGCAAAGTGGTCTCAGGCGAGGGGCCGGACTAAGAATGGTTCACAAAGACTCAATGGACAAACAACAAAGAGGAAGAGAGACCCTGCCCGGAGGAAGCCCGGGGCCCCCGTCTGGAGCCAGGCCCAGACGGAGGGCTCGCCGGTGAGCGCCTGGTGGCCGGGTTTGCCACGGAGCCCGGCCGGGCACAGCCCGAAAAAGTGACGTGGCACCTCCCTCCTCTCAATCCTGTGGGCCCACCACTCGCAGCAGCAACCACTTGGGTCGGGTGCGCTGCTGCACGGGTGGCAGTGAAGGTGAGGGGCCTCGACGGACCAGACACGGGCAGCAGAAGCTGGCTCTTGGGACGTGGAATGTCACCTCTCTGTCGGGGAAGGAGCCGGAGCTTGTGCGGGAGGTGGAGCGCTACCAGTTAGATCTGGTGGGGCTTACCTCCACACACAGTCTCGGTTCTGGAACCGTACTCCTGGATAGGGGTTGGACACTATTCTTCTCTGGAGTTGCCCAGGGTGTGAGGCACCGGGTGGGTGTGGGGATACTCGCAAACCCCCGGCTGTTGGAGTTCACCCCGGTGGACGAGAGGGTCGCCTCCTTACGCGTGCGGGTGGTAGGGGGGAAAACTCTGACTGTTGTTTGTGCATATGCACCAAACAGCAGTTCTGAGTATTCGGCCTTCTAGGAGACCCTGAATGGAGTCCTGCATGGGGCTCCAGTAGGGGACTCCATAGTTCTGCTGGGAGACTTCAACGCCCACATGGGCAATGATGGAGACACCTGGAGAGGCGTGATTGGGAGGAACGGCCTCCCTGATCTAAATCCGAGTGGTTGTCAGTTATTAGACTTCTGTTCTAGTCACGGATTATCTATAACTAACACCATGTTCGAACATAAGGATACTCATAAGTGTACGTGGTACCAGAGCACCCTAGGCCAAAGGTTGATGATCGATTTTGTGATCGTATCATCTGATCTGAGGCCGTATGTTTTGGACACTCGGATGAAGAGAGGGGCAGAGCTGTCAACTGATCACCATCTGGTGATGAGTTGGATCAGAGGATGGGGGAAGATTCTGGACAGACCAGGTAAACCCAAACGAGTAGTGCGGGTGAACTGGGAACGTCTGGAGGGGGCCCCTGTCCGAGATATCTTCAACTCACACCTCCGGCGGAGCTTTTCTAGCATCCCTGTGGAGGTTGGGGGCATTGAACCGGAGTGGGCAATGTTCAAAGCTTCCATTGCTGAAGCTGCAGCGGTGAGCTGTGGCCTCAAGGTCTTAGGTGCCTCAAGGGGCGGTAACCCTCGAACACCGTGGTGGACACCGGTGGTCAGGGAAGCTGTCCGACTGAAGAAGGAGGCCTTCCGGGATATGCTATCCCAGAAGACTCCGGAGGCAGTTGCAAGGTACCGACAGGCCAGAAGGGCTGCAGCCTCTGCTGTGTCAGAGGCAAAGCAGCGGGTGTGGGAGGAGTTCGGAGAAGCCATGAAAAGGACTTTCGGGCGGCACCAAGGTGCTTCTGGAAAACCATTCGACATCTCAGGAGGGGGAAACGGGGAACCGTCCAAGCTGTTTACAGTAAGGACGGGACGCTGGTGACCTCAGCCGATGAGTTAATCGGGCGGTGGAAGGAGCACTTTGAGGAACTCCTTAATCCGACTAACACGCCCTCTTTTGTAGAGGCAGAGCTGGAGGCTGATGGGGAATCATTGTCAATATCTCTGGCGGAAGTCACTGAGGTAGTCAAACAACTCCACAGTGGCAAAGCCCCAGGGGTTGATGAGATTCGTCAAGAAATGCTGAAAGCTTTGGGTTTGGAGGGGCTGTCTTGTTTGACACGCCTCTTCAACATTGCGTGGAAGTCTGGGACAGTGCCAAGGGAGTGGCAGACCGGGGTGGTGGTTCCTCTTTTTAAAAAGGGGGGCCAGAGGGTGTGTGCCAATTACACGGGTATCACACTACTCAGCCTCCCTGGTAAAGTCTACTCCAAGGTGCTGGAAAGGAGGGTTCGTCCTATAGTCGAACCTCAGATTGAAGAGGAACAATGTGGATTCCTGGACGTGGAACAACGGACCAGCTCTTCATTCTCGCAAGGATCCTTGAGGGGGCCTGGGAGTATGCTCATCCAGTCTACATGTGTTTTGTGGATCTGGAGAAGGCATATGACCGGGTTCCTCGGGAGATACTGTGGGAGGTGCTGCGGGAGGTGCTGCGGGAGTATGGGGTGAGGGAGTCACTTCTGTGGGCCATTCAATCTCTGTACACCCAAAGCGAGAGCTGTCGGATTTGTTTCTGGTGGGGGTTGGCCTCCGCCAGGGGTGCAGAGGCCTACCCCCTGTTCGTGATTTTCATGGACAGGATATCAAGGCGTAGTCGTGGTGGGGAGGGGTTGCAGTTCGGTGGGCTGAGGATCTCATCTCTGCTTTTCGCAGATGATGTTGTCCTGATGGCATCGTCGGTCAGTGACCTTCAGCACTCACTGGATCGGTTCGCAGCCGAGTGTGAAACGGCTGGGATGAGGATCAGCACCTCAAAATCTGAGGCCATAGCTCTTAGCAGGAAACCGGTGGATTGCTTACTCCAGGTAGGGAATGAGTCCTTACCCCAAGTGAAGGAGTTCAAGTACCTCGGGATCATGTTCATGAGTGAGGGGATGATGGAGTGTGAGTTTGGCCGCAGAATCGGAGCAGCGGGGGCGGTGTTGCAGTTGCTCTGCCGCACCGTTGTGATGAAAAGAGAGCTGAGCCGGAAGGCAAAGCTCTCGATCTACCGGTCAATCTTCGTTCCTACCCTCACCTATGGTCATGAAAGCTGGGTCATGACCGAAAGAACGAGGTCGCGGGTACAAGCGGCGGAAATGGGTTTTCTCAGGAGGGTGGCTGGAGACTCCCTTAGAGATAGGGTGAGAAGTTCAGCCATCCGTGAGGAACTCGGAGTAGAGCCGCTGCTCCTTAGCGTTGAAAGGAGCCAGTTGAGGTGGTTCGGGCATCTAGTAAGGATGCCCCCTGGGCGCCTCCCTAGGGAGGTGTTCCAGGCACGTCCAGCTGGGAGGAGGCCTCGGGAAGACCCAGGACTAGGTGGGGAGATTATATCTCCACACTGGCCTGGGAACGCCTTGGGATCCCCCAGTTAGAGCTGGTTAATGTGGCCCAGGAAAGGGAAGTTTGGGGTCCCCTGCTAAAGCTGCTGCCCCCGAGACCCGACCCCGGATAAGCGGATGAAGATGAGATGAGATGAGACTATCAGCTCTATCCCCAATATCAAACCCCCAATTTCTCAGCAAAATCATTGAAATAGCTGTTTTAAAGCAGCTGAACAACTTCATGATAATGAACAGCTGTTTTGATGTCTTCCAGTCAGGTTTTAGACCAAACTACAGCACCGAGACGGATCTTGTAAAGGTCTTCAATGACCTCCATTTAAACACAGACAATGGAAAAATGAAAAAAAATAAAATAAGTCTTGGTATTGTTGGATCTCAGTGCTGCATTTGACACAGTCGATCACAACATATTACTAGACCATCTAGAAAACTGTGTGGGACTTTCTGGCACAGCATTAAAATGGTTTGAATCCTATTTGAAGGAAAGGGACTACTTTGTGTCTATAGGTAAACACATATCTGAGCGGGCAAAAATTACATGTGGAGTTCCCCAAGGCTCCATTCTGGGGCCTCTTCTGTTTAATGTCTACATGCTGCCACTGGCTCAGATCATGAAAGACAACAACATATGTTACTATAGCTATGCAGATGACACACAATTTACATAATAATATCACCAGGCTACTATAGTCAAATACAAACACTAAGCAGATGCATCGAGGAAATCAATGATTGTATGGTGCAGACTTTTCTACAATTAAACAAAGAAATAATTAAATTATTGTTTTTGGAGCCAAGGAAGAACAATCAAAAGTTAGCACTCAGCTTCAAATGATAATGCTAAAAACCAATCATGTGTAATCATGAACTCAGACCTGAACTTCAACAGCCACATTAAAACAATTACAAAGCCAGCCTACTATCACCTAAAGAATATATCAATGATTAAAGCACTTAGAAAAACTTGTCCATGCATTTATTCTCAGCAGGCTCAACTACGGTGTCTTTACAGGTCTCCCTAAAAAGTCCATCAGACAGCTGTAGTTAATCCAGAACGCTGCTGCTCGAGTCCTCACTAAGACCAAAAAAGTCGATCATATCACTCCAGTCCTCCGATCTTTACACTGGCTTCCTGTTTGTCAATAAATTGATTTTAAAATACTTCTGTAGGTTTACAAAGCACTGAAAGGACCAAATTACATTTCACATCTTCTGCTCAGCTACAAACCCTCCAGACCTCTCAGATCCTCTGGGACAGGTCTGCTCCGTGTCCCCAGAGTCAAGAATAAACATGGGACAGGTCTGCTCTGTGTCCCTAGAGTCAGGACAAAACATGGCACAGGTCTGCTCTGTGTCCCCAGAGTCAGGACTAAACATGGGACAGGTCTGCTCTGTGTCCCCAGAGTCAGGACTAAACATGGGACAGGTCTGCTCTGTGTACCCAGAGTCAGGACTAAACATGGGACAGGTCTGCTCTGTGTACCCAGAGTCAGAACCAAACATGGAGCGGCAGTGTTCAGTTTTTATGCTCCACATATCTGGAACAAACTTCCAGAAAACTGCAGGTCTGCTGCAACTCTTAATTCTTTTAAATCAAGACTGAAGACCTTTCTGTTTGCTGCTGCTGTTCAGTAAACTGCACTGTAACTTCTGTAACTATAACCATCTTTTAGATGTTTTAAATTACCTTTTATGTGTTTTAAATCTCTTATATGTTTTATGTGTTTGTTTATGGTTTTATGTAAAGCACTCTGAATTACCTTGTTGTTGAATTATTCTTTACAAATAAACTTGCCTTGCCTTGCCTCATCCCATCACCACATACTGCCTTTTTGTCAGGACCCTTTAGCAACACTTGTCAATGCACTGGTTAGCCTAGTGCAACAAAAGATTATGATTGCTGTTTTAAACATCGGGAACATGTTGTTTATGAGGTAGGGAAAGATTGTGGTCATGCGTTTGTGAAGTAACTACAGTGACACACGGGACACAAATGGGACAGGAACCCAGGTCTCCTGGGTGAAAGTCTAGTGTTTGATTGATCCATCCACCACCACAATCTGCCTCCTTACGTGGAGTTTGGGACTTAATCCTGGATCTCTTGCTCTGCACATCTAGTATTACTGCTGGCTGGTTTACAGCTGAAATCTGTGTGCGTTTGGAACAACGTACAAGGCACCCTGGTGCGTGGGTGTCAGACGCTGAAGGCTGTGACAAAATGGCGGTATTTGATTTGCTGGGAATGGGAAAGCCTGGAATTATTTATTGTTATTGTACAACACAGGATTGCACAACCAAATGCAGCTGTAGTCCCTTTATACAAAGAAACATTCCATAACATAGATGGCTATCTCAAGGACCATCTTATCTGCTAAAGCACCAGAATAATGATATAACCTTTTGTAAAGCCCTTGGAGACTTACAACAAACAATTCACAGGCATATGAACAAGTTCTACTAATGATTACACTAACGTTACAGTTCCCTCCTTTTTCATCATTGAGATCTGTTCATGTCCCAGAAGTACTTTTGGTTCCTATACCTATCACAGTTGTGGCCATATATTCGCACCGTTAAATAGTTTCCATCATATTTACGAAGATATCATACAAACCCATTCCACAGTGTTAAACAGTACCTCGGAAGATATCATACAAATTGTTATGCATAAGTTTTCATAAGATATCTACCAAACCTGTTGTTGAGAATATGTTGACCCAGGAGACCTTGGTCTATGTCCCATGTGACAATTGCTCTTATTTTAACCCCACACACAATCTTTTTCTAACCCTGACTGAAAATCTTGACACCAAGCTCACCCTTAGCCTAGAGATGCAACTTCCTTTTTTGAAAGAGCTGCAGGAAAACAATAGGGAAATGGAAAGAAGACAATCGTATGTGTCTTACGATTGTCCCTGAAATAGTCTGATGAAATACCAGGAGGCTGTTAGAAGTGCACAAACAGAGCATCTATCTGGCATATTTTAATGTCGAATATACTGCCTTTATCTTGTAATAAAATAATGAAATATGATTGTAAACGTCAAGTCCTCCTCCCAGTTGTCTTTTACACATTGCTTTTCCCATCTCTGAAATCCTTTATCCTTGAAAAGGTGGGCTTGCCTCAGTAACTGGATCAAAACAATATGTGTGATCAATTATAGTCTGGATCAAGTGATCTTCACCTTAACCTTCTTTTTGAGAAGTGATAAATTATTATATGCCAATCCAACAATTAAACACAATAAAGATAATGGGAAGTAGGCTGTTTGTCCTGGTCTTGTATAGCCTAACTCTTGTCTAATGTTTGTTGTGTGTGTTTTATCCTTCAGAAACACAATGTCTCCTCTCATTGCTACACTGATGATGATGTAACACAATGATATTATTTATCTGAAGCCAAAAGGATATTACATGCTGGATGCAAGCACTTTTTCTATAATACAAAGAATAAGGCTCTTTAATAGCAAAAAACAGTGTAATTTTTCAACTCCACTCTTCGACTTGTGACGGACAACCATTCACACCTACAGGCAGTTTTAGAGTCATCAATGATCCTAACATGAGCATGTCTTTGGATTGTGGGAGGAAACCGGAGAACCTGGAGAAAACCCATGCAGACACGGGGAGAACATGCAAACTCCACACAGAAGGGCCCCAGCCGGGATTCAAACAGGGAGCCCTCTTGTTGTGAGGCGACAGTGCTGTGCCACTCCCCCCATTTCCAGAAACAGCAAGGTAAAAATGAAAATATTCTTAATATAGTGTACACTTAAACTGAAATGTATTTGTCGAAATGTGTCTTTTTTTTTAGGTGACTAAAATACTTTTAGAGTAATGCCCTTGTCTACTGCAGCTTCTCAGTACACCTGTCTGCTTCTCCAAACAAACTGGTGACCGTTATCTACTGTAGGTAATACACTGACAGAAGATAAGTACTTTATACAACATTTTTAATGTTTGTATGTGCCCACAGCCTGCAGTCTCATGCCCTTTTATGTGGATTGGTGGGGCATTTACATACATAGGAGAATTTAGCCTTCAGGGCTTTCTGACAGACATCTCAAACAAAAGGCAACAAAAAGATTTGGAAAAGATAGTAATTATTGATAAATAAATAAACTCTTTCTGGCAGAAATCCCTGAAGGCTAACTTCTTTGTGTGGCATTCACCTATGCTAATAAAGAACACAGGTGTGAAGTGTGAAGAGTTTTACGCTTTAAGAGTATGTTAAAGATCTCATTTAGACTTTTCTTGACCTTTCTCAGAGACAAATTTAAAGCAAAATTTGCCTGAGGTTGAGTGTTCTTGTGCTGGATACAGAATCAGAATCAGAATGGAGTTCATTAGATTTTAACAAACAAGGAATTTGTCTTGTTCAGTGTGCACAATAATTAAAAGGAAAAAAACATTAAGTAAAGTACTGCACTGAAGAACATAAATATAAAATAGAAACACCATAAAAATATGAAAAAAATATATATGACAATATATACTATAAAGAATTATGTACAATGTAACAGTTGACCAACAAAAAGTTGTGCAGGATGTATAAAAATATATTAGCAGGGGTTGTGGTTGTGGTTTACGGTAACACACAGACCTCATTGCTAACAAATTTCTTCGGTACTCTTCCCTCTGTCACCAGTATGAGGCAGGATTTTTTGGCAGGGCTGATTCTAAGACGAGACTATTCCATCTTTAAAGGTGTCCATGCACCCACCAGGCAGATATATGGCTTTATTTCAACCGCTGGATCACATTGCTGCCATAACATGTTGTGAGGTGTTAGGATTAAAAGCCTTTATTTAGGATTTTTGACAGTAGAAAATGCTGCTATGTTCCTTTACTGTCCACTGTTTACGACATGAGCTGTAATATTGGTTGCTTGTGTTCATTTCTCCCTAATATTGTATCACAAATTCTTCAAAGGGGGGTTTAGGAGTACCAGGTCAGAAATTAGTTATTCTTAACCTGCACCGAACAGTGCAGAGTACAGGTAAACAATAACAAACATGTCAGACTGTTTCCATCAATGGGACATTCAAGTGTCCTGGGTGGGGCCAAAGCGGTGGGAGGCTGCAGACTGTGCTGCAGATCCCTGTCACCCTGTACGGCATCCTGCTTCTCTGTTGTTAGGGCGAGAAGGAGAAGGAAGTTTCTACGTGTGCACCAGCTCTGGTGGTGTTGTGTGGCAGTGCTTCACAGCACCACCTAGCCACCTGACGGATTTCCGACGTCACCGTATGCACACAGATTTCCCCCCAAAGACGCTTGTCTAAACAGGGAATAAAAAGTGAGAACGCAACGCATCTTTTTCGTTTCCTTTCTAGTTCATTTCTGGTATGGAAATCTTGTTCTTTCTGATCCGCATATATCCGCAAAGGTTTTATGCGAGATGCTCTTGTTACACAACTGTCCAGAATTACAGTGCCCAGGAGGGATAAATGTCTTGGCGGTGTGAAGAGGGGGAAACCCATGCAAACTGCCCCATGTCTGGATCGGATCTTTCTGGGAGGTAACACAGATTCTTTCTTTCAGTTTAAAGCAAACACATGGAAAACTAAATTCAGTGCTACAACCTGAGGAACTTTTTGATGATGTGAAATCATCAAATGAATCATAGAATTGCAACTTACAAACTGATTTGTTTTTATCACACTCTCTATATTAGCTGGTATGAGTTTGTTTATAACCTTGCAGTCTCTCTCATATGAAATATGCGGTATATATCTGGGATTCAAAAGCAATTACTTTTCATATGCTGTAGGCTACCAATAATGTATTTATGATTGACAGGTGTAACAACTGTTTTTAGGTAACTATAGTTTCTTTCCTTGGATGCTCCTCATGACTTCCTGATTCTTGTACCCTGAAGCAAAATGATCTCAGCTGAATCCTGTGACTCCTCTTTCCTTTCAGCCGTCCATCGTTCTCTCAGGCTCAGAGTAAAGCATGAGATATCTTAATGTGTTTTTCATGCTGGAAGAGAAACCAATATTTTGCTCTGAGGTGTGGGAACAAGAGGAAAACATGTCCTGAAAACAATCTGCAATGGTCCCAAATGAGAAGAGAAACAGATTTACCCCGGTAATATATTTGGTGCCCTCTCCTGTGTCTCATTAAAAAGACCATTGTTTTAGTGAGTACATATTGTAAAGCAGAGATTGAGGTGATTTTTATGAGACAATCAATACTTTCAAGAAGTCAATTTCTTTTGATCCTCAGCTAAGCAGCTCCTCAAGAATCTAAATGCAGCATAAAAATCTAGAGCGACTAACACAGGTTGTAAATGTGATAAATGAGAGGAAAGATAGTGAGTGAGGGCCACATAAATGGATTAAAGAAAGCTCTGGTAATCTGTCTCAGTGTCTGGAAGTATCCTTTTGCCAAACGTGACATGAGCCAGTGTGTCAAGACGGTTACAGTGCGTTAATTCACTGAGGGCACGGTTTGAAAACCACTAAACCAGCAGGACCACTGATTGATGGTGCCAAAAATCCATGAAAACACATTCATATGTTTCTCGAAGCAGCAGCTGTCCCTTATTAATCTAATGTAATGAACAATAAACACACCATCATGATCGGAATTGCAATTTAAAAGTTGCAGTGATCTGTTCTGAGATGAATTGCAACCACATGTAGGCTACCTCTGCCCGTAAGAGAGGGGAGAGCTATAGGAAACAGTTTCCTCATAAAATCCTTTTTGTTTTTGTACATGTATTTGTAGCCACGGTGTGGTTCTAGAGATGACAATTGCCGGTCAGTTGTTTAGCACCCAGTTGATCAGTGCTTTATTTTGGTCCAGACCAAAATATCCCAACAACAGGAGGAAACAGCTAGTCCTTCTCTTTCCAACGGTAGCAAAGTCCCTCTATCATCACTATATCTCGTTTGTTGAATTCGCACGGGGCAACTACCTTTTACATGTTGGTTTTGGGAGAGTGTGAGTGAGACACTCTAGTGTATTTAAAGTGAGGGCAAGACTGTGATATCTCCAAATAAAATATCTACATATATTTCAGAATGTGATGCATTGCTGGGAATCATCACCTTAAACCTAAACAGTTTTCAAAATATGTCTTTCTAAAAAAGAGTCTCTAGGTGTCTTAACTTCCCCCCAATTAATAAGTAAGATGAGCCTGGAGAGAGGATACTGTAAGTTGAGCCACATGGAGAATTGTACCGGAGAAGTTTAAAGCAGTTCGAAGTTGTAAATATCGTAGGCCTAGTTATTGTCTGTATTTGTTCAGACACAAGAATCATGACTCCCTGAATATAAAAAAGTATTTGACAACAAAACAAAGTTGTTGTTTTTCACTTAAAGTGTAATTCCGGTGTAAGATCATCCAAGGGTCTTTTTCGGCATTCATCAAATAAGCCATCGAGACAATTCTTTTTCAAAATTTCATACTATTCTTTTAACTTTAATAAATTACAAGTAAGCCACAGCTATATGTGGTGTTGCTATTAACAGCTAAATAGCAAATGTTAGCATTCTAGCACCCTATACTAAGATGGTTAACATGGTAAACATTATACCCGCTTAACGTAAAGATTCATTCTCAGCATGTTACAAGTTGATATAAGCACTTAGCTCAAAGTACCACTATACAGCCTCACAGAGCCGTGTGTAGTGCTGTAAACTTTTTCTCTGGTTTAACTGAAAATACAGAAAAATATATAGTATAGGCCTATACACCAGTCAATGCGTAGACCTTATTAAATTGAATTCAAATCCTTTCATATCTAGAGTGTAACCCCACAGAAAACCCATCACTCCTCACCAGCACATTTTGCCGGAGCGTATCAGACATGGGAACTGTATTCTCACTTCCTGAGCAGCAGAGACAATGAAGCATTTCTTTACAGCAATCCAGCCCAGGGCCGAGCCGGTCTGAGAGATATTAAAGCAGAGTGACAGATCTAATTATCACCTCCCCACTTCTTCTGCTCCAAATCTGATGAAAAGTACTACATTACACCAGACACCCTATGCCCTCAAACTAACTTTCACCTTTGCTAATAACTAAGAGTGTAGTTATTTGGAATACCTGCTGAGAGCATGTCTCAGAATAGACAGAAAAGGATTTGCAATAAGGCTGGATTTATGAAAGAAAGAGACCATCATTATTCCTTGCAGCAGTAATGCCTCATACCCGCTTTCGGTCACCTTTCCTCCCACTTTCTTCCATGCATCTCATTTTCTCTTTTTCAGTTTACATAAGGATCCAAAGTCGCTTCTGAAAATTTAGAGGGTGTCACAGTTCCCTGCAGTTTTTCCTCCTCTCCTCTTGTCTCTCTCCATCTTGTCCTGTTGGGATAGTATGAGGTTCCACTGTAATATGGCAAATGGCCTTGTGATGGGGCTCCAGAGGCTATGCTGAATAGAGGTTTTTGTTTGCTCACACGTGCCAAGCAGCACGCTCAGACAATACCGACTGCAGAAGACCCACTCTGCTGACCTCCTAGCCACTCGGCATCTGCTGCCAGATTCCCTTTCACTTCTATACAAATCACTTAGAAAGAGGGAGCAGGCCCCATTCTGCTGGCATGATGTTATGTCGCCCCTGTGGACTTGCACAGCTCACACCTTGCGGTGTCATTACTCCACTAAACTGCTTTCTGTTGTGTCGTCTATTTCTGTCTCACTATGGATGGTCTTTCATTGGGCTAATGGACTGTGTGTGTGTGTGTGTGTGTGTGTGTGTGTTTGTGTGTGTCCTTGTGTGCTTACATATGCATCCCTTTTAGTCGTACGTAATGCCTTTCAATCTGTGGTTGTCGTGGAAACCTTGGTCGGTCTGGTCTGCAGCTGCTGTCAAAGACTGAAGCATGTTGGGACATGTGGTGATGAGAGTTGGTTAATCATCAGCCACCATGTCAGATCTGCAGCCGCACAATGTCTGATGGCTGTACTCAATTTCAAAACCATGAAACACGTACATGTATTCATGCAGACAAAGCATATGGCAAATATGTCACAGCTAAAATTAGTTTAAATTATTATGAATTGAAGATGGGGGCCTATGGGTATGATTTGCGTATTCAAAGAATTAGCAACTCAAGTAGGGTAGAATTGAGTATTTACAGCATGCCATTATCTGTTTGTACTTGAAGCTAAGAAGATAATAATAAACCGATGTATATGATGCCATAAACAATATTTTTGGCCGTTATAGGCTGTCCTTGATTGGTCTCTATTTTCCCTAACTTGCATTTCTTGTTATGATTTTACCTTTAACATGAAAAAAGTAGATCTGCGAATTAGAGTCAACTTTATCCAGTAAGCCTCAATGCTCATTTAGCAGTGATGGAGCTGTGACTGAGCCAGAGCGCAGATCATGTGGACATTCTGTGTGATGGACATGAAGGAATTGGCAATAAATGTCACTTAACCGGCAGGTCATCTTACCTCAATGACAAGACAGATTGTTTGTCATACCCTTCCAAAATTATTGATATGGACATTTTGTTAATTGGCTCTGAATAACATTTTTTGACAATGCCTTCCAAAACCACAACTGCCACAGAAAGTATTCATAAAAGTGATTTCTGGTCTGCTACCTATGCAGCGGTGGATGAGTTGCAGGGGCAACAAATTAATAAAAAGGTCACCAATACACATTGCACTGCATCCCGTTTTCTCCACTAGAAGGGCACCCTAAATTGCCCTGCATCATATTTTCTCAATTGGAAGGGGCCCCTAGGAGGGACTTCATCCTAGAAGATATTGCATTTTTTCCACTAGAAGGGCAACCTTGAGTGCTCTGCATCACATTTTCTACACTGGAAAGGCACCCTAAAGGGCCCTGTGTGGCATTTTCTACCCTGGAGAGGCACCCTTAAGGCTTCTTTATTGAGTTTTCTCCACTAGATGGGCACCCTAGAGGGCACGTCATCACATTTTCTCAATAGTAAGGGCACTCTAGAGGCACTTCATCTAGTTTTGTCCACTACAAGGTGACCATGAAGGACGATGTATTGCAGTTTCTTCACTGGAGGGCATCATAGAAGGTATTGCATTTTCTCCATGAGAAGGACACCATAAAGGCATCCCAGAAGGTGTGTTTTCATTGTGTTTTCTCCATAATAAGGGGACCATGGAGGACCATATATCGCATTTTCTTAAGTGGAGAAGACTCAAAGACTTCTTGAGAAAGCTATTAATGTAATTAAAACTATTATTAATATACTATATCCATCCAAATATCTGCAACCTTTATTCATATATCAATAAAGCATAGTCAAAAATCTTATCTCAACAGTACAAAGCAGAGCATCTATTGTATGCATAGTCCCTTCTGATACCACTTGACCTGCAGCGAACCCGCACTGCATTATTTGAGTAAGTTATGTAATTCAATTTTATGTACAGACTAGATGCAATCATGTTGCAGATAGAACTGCCGGCAAAAAGGATGCTTTCATGTTTAAAGGTTAAGGCTGACAAAGTGGTGGCTGTATTTCTAAAACAGGAAGTAAAAGGTACTGTACAAAGGAAGGATGTTCTCTAGCAATGCATTCATGTACAATGTATGAACGTCAAGCCAGGCAAGGAAGTGCACTTTACTTCAGGCCTTTCCTCTACTGTGTATCTGCAAGGTTACGTGACAGTAAAACCCTGTCTAATGTTTCTTCCTGAAACTTGTCTGGCCAGCATCCAGTCACCACTCTTCCTACAGCCGTTACCCTTGTGTGACAAAAAGCTGTTAAACCTAATTGTAATGATGTCATCTCTGGGGAGACTTTTCAGACTCAACCAACTAATTGGTGCTACTTTTATCTCAACTTTTTCTCAGAATAAGAGTTATCTCTTGACTTTAAATCCTTATATGCTGTTATCTTATCAAAATTAAAAGGAGTTTGTTTTTTATTTTAAAGTTACAGTTTTTCATGATCTAACTTATTGGTGTATTGAATATTGGGGACTATAAGGAAGATAATTACAGTTGTCTGTGATGTCTTGAAAGTAATCTTACATTGGCTTAGGTCAACAAGGCTTCTTTAAAATCTTGTTTTTTTTACATTTGTCTACAGAGGTGATACATGAAACCAAATGTGGTTACCCTCTCATTGTGCTATAAGCATTTTCCAACCAATTATCTTCACCTTAAATGTGCACACCATGTGTGTCTACAGTGTCTCATTTAGCAAACCAAACCCAGGTTGTGATCCTGATTTCATTTTGATCAACAGTCCAGGCAGACATGAGTATTTGTTATGGTTAATGGCCGTAATCCTTAAACGTGAAGAGGACATGTGGATACTAAGTCTAGAGTACTGACAGAAACCAGTTAGCTTAGAGCTTAAGTCAGTAACTTTGTAAGCAATGCTTTTTTTTTCATATTTGCTGAAGCTGTCACTATATCCTAACGACACAATGAGCCAGAAGATTTGTAAAAAAGTCATGTATCTGTACCTCCACCTTCTGTTCTTGTCAGCTCCCAGAGCCCTGTCTGTGTGCTCCTAATGGCATTTGTTGGTTTCCATCACACCCGACAGTCAACAACCACTCATAGCCGATTTTGCTGTCCGGATAAAGTGACAATTTCACATATGAAATAAAAACATATATTTTGCAAATAGTTACTGACTTCAGCTTTAACTTAGCACAAATACTGTGAACATGGAAACAGCTAGCCTGGCTCCGTCCAAAGGTAGTGCTAACCACCTGGCTGTAGTTGAATATTTAATGGCATTGATTTACTCATCTGGCTCTCTCAGCCAGAGAGCGTGATTATACTAAATTGTTGAACTCTTCCCTAACCCTTACGTGAGATTGGTCTGTTTGACCTGTTTTCAATGTTCAGTAAAAGAAAAGGTGTATAGGCTATTAAAAGATTGAATAGCCTATGTGTGAGAATCAGCATAAAACAACAGAAATCATAATGCCACTAAAGGTGCAGACAATTTAGAATAGCTGGTGACTGGCTACAGCTGCAAAAGAGCCCTATGCATTTCACTTTTCTTCACTCATATCTCGCCTCTGTGAGGACTGCAAACGCTGGTCTGTTTCAAATCTTTCTGATTCTGCTGGAGTTAACTCGGGTAAAATGAACGTCCTTCCAAGACTTTCTTACTTATTTCAATGTATCCCGGTTTTTTTTTCAAAGTTGATGATTTGATTTCAGATTTTATCTGGAATAAAACAGTCCCCAGAATACGAAAACACTACCTACACAGGCCTAAAATGATGGGGGGGTTGGTGTTGCCCAATTTTCTTTATTATTATTGGGCCACTAGGATTTTAAATTGTTGGTTGCAACAAGACATTCTTGACTCTCCTCCTGTGTGGCTGATACTAGAGGCTAATTCTTTCAAACCGGCGTCCTTAAAAGCCGTTGCACACTCCACTATTCTCTCCTCCAAGACCCCATACAATACACACAATCTGTGATTGTTAAGACCTCTCTTAAGATCTGGACTCACTTCAGACGGTATTTTGGTCTACAATCTTTCTCTGTCCAGGCCCCTTTAGCTACCAATCACGTTTTTCCTCCCTCCTTACGAACAGTACACTACATGGTCAAATTGCGGCATATATAGGTTCTAAGATTTATTCATAAATAACACCTTGGCTTCTTTTCAGCAGCTCTCTATTAAGTTCTCTCTCCCCAGACAAAACTTCTTTAGATACCTACAGGTTCGTAACTTCTCTCGCAACACATTCTCCTCTTTTCCAATTCACCTGACAACTCCTGTTTGGATGTTTTGTGACACCTGTCACATGCTCTAAAGGACTTATTTTGTACGTTTATAAACATATTCATTTAAAAAAAAAAAAGTTAATTAAGTCCCTTTGGGACCTGGGTGAGGCCCTGTCAGAGGAGGTGTGGACGGAGATTCTGATGCTTTAATTATGTGTATGATGTTACATTGTACCTATTACACCAAGGCTTGGCAAGCTAAGTAAAACGATTCTGTATCCCCCTCTTGTGACAGGTGTCATCAGACCCCCACCGACCTTATTCACATGTTTTGGCTTTGTCCAAAGTTAGCCCCCTATTGGGGAGAGATTTTCAATACATTATCTCAGATCTCTACGGAAAAAGTAGATCCTAATCCACTTAGTGCTTTATTTGGTGTCTCCCCTTCTTTTTGTTATCTGCGTCTATGAAAGATATTCTGGCCTTTACTACTCTTCTAGTGAGAAGACTTATTTTGCTTAAATGGAAATCTCCCTCTACTCCCTCCTTTTGTCATTGGATCAGGGATGTGCTCTATTTCCTAAAACTGCCACAACTCAGGTTTTCATTGCAAGCTTCTTCTAACACATTCTGGAAAATTTCATCTCCATTCCAGAATGACCTTTGACCTTCAAGTTCCTTTGCCCTGTTTCAATGTCTGACTTTTGACGGATAGCAGCAATTGTTAAGGTTCTTTTGCCCAGGTATTTTTACTATTCTTGTACTGACAAGTGTTGATTTTTTTTTACTGTTTTTTTTGTTGTTGTTTTTTTTCTTTCATTATTCTTGATTATTTTTACTTAATTTATTTATTTTTCGTTATGTGCAGTGTCTTGTTTGTGATATGTTTGATTTGCCTTCTTGGGTAAAAAGGGAACTGCTTTGTACACATAACCCTGACAAAACCGTTAACAATGATGATGAACGTAATAAAGAGGACGCCCTGGTAGCTCCCCTGGTACTGTATGCGTGCCCCATATACAAAGGCTACTGTAAAATCCTTTAAAAAAAAACAAATCCATTAAAATATCCAGTAAAATCCATTCCTAGCAAAGGCTACTGTATAATCCTAAACTCCAGCCCGCAGCAACCATAGACTGTATACAAAAAATGGACTTAGACACAATTTGATGCCGCCTCATTGACACTTACCAAAAAAGAACACTGATGTGACGTTACATCAGTGAGGAGGGAGATATGTCTGCCTGGCTGATGTATGCCTCCAAGGCAAAGTGAGGGCCAGTGCTATACAAATAAAATAAAAACTAGCCTGGTACAAATAAATTCACCCCCACTCAGTGTTGTCATGGAGATATGACCTAAACATACAGACTAGAATGTTTTTTTGTACCAGGCCTTAAGTAGGTTTAATTATTCTGTGAAAACAGCCTGTTTAACATGGGGGTCAATGAGAAACAGCTCTATTTAAAAAAATGTTTTATGGAAAAGCAATACTTTCATTCTGTACCCCTCAAAATCTAGCTTTTAATAAAGATTCTACATAGTCAACCTTTAACGATGTCCAGGATGTAAACTGGGCCTGATCCATTAGTAGCACGGTACGCAAACAATAGTAAAAAACCCAATAATATGTTGAGTCTATCAGACTTGCGAACATTGGGAGAATAACAAAAATACACAAACACAAAGGTTGTAAAAAAAAATTCAATACCAGCCTAGTTCCATCCAGTATACTTCAGTTCATATTCTATTAATTCATATATCTAATATACCTCACCCTGTCCTCCACAATGCCATTATCTAAGAGCCTGCAGCTTCAGCCAAAGTAAACACAGTGGTGTCTGAGATTGAGGGCCGTGAGGTCACCATGGATACGTGATGACAGCTCCAGTCCGAGGCCTGACTCCTGAGGGGTCACCCAGTCTGACTGCCAGGGGCCTGAGGCACATAAGGAAGTACGGAAGGTGGAAGAGTGAGTGCTGAGAGCAAAGAATGTGACCACTCTTGCTCTGAGGTTCAGGATCCATACTTAGCCTTAGCTTGTAGGCTATCTCCATTATTTTTCAAACACCAAAGTCTTATGTGGAACTGCACACAGTATCTCTTTCATTTATTCATATAATTGCTTGGATTCAAATCTACAAAAGGATAAAATGTAATACAGGTCAATAGGGGAGCGCTGGCTTAGTTGGCACACTTCACTCTCTGATGTATTTCTTTAGAATCATTTATGTTAGAAGAGTCGAACATAAAGCAAATGAAAGGTATAAATAAATAGGTTTTACACAAATGTTTTCTAAACTGAGTTGATTCAGGATGAAAGTCTTGTTGCACATTTTTTTTAATCATTCAAAATAGTGTATCTCTCAAAACACCCCAAGAAAGTATATACACACGCATATGTTAACGTGTCCCACATGTCCAAACCAACCCCAAAACCAGTGTGCCAACCAACACCGCTCACATTTGACCAAACCCTTTTGTGATGCAATTATTTTCCTCTAGCCTCAAGAGAGCTCCACTGTATTTTACACGCAGATCAGTCTGGTAACGTGCATTGGAATTGAATTGAAGTTGAATTGAATTGACTGAACAGATCAGCGTTGGTTTAGAGGCGGGTCAAAGTGTGATGCAACGAGAAGCGACTGTTCAGTGTAAACAACATGGAGGCTTCCGTGGATGAAATGAGCGCAGCTATGGAGCAAGCCGCTCACCAACTCTTTTTTTCTCTTGATCCTTCTGTTGAATATGGACCGGGCTCCTGAAATTGTGCCTTTTATCCATAAATTCACGTTACACAAACGGCAAATATCCTTTACCCACATGTTGTTTACTTTATGAGCTTTGCCCTGACGCTGTTAGTACGTCATACGCTTTGTTGATCTGATTGGTTGATTTGGCCCGTATGTTGGTGATAGACAGATGGTTTATCCAATCAGCAACCAGTATTTTTGCCCCTTCCCAAAATATCTCCTAAGGAAAGTTCCCAGATGGATATGCTGAACAAATGCGAATTATGCTAATAAATCCATCTGGCGGAGTCAGGTCAATGTTCCCCATCACTCATCACAGACTTTCAAGTCTTATGCCAAAATGTAGCTGATTCCTGTGTTCATTAACTAGAAGGAGCACATTTCCAATATCTCTAACACCATTTTGAAGGTGGGTGTAGCCCACAGAGAACTTTTTTTTCTTTATTTTTTTAAAAACTTTGAGTAGCCTACTATCAAACTGAAGTGTTTCCCTCACCGGAAAATAAAGTGACTTTCACATGTTTTCACAAAGTAAATGAGTGCAGGTCAAGAAAGCAAACATGTCGATGTGTCCTTCAAAGGAGCAGAAAATACCTGTGTGCCAACCAAATCTGTCTTTTCAGCAAATAATCTCATGTTTTGTTTATTCCCTCCCCACCTCATGCTCCATAAATAGGCTGTAGTCCGAGCAGAGGCAGGAGCTCAGTGCGGCAGTGACAGCGTTAAAAAGCGCTCAGCCAGTCTCCACCTTTTATGTAAATGACAGCGTGAGTGAGTGGGACCCGAGGCGGAGAGAGAGCTCACTGAATGGGGGGGAGTTGCCTTCACGGATGTGTCCCTGCGCTCGCAAGAAGGAGGTGCGGGTCCGTCTCCGCTGTTTGCATCCATTCGGAGGAAAGAAGCGATAGGCTGCTTTTGGACGCGAACGTGCAATCATGTCACAAGCGGCGGACTGTGCAAAATGAGCATCTGCATAATCCACACGGGCGATAAGCGGACTCTACAGGGATAAAACAATGGGTGGCCAGATAACGCGAAATGCCTTCTACGGTGAGAAATACACATTTGTGACTGTATGTGTCGGGTCTGTATTAAAAAATTGACGCTGTGTTATATAGGTCTACACGTCCAGTTTGGTCATTTGGTTCTCAAGAGTGGTTTAAGTCGTTAATTCACAGGTCGAGTGCTAGCTAAGCTGTGTTATCAGGTACCATATTGCCACTGTAGCCTATTCTTCGGTCACAGTTACGTCACACCGGGAGCCTAATTAGAATAGGGGTCTCGAGACAGGCAGTTGTGTTCACTGTTGATTGATTGAGGATGTCAACACCTCCTCGCGCTCATTCGAAGACCTATGTCCCATGTGTAAACTGTTTCAGATGTGTGGGCACTGTCGGCTTCAGTGAAGGATGGAAAGTTGCGGGGTTTCCCTCCTGTTCGTGCTGTGCTGTGGTTTCCCCTCATCAATGAAAAGATTACCCTGTAACATTAGAGCATGCTGATTTGTTGCTATGAGCAAAAACAGCTAAGAGATAACAGTATTTGGCAGTGCGTTTGGGTCTGGAAGTATAGGCTAGGGTTGTGTTTGTTTTTGTTATAGTGACAAATGGACCTCGTGGATTTGTGTGTTGATACAACACTCTTATGTTTTCAGGTCTTTTAAAGGGCTCCAGGTCACTTTGGGGCTTTCCTGCGAGTTAATAAACACTAAAAGTCAACAGGGGAGCTTCTGTATAGGTTCATAAGCCAAATGTAGGCAGCTTCAGGCCTTGTGTGGCTTTTTTTTATGACAAACAGCAATATCCAGGCACGTCCAGCTGGGAGGAGGCCTGGGGGAAGACCCAGGACTAGGTGGAGAGATTATATCTCCACACTGGCCTGGGAACACCTCGGGATCCCCCAGTTAGAGCTGGTTAATGTGGCCCGGGAAAGGGAAGTTTGGGGTCCCCTGCTAAAGCTGCTGCCCCCGTGACCTGACCCTGGATAAGAGGGTGACGATGAGATGAGATGAGTGAGTGATGAGATGTTTTTTTCATTAAAAGAATGTGCAGGAGATAAATAATGCAAATAGTATACTTCTGAAATCACTCTATCTTTCTATAGAAGTGTTATTAGCGTGCTATTATTGTATAACATTATATAACTATGTATATATTGTTGATATATGTATACGTGAACCAACAGTATGGGAGTTAAGCCAAGTCCCTGTTCCTGAAGCGTCTTCTACTTCTGACCACCTGATCGTTCTAATTAAAGCCCCAAGATGAATCCAATTAGTTAAAGAGGGACAGACTACGACAGCAGGAAGAAGCAGCTCTAGCCCCTTCTCTTTAGGATCAAGGTCAAACACCTCATAAAAATTAAAATACGATATCACCTGATTCATTTCTTCTCCGCTCACGATTTAAATGTTAACGTTAAACAGGTGAGTTTTCCAGTTTATGTCAAACTTCTTTAGAAAGGCCAGTGTAAGTGCTCTACCTGTGTTTGAAACATGGAAGTATTCCCCAGAATTAATACAGAGTTTTACTCTGTATTTTGGTACAGACATTATTTAGGTATCATTTAAAGGAGCTGTACATGACATATGGAAAAAACCCATGGTTCTTACAGACCCTTCCCCAATACATCAAAATATATATAATACACAAATAATATTAATTTGATAGAAAAGCCGCCTTTTGAGAACCTTTACAGAGTCATATTTGCACAATCCACATTAAAAAAGGTCTATTTGAAGTCAAGCTCAAAAATTCATTTGTAATTGTTGAAATGTTTCCTCTAAAATCTGTATTGGTATTGGTCTTAAAATTCCTATATCAGAATCAAAACAAACAACAGAGAAGCTCAGAGGGAGAGTGACTGTGCTCAGGAGGCCATTACTCCACTATATCAAATATTTTTCTTCTGCTATATGTTAAACGGATGCCGAGGACAATTCCTTGTAGATAACCCACTTCTACAGAGCAACATCGAAATGGTCACAGCCCCCCCCACACACATACACACACATACAACACACACACACACACACACACACACACACACACACACACACACACACACACACACACACACACACACACACACACACACACACACACACACACACACACACACACACACACAGAGTTCTGAGGGAATCGGTTTTATCCAAATCACCTTATAATGTCTAGGCCCCCAGGAAGTGTGTGGGACTTTGAAGCCAATTTGACATAGTGGCCAAATGATGGAGTTACAACTTCCATGTCAGTCAATTGATGCCATAGGGTCCAAAAAGATGTTTTCCCATTGACCTACATGCCGAAAGAGACATCTGTTAATCCCTGGATAATGTTTTTGGAGCAACACAACCCCTGCAAAATGACTTGAGTTAATATCAGCATTTGATTAATTCGGCCCAATAGTATTTTGAAAGTCTAGAAGAGCCACACGATTAAATCCTTTGATCCCCATACTAGTTATAGTGCTAAACCAGAACTAGCCGGCTCAGTCAGCGGAAGTCTTTAGTGCGCTACCATCCATGCTACCATCACATTTGATATGTTGTAGTTTGCCATTCTTTCGTACTGACAAGTTTGGCTGTTTTGTTGTTACTTTGTTTACAAGTGTGGCTCTTTAATTAGCATAACAGAGCTAACCTTAACACGGTGTGTTCCTAAACCATCCGTTTTTACAGTTGATCGAAGAGCAAACCATCTTGTCACTTATAGTAACTGCATACGGATGACCGCATTCCAAGTCGAGATGACAGAGTTAGCATGCTAATGATGCTAATCTGACAACTAGCCTCCGGGGCGAAAGTGAGGGCCAGAGGCTAGCTGTCACTCAAGAGGCCACGCCCCTAATTATTCACAAACTTTAACCTCCAATAAAATAAAAACTATCCTGTTATAAAAATATTCACCCTCCTAAGTGTTGTCATGAAGATATGACCTAAACATACAGACTAGAAGGTTTTTTTTAAGTCCTGAGTAGGTTTAATTATGCTGTGAAAACAGCCTGTTTAACATGGGGGTCAATGAGAAACTGCTCTATTGTGCAAACGACTCCTAGTGGACACTCTGAGAACTGCAGTTTTTTTGCACTTCCTTATTGGATCAACCAGGAAGTCGCTGTGGTGGGGGCTTGCTTGTAACGCAGCTAAAATGTTTGTTCTCAAAAGGAACTGAAATCACCACGTTGTATCTTGTTTTCAGTAAGATACTGAGTGATCTGATTATCACACAAATGAAACTGGCTTGTTCCTGCAGAGTAATATCACCAACAGAGCATTTGTTAATTACCAGCGGAGAAAATCTTGTCAATTTTGTTTACCCACAACTAGGCATGGGCGATATGACGATATTAGATCATGAAGGATTAAAGCGTGTTGACGATCTGCCAAAGCAGAGAGATCGTAGTATCCACTGCTCTTCTATGCTCTGCTCAGACACATCAAGTTTTTTTTCCTCAGCCAAATTCCACTATTGGCTAGTCGGCCTTATGCCCACCCTAAAGACACGCCCAACAACCAATCATAGAGAACTACAGACAGTGACGAGGAGAAAATTAAAACGAAAGCGTGTCCTAACAGCATGCGAGCCTCAGACTATCGTGTCGCATCGACGCTGTCTGTCCACACTTATTCATAGAATTTGTGGAACAAGCTGTAAAATATGGGTTTAAAAAACAGATAAATGTCCCGTGCAGCCGTGCTCTCCTGATGTGTTTAACAAGGAGGCACCGTCATCCCTTCACAGAGGCTCCCTTTCTGCCCAAACCTACCACACACACACACACACACACAGTCTCGGAAGGTGTGCACATCGGATGGTAACACAACAAACCTTTTGAACCACCTAAAGAGACAGCATCCTAAACAGTCTGCTGAGAGTGAAACAGTGAGGAGACCAACCACCACACAGCCAGCAGAGGCAACAGGCAGCTTTAGACAGCTCTTTGTTAAATGTCCATTGTAATTGGCACAAGTTGGCAAAATTACACAAACTCACTCAAACCTGTTCAGAAAGGTTCTTTGGCTGAAATGCTTTGATATATATATATATATATATATATATATATATATATATATATATATATATATATATATAGGGTTATATTTTTACATAGGGAAATACTTTGGTTGCAATGTTCAGTAACTTGCAAAATAATTAAAAAATCAATGTAAAAAACAGTGATATGATTGTGATTTTACTGTAAAAAAAATAATTGTGATATGATATTTTTGCCATATCGCCCATGCCTACCCACAACTAGCATCCCATGAACAACTCTTTTGGTCACCAGCTATATAGTTTAGAGGATATTATAGATTAGAGATGGAAATATTATTTAGGAATATTATAGATCTACGAAAACTGACAAAAGGGGGAGACCCAGAGTAAAAGCTGCAATTCTAAATGCATCTGCTACTTCAGCACCACAGACAGTGCCATGGATGTATCAATTCACAGTTAGACTACTGATTTTTCAGAGCCATGGTCCGGGCCATAGATTTGAACCTGCCCAAACCTTGGTAAGATAAAGGATTAATTAGTCAGACTTGACCAACATATAAATACCAACTAAACAACCCCTCTGCCCCTGAACTCTGTTGCTATAGGGGGTAGCGAGGGGGGATGGCCAGTTAACAAGGGGCACACATTTTGCCAACAAGGTTGATGATGTCCCCTATCATCCCCTGGATATGAAACATCCATAGCAGCAGCCAGTCTTAAGTAACTATTGCTAGTTATTCATAAACAACCACCTTAATAGACCAAATAGAATCATATATTCAATTAAGCTTTGTGATAATCACTGCTAACTTAATTTAGAAACGCTGTCTTTACAAGGGAATGGTACGAGTTTACTAATTCCAAGAAGAATGGGTTCAACTGAATTAAATATGAAAGTACAAGTGTTGCTATGGTGACCCACAGCCATTAATAGAACGCATTTGATTGCTTCTGCTGATTCTTTCTGTAACTGAGAAAAAGGAGCAATATTTAAGAGGTAGTATAATATTTGAACCCTCCCAGTAGTCTTTTCCTCCTTGTGCTTCAGGGAAAAGGCAGCTGAAAAAGAACAAAAACTATAACATTATTATCCAGAAAACTGGCACTGTTCTTATTATGCACTCGCTGTTTACTGGTAGATATAAGGAAGGTGTGACTAACTTAGGAACATATTATGCTTTCCAAAGTTGCACTTCTTCAGGCTGTTGTTTTCAGGTGTGAAGCACCAGAGCACATCCAAACAGTGTTTGCTGAGTTGGTTGCATAATTGAGTCTGCCGAGTATGTGGGAGCTCCACTTCTGCGCTCCCGATTGACTGAAAGTGGGCCAGTGTCTGAGGCTGCACAGGCTGATTGGTTCTGGCTCCGCTCAATGTGAATTTGATTCAGTATCCAAATGCAAAGCGGAGACCGAGCTGAAGAGATGCCATATAACAAAGTAATGCTTCTGAACTTCCTAGAATTAGATGGGATCACAGTATTGTCATGGGATGTGCCTCACATTATTGAAGGTCAGATAAAGGACAGCTATTTAATACAGCATGCAAACCACCGGTGAAGATATATTTTCTTCTTTGTCTATCTTTTTTTTCTACCTTTCCCTTTGTGTGTATGTGAGCAAGAGCTAGGAAAACAAAGATTTAATCCAGCCTGAACAGTTGCTATGGAGTGACTGAAACATATGTCTCAGGGTCAGGTGGCACTGTTAAGAGTGTGTGTCAGTGTCTTACTTCCTCCTCCTGGGCAGTGTGTTCTGGCTGTCACCTACATCCACACGCACAGGGTAGATCCCCTCACATTTGAGTTCAACCCCAACCTTCCTTTGTCCAGCACGCAGTGTGTGTGTGTGTGTGTGTGTGTGTGTGTGTGTGTGTGTGTGTGTGTGTGTGTGTGTGTGTGTGTGTGTGTGTGTGTGTGTGTGTGTGTGTGTGTGTGTGTGTGTGTGTGTGTGTGTGTGTGTGTGTGTGTGTGTGTGTGTGTGTGTGTGTGTGTGTGTGTGTGTGTGTGTGTGTGTGTGTGTGTGTGTGTGTGTGTGTGTGTGCGTGCGTGCGTGCGTGCGTGCGTGCGTGCGTGCGTGCGTGCGTGCGTGCGTGCGTGCGTGCGTGCGTGCGTGCGTGCGTGCGTGCGTGCGTGCGTGCGTGCGTGCGTGCGTGCGTGCGTGCGTGCGTGCGTGCGTGCGTGCGTGCGTGCGTGCGTGCCTGCCTGCCTGCCTGCCTGCCTGCCTGCCTGCCTGCCTGCAGCCAGCCCTTTCATTCTCATCCTCATGACAGGTCACCTTCAAGGCAGCGCCCACATAATGACTTCCAGCCAGAAGTGAATAGCATCTTGCCTGCTTTCAGTCAATACACACTGCATATCATTACGCCTCTCCACCAGCCTGCTCTCTTCCACTGCCAAAGAAGCATCATTGTATTGCATTGTGCTCCTCTGTATGCGGCCTTGAGATATTATTACTTATTGATTACTGTTGTGCAATCCTGCTCGTGTAGAGAATGTGGTAACAGCGGGAAAACTAATGGGCTGTAGTGGGTGACGTCAGCCAGAATTCATCATCTCCACTGTCTCACCTTTCACTGCCAGGTCATCATGTTGTGAAATATTAATAGCAGAGTGTCTCTACAGTAGGGTAAGCAACAGGTAGGGAGACATATTCCTTTAGGTAATTAAGACTAATTAGTTTCTGCTGCTCATATTGTGACATGTTTTCTTTATTCATTATGTTTTACATTAATTTGTGGGTTCTGTGTTTTATCCAGCTACATGAAACATCCCCCTAGAAAGAAAATTAGAGCTGTGGTGAAAGAATTAATTAACAGAAAATCAAAGACAGAAAATTTGATGATTCATTAATCATTTAAGTCTATAACTGCAACTAACAATTTGTTATATTACTGATTAGTCAGACTTTTATCTTCTTGATTAATTTTGTGGTTTAGAAAACAAAAGAAAACAATGAAAAATGCCCAAGACGATATCAATCAAACATTCTCACATTTGAGCACCATCAATGGTATGAGAATCTTTGTATTAAATACAGTTTAAAAGTCCTAGAAGTCCCTCAAAGGCATATTGGTCTTGAAGTACAACCTTGGTATTTCTAACCTATTTTGGTCCCATCCAATGTGTTTGGAAGTTTTTTTTCGAAGCTTGTCTCATCTTCCTCTCTTTATTCTGCCCTCTCCACTCACCTCTACTTCTCCCTTCTTGCCTATAGTCGATCAGTGTCTGCTCCCTGTGGCGGCCCGCCATGACAAGACGTTACCAAAGGAAACACTGCAATTTGAAGAAAGTGGAGATTGCTCTAAGACTGCAAGGGAAGCTCAGCTTCCCCTAAAATGTCACCCAAAAAAACTTCAATTGGGAAGCGTAGAGCGTGTTGTTCCACTGCAGAGAAACTAGATGGTCATTGGATAAATGCTGGGCTTTGTCCCGCCCATCGGACGCTCAGCGTCTCTGGGGGTCTATGGGGCAGTGGGTTGGCCCGGACGCTCGGCTTCTGGATGATGATTGGATGAGCTGTCTGAGGCGGAATCCTTTTTTGATTGACAGCTGCTCAGCAGCTCTAGCTGGGTCAAGGCCGTTTCAGCAACCTAGCTCTGCTGCCATTGAGAGGACACTGGTCAAGTCCCTGGAAAAGACTCATCATTTTCTTGGAAAGAAACGAAGGGTGGAATTTACATATAAATAAAAAACACATTTATGACGTGAGCCGGAAAAAATTAGCTTCCCCTCCTTGAAAGACCAACAGCCGCCACTGTTTGAAGATGTCCTCTGGGGAAACTGGCAAAAAAACAAACAAACAAATAATTGCCAGAAAATAGCAGCTAATCTAGTACAGGTTACTGTACAGGTTACAGATTACTGGTCTGAGCAGCATCAAGTGCTGCTCAGACCAGTGTCATTACAATAACCCCCACCATGCGTATAATCATTACCATGGAATCAACACTGAACCAATAGATTTGTCATGATGTTGCCTAGTAGCACGTCAAGCCCTTTGGTTACCGCCAACATAGAGAGTGATGAGTCCGTAATGAGTTCCTGGTACCCGTTTCCCAGGTATAATAGCAGCATGGTAGTCTCCATGTCATTGAGCCACACACAGCCTATTGGGTTACACACTGGGCCTGTATCTTTGTAGCATCCGTCATACATGTAGAAACGTACATATGGAAGGAGCTCTGGAGATCAGGGAGAACAGGATGAAAAAAAATCCTTTAAACTACAACGTAAAAGGCATCAGATATACACTGCGGGCTCATGAAGTACATAAAGCCATCTTCCCTGAGTTTTTATTCTTATGCATCTAAGCCTTAATGATAATGTGTGTGTGCTTAATCATCACTATTATTGTGTGATTCATTTCACAGTTTGAGTTACATCAGGCTGGAATGCCTTTTTGTCATGAGTCGGTGGGATTGAATAGATCATCCAGACACTGCAATGTAAACATAATTAAGTTGTTGTTCGTCATTGCCCTCCAGACTCGTTGGCACTGTTGTAAATGACACAGTCAATGGAGAGCAAAATCAAATAAAGAACTTACAAGTAACATTTTACACTGGTAATCCTTGCAAGATACATTCATGCTTATATCTTCATGAGATGGTGATGAGTGCAATTAATCCAAGAATCCCAACAGTCAAAGTGACATATAAGTGATACAAAATATGTTGTCATAACAGATTGCTTTGTCGATGAATTTAGAGTACAGCAGCACATCAATAATTGACACTCCTAGGATGAGTGTTAAGTCGAGCTTTATAGCAACAGGGAGTGGGTTGGTATGTGGGCTACCTGTTCATGGTGCTAAAATTAGCCTTAATGGTTATTTATGGTGGCAATCTGGATCAATGTTATCTGTAAATACTAATAAATAGAGCTAGTTTGGATCATATCAGAAAATAGTTGCTTTAGAGCCCAACGGATTTAGATAATTGAGATCGATACCAACTTTAGAGGGGCAAAATTCACTGACTACCAATATGGTGGCCTATATATTGAATTTTTGAGCTTGTATAAAACAAGTAACTTTATTAAAGAATATTATATTAAAACTATACTACATTTTATATATAATATATTACATTGTCAACCAATACTTGGAAGGAACACTGAGGATATAAAGAATAAATTAAAGTTAACTTAATGTTCAGTATTAGTCAATTGCTGACCATTTAAAGCTATATGATACAAAATCAATTTCTAAATCTCCTCAAGCATCGTTTTTTGCATTAAATGTTCTTTATTTTCACATGTATATACAACATATACACCGATACCAGTATCTATGATTTATCATATATATTCACTGTACTTTACCTGTATGTGAATCAGTATACCTCATTATGCTATACCTCACCAAACCCTGCAAATGTTACAGTGCATTTCAATCTCAGACCTTTTGGCACACATTTCAAAAATACCAAGCAGTGATTATATGTAAATAATATTTGACCTAATTCCATATAATACAGCTTAACTGTTACCTTTTGAAACCTTTTTTTATTTGGAGAATAGCTTTTACAGCTTTTCCCCAGAACCGGGAAGTCATTTGCGAACCAAATACTGAGCAAATATTTGAAAACACTTTTCTCCCACCTATAAAATTTATTTGCATAGAACACCACTTTAGGTGATGGTTAGAGAGGGAGATAAACACACACACACACACACACACACACACACACACACACACACACACAGAGCTCACCTCTCACTCTCAGTTGCAGCCAAATTAAATGGTGAGAGATCAGTTTACTGCTCCGTAGAGATGTTCATTGGCGTATGACAGGTATTAGCCGCACACAAGCCCCTGTACTGTTATTAGAAGGATAAAGACCTCTACGCTTTGAGGCACGGGAATACAAGCTTTTCAACCTGTTGGTTCATAACAAGACATCCTTGACTTTCGGCAAAATGGCTCCTGCAGGGCTTTTAATACTGCTTTTCCCAGATAACAAACACTAAAGCTATGTTCACAAACAGGGGTTATTACAAGGTAGCTGTCAGATTGATGTTAACAGGATTCATTTTCAAGCTGTTTACTTCGGGGGGTCACATCACGGACTCTGTGGAGAAGAGCATACTCCAGGATTTGTGTTGCTGAGCCGGTTAGCTCAAGGCTGTGTTGGTCTGTATAATAATTTTAAACTACAACATGGGATTTAAGAGTACACAACACATTTTAAACAGAAGAACTGATTGAAATTAATAGTGTTCTCACCCATAAAAAGACTATTGTATTTTGCTCAATTTCACTTGTATTTTTCTGTAACATACACTTGGTCAGCTGGAATAGCCCTCAGGCTACCTACGCCTCTCCTATCTATTATAACATGAAATACACACCAGGAAGTCTAGTTTGACAGATAAGATAAGATATTCCTTTATCAGTCCCAGAAAGGGGGGATTTCCTTATTACAGCAGCAAAGTGGATAGCAAATATGGAAGAAGCATCAATAAGAAACAATAAATTGTGGAAAAATATAGAAAAATATGAACAATATAAACACAGGGAAATATAAAAAATTAGAATAACAGGAGTAATATATTTAAAATTTACACCAAGGCACAAAGCTTGTAGTCCTTATAGTAGGCATTTTCACACCTAAAGTTAGTTTGCATCAGTACAGGTCAGGTTTGACCATGGCGATACGAGTGATGGCGAGATTGACTGGCTGTGAGAAAGGCAATTCTCTGGCTAGCTGCTTCTACTACTGCTACTACTACAAGCTGCTAAAGTTTGCGTACTTTACTACATTGCAGAATGCAAAACAGACCTTACTGCAGAAGCCCCAAGGGTGTTTCCGGTTGTATTGGTCTGCATCCTAGTGAGATTGCTGTGTCCACATCAGCACAAACGAACCACACCAAGGGAGTAAACGCTTTGGGGTCTGATTCAACCAAACCAAACAAGACAGGTGCGAAAATGCCATTAACTGTGGAGAATAATCTTCTCCTCCACCTTAACATTTTTTAAGCTAAACAGTAGAATTAACACAATGCTACAAGCTACAAGGTGCTCTACCTGGTACATGCACCTGCAAGGCAGCTTTGGCCTCTATTTGAATGTCTCCCTCAATTGTTTTCAGAGTAGAAAATAATTATCAAAACAATTAAAGCAATATTAATTGATTTGGCTGTACACAGACATAGTATCACGTTCTAAAGTTGTTGTGGCAAATGTGTTTTCAAACAGTTGCCTATTTACACATGCAGGAATATTAGCATTTAGGACCGCAAGGGGGCTATAAGATAATTATCAAGGTTACCAGATGGTTATAGAGAAAAAGATAAAATAACTTATTTTAGACTGGGAATGATTTTTACATTACTTTATACTTAAATAATGAATCAGGAGGTCCTGGAACACAGAAAGGGTTCTGT
Organism: Echiichthys vipera; assembly: GCF_963691815.1. Classification (NCBI taxonomy): domain Eukaryota; kingdom Metazoa; phylum Chordata; class Actinopteri; order Perciformes; family Trachinidae; genus Echiichthys; species Echiichthys vipera. The sequence goes on along the minus strand of NC_139827.1, from coordinate 31,213,973 downwards.
TCTGGTAGGTCAGCTGTTAAAACTGAACAAAACTTCCATTACAAACAAAGCTTTATCTTTTAACACTGATTAGTCAGAGTATTCACATTAATCGCTCAAATCAGCAGATGGAGGCACGTAGAAGCAACAGTTTGTGCTGGTTCTTCTCTCTCTCATTGGTGGGGGCTGGGGATGGGGGGCTGCACTAGTAAGTCGATAACTTTGCTGGTGCTTTTCTGCTGAAAACATCTCACTGCTGCAGTTAGATATGAGATGAATATGGTGAAAGTGGCCCATTAAGGTTGTTTTCACTGTAAAGTATAATGTCAATCTAATTCAGAATTAGAATAAGATTTATTGCCAAGTAGATTTTAACTTATGCACAATTTGGTACCGTGGTGTTTGGTACATACAATTAAAATATTAAGAACAAATACAAGCTATGTACGATAAGTGAAAGATACTAGAACAAACATGTACAATATCAGTGTTTTAGAACAGGGAAAGAAAAAATGTTTTGTACAGAATGTTCTAAAATATTGATGAGGGGATGTGCAGAAGAAACACAGAAACCACACTTTTCTTCTACTGTATATGATAACTTGAATAGCAGGAAGGGTCAAAATGTCACAAAGCACTTGAAGACACTTAAAGCCCATGAATCCAGTTTAGCTGGTTATCAGTTGACCCATTGGTTACAGGGTACCGTTTATCCTCCCATTGAGCTGTAAATACAAATACCCGTCAAGCTCTTGAGTGTTGTGCGTGAAGATATTTGGTAAAAGGATGGAAAATTAAAAGATCCATCACAATAATAAAAGTAAAGTAAGATATTAAGTTTGCTCTGTGATGTGAACTGATGTCACCATTTTACCTCTTTCATACCAATAAATATTTCATGCATGAATTCCACATTGTAAAGTATGTACATCACACAAAAAACTGTTTTGTCTTTATGAAGATTTTTTTTTGGGCAGTTTTCCAAGCCTTTATTATATCGGACAGGCAGGAAATGGGGTGAGAGGGGGCATGCAGCAAAGGGCCGTAGGTCGGAGTTGAACCTGCGGCCGCTGCCTCGAGGACCTTCAGCCTCTTTACATGATGCGACTGCTCTAACCACTCAGTTACGGCCGCCTCATAAACTGTTATCTTTGACATAGAAAAATATACTGAACTGGTTTGGCCTGTAGTACTACGATTACTTCATTCCAACTTCAAAATCAAAACACAATTTGTAGCAGACTTGAAGGTTTGGAGGGTTAACTTTAGCAGTGGCAAGTACGGCATACAAACAATAACGTGTTGTTACATGTAAAGACACCTTCAGTGACATTAAAGCACAAAGTTGAATGCAATTAATTTGTAGCTTACAGTTGGACTGTGTGTATCATTTCTGCTGACAATGCTATTTCTTTTTCTTTGCTGTCCTGTGCCGGAGTGGATTAGCAGGAGCAGTGCATCCAAAAATACTGTTGCACAGATCTTAGCACTGCCAGTCCACTCGCCAAACACCTCTTAGTTTTTTGTTTTCATGAACTTGTATGCATGAACGTGCATTCAGTTACTTTGGGAGCTGTTTTTTTTTAAACAAACATGGATGCATGAGCTCAGTGACTCCCAGCTGTGACTTGTGAGTGACAACTGCCTCATGATTATGCGCCCCCATTTGCAACCAATGATATAAATTTTTTCCCCCTCGGTTGTTAGTGACACTTACAAAATATGCAAAAAAGTGATCACAAAAGCTCAAATGTGAGGTGTGTGGGCATTTTGTGTGTAATATGTACTGATTTTCAGGTACATTTTATGAACATAAAATAATATAAAACTTAAAGCTGCAAGCAGCATTGAACAGGCCCTTGCGCCCCACGTGGGACAGGGTGGCTGGCAGGACGCTGGCAGACCCAACCATACCTTCCATAACTCACTGCATGCATGACACAAGACATTATTTTCTTTATAGGCTACAAGGCACTACACTTATGGACCATGCAAAGTCTAGTTTCTACAGTTTTTTGTGTCACGGTGAAACATACAATTTGCCCATCTCACCGTGGCAACCCCGTTCCAGTAAAACACAAATGCTTCACAATTAGGCATCAGTTACAAATATCACCATACCTTTAAATTGCCTAAAATATCGGTTGTCACATAACTTATAATGTCATCGTTCGAGGTATTGACTAGTACTTTACAATTTAGCATCACATTAGTAGGAAGATTATATCAACAAAATATGTTGGGCGGAGCTAATGAAGCTAATATGAAATATGTCTGAAATGATTAAAGCTATATGGGTACCACATTCTAGGGGGCACCCTCGAGCCAATTTAACAAACAAGCCCAAGACCCAAATCAGGTATTACGTTTTGACATTTATGGAGCATGCGCAACTTTTTGTGCACTCAAGAGCACCAATAGCACCTCAAAAATGCTAAAAGTAATTAGGGGGTGCTATAGAGCCGAGGTGCCACGCCCAGACCCAATGTAGCATCAAATCAAAGTAATAACTAGTTTAAATATGTGAGAAATATTTTGTTAGTTATTCTGCTTTCTAAAGTCCTCAAACATGTTCGTAAAATAAAAATTGATGCACAAAATCCAAGATGGCTAACTTCCTGTCTAGTGAAAAAAAAAATCCAAAAATATACATGTGCTATTTAAGATGAAAGCAATGATCCCACCAAATTTCATGAACATCAAAGGAACTTTATCCCAAACATGGCATGCGTTTGGGGGCGCTATGGAACCTACTTGCCACGACTGACCCTAGTCTTGTGACCTGTGTGCCAATTTCTGTGAACCTGTGTGCATGCTAAGCCCCTCAAAAATGTAGTGGCATGAGGAAAAAAAATTCTTCAAAAACGATAAGTTCATCGCACTTTCAGTGCCAGGGATTCATTCGGTCCTGGCACTTTTGTGCTGGGACCCTAATAAGGTTATTGTCTGCTGGTGATATCGACGGACCTACCTGCCACTGAAACCACCGATGATTACATCCAAAACAAAACAAACAAGTGTCATTGTAACTGGCAGAGCCTGAGTGAGCCTGAGTGAGCCTGAGTGAGCGCAGTCAAACTGGCTTCACAGGGTTGTCAGATTTCAGGAAAAAAAGCATAATATGCACGGTAAGGTGTGAAGAAGCTCATACGGTCCCTAATCTGATCTGACAACTTATATCCCTCACAGAAACACATGAGAAACACCAATTTGATATATATATAACTGTTAAAACTTGACTTTGCATTGTCCATAATTTGCAGTGCCCTGTAGCCCATGAAGAAAATACTGTCTTGAGTCATGCATGCAGTGAGTGATGGTTGCGGGAATTTATGGTTGGGTCTGCCAGCGTCCTGCCAGCCACCCCATCACACGTGGGGTGCAAGGGTCTGTTATATATAAATATATATATATATATATATATATTTGTTTATCAACAACAACAATTTATCTTGAAATCAGGGGATTAGTGGAAGAAACTATCAGTCGTGGGCACAGCGGGGGAAAGTGTTAAAAAACGGTAGAACTCTCAGAAAATTGGGAGTGTTGGCTGGTATGACCTGGGTCCCAAAGCGGAGTTGGTTAACCTGGTTTATCACTTTCTTCTACAAAATCAACCCTGGTTCAAACCGTGTTGAGCCCTCAGTGTGAAAAGGCCATGTGTTTAAATGGACTCCCAGAAGAGTTTGCACAGGCTTGGGTGCAAACAGCTACGATCTGATACTATAAATATCATTTTGTTGTGTCTGAGTAAACAAAAGGCATCTGTCGTATCCTCGCCGATAGCCGCAGAGTGAAAGAGTACGCTGATCAAGACCTTTAGATACAAGGGGTTGCTAAGGAACATGAATTCACACATAGCCTGTTTCTATCGACAGCAGCTGCGTCTTTTTAGAGCCCAGTAATGCATTCAGCTCAATCTGCCGAGGACCATGTGTACCACATTCAACAACTGCTCTCCTGTGGCTCTGCTTAAGACAAAAGGCCTCAACGGTGCTCTTAGGTTGGGGCCAGATTGAACAGTAGACACACGCACAGGGTGACAAACTGGAAGGGTCATTACTAGATAAACATGAGGGAGGAGAGAGGACGGAGACAAAGACAGAGAGAGAGAGAGAACACAAAGCATGCTGTTTTTTCAGGACACTTTTCTAGCTGCACAGTCTTATCAGGGCTCCACAGGACATCTGCTGCTGCCACTGTTAGTTTGCAGTCTGTTTGTTTGTCAAACAGCCCTCTGTGATTATGGCAGTGGGGACAGAGTGAGTCCAACGCACCATTAACTGAATATGAACTATAATTTTTTCCTTTGACATTTTCAATTACAGCCATTTATATTTTGTAATTGGGCACATGACATGGGTAGGAATGAGACTTAAGGGGAGACACTGCAGGTGCAAACATAATTTTTTCATGAACTTGTCTGAGAATTTGGTTTATTTTTCTTCCATTACGTTGTCTTTGTCTAGAGTACTGGAAAGAAAATGAACACATTTATACTTTGTCTATTTGCATTTGTCTATTTGGTTTCATTTCTTTCTATATTGTGAGGATTTTTACAAAGGGCTTTGCTCCTATATCATTCATAGCTTGACAACATTTTATTCATAAAAGCATGTCGAAAATGAGTTTTGTATGGCTGTTGGCAGTATTTTTTTTATTTATGGAGTGATAAAAAGAGAAAGTAAGTAAGTTAACTAGTAAAAAGTAAACTTAAAAGAGATATCAAAAACTCTCTCTGTAAAAACCTTTGACTAATATGTCAACAATATAAAAGAAGAATTTTGATCCTGGCTTCATAAAATGTTTGTAATGTATATTACAGTAAAAAGATTATTTGCAATTTTAAACATAAAATTTCAGAAAACATTAATCGGCTTAATGTAAGAAATCAACTGGGGTAGTTTCATGGTGATATCTATTGGTTAAGATTTCTACCTTATTCACCTGTAGAATTTCTCCTTAAAGGGAAATTTCGGTGTAAAATCATCCAAGGATCTTTTTTAGGCAAATTCGGTCATCAAATAAGCCATTGAGACAATTTTTTTGTGTATGAACGATTAGCTGAGATTTTCCAGATAGACGCAAAAAGCCTGCCGCAGCTATCATGGATTAGCTCGGGGCGGCAAGTTGAATGCATTAAAACGTACTATTTATCCACAAATACTTCTCCAAATACCACCAAGGCTCTGCAGTAGCATGATAAGACTCCTGACACATTAACCGAAGCACCAACGATGTAGTTAGTGAACACAGAGTTTATTAAAAGAGTCTTTTGAAAGACTTACCTACTGGCCCTGGTACCAGCTTCTCTTAGTAAAAAGTCCAAATACAATCCAAAAGGAAGGAGCCCATTGATGATTTATTCCAGCAAAACACGTAAATGTTGCATTCAACTTGCTGCTCCGAGCTAATCCATGTTAGCCGCGGCAGGCTGTTAGTCTCTGGAAATCTCCGCTCATAGTTCGAAAAATTGTCTCAATGGCTTAATTTTACAAATATATCTTAAATGTTAACATTTAGTATTGAAATGTGTTCTGCATAGGTGAACGGAGTTTGATTGGTTAAAAAGGGTAGACATTGCTGATGTTTATGCTGGCGTATCAGTTCCTCTGATTTGAAGAGCTGGGGTCTCTTTTGAGCCAGTTAACCATACAGGGAGAAATCAGTCAAAGAAGAGACAGACATTCCAATTACTCCACTGACAGTAGCTCGAACAGTCCATAATGCAACACAGCTGGGAGACATGCTGTGCTTTCAGTCAGCAATGGGACTCTATCTCTCAACCTGCAATCACAGTTGCTATTGCTTGGTTGTATGTCCTCCTGGATACAGCTGCTTGATCACTAACTGATGCACCATTAGACCAGACAACTTGAGAGAAAGCGGGCACCACAAAAATATAAATTGAACCCCTTCACCACAAAAAAAATGGAATGTTGAAACACAAATACTGAAACTTCTGGAAGTCATTTAACATCCCAGGATGATGATATGTAGCATATTGAAGGAGTATCAGATGGTGGAATGTTTAGGAAAATTTAGCAATTTCAGTCTGGCAGTAACCAACTCTGGAAAATCTATGAAATTGCTTCAGTACCGTACATATTGATTCTACTATCTCGTCAAGTTCTGTGGTCATACCCCCTCAGCCACTCTCACCCAGACTCCATTCAGACACATCCACTGGCCACGCATGTTTCTCCTGAAACTTGGAATGGAAGATGAAATTATTTTGACTGGTTAGTATTTTCGGGGCTGCTAACCTAAAAAAGTAATGTCTTAATCTTAGCTATAGCCAGATAATTGGTTTGATACATGGTGACTTGGACTTGAGTTGAGTCGAGTCATTGTTTAGATGACTTATTGACTTAATTGACAGAAAATATGACTTGAGACATGATGTCAAAAAAAAGGCAAAATTAGGCTATAAAAATATTGAACATGTTAAACATTGTCAATGTTGACATTAGAAGCCTCTGTTACCTGGTATCTCTGAGGGCTGATGTTTGCTAACATTTGCCTGATACAGTTAGTAACTATTGATATTACCAATCAGCCCAATTACCAGAATATAACATTGGCATTTTACTAAGTGTAAATTAAGAAATATACAAGGTAATTATAATTCTCAGACTTGTCAGACTCGTTGGTTAGATAAATTGGTCAATATTATGAATATCAGATAAGTACTGATAACTTGTCTCTTTATAAAACAAAATACAGAAGATTGCAGTATCTTGGAAGGAAATGTGACTTGACTTGGAACTTGACTTGTGATAACCTGTGACTTGGATTGACTTGCACAAGAAAAAATGACTCGGGATGTGCATGAAAATTGGAACAAAAGACAGTCACATGTCTGGCTTCTACCAACGACTTGTGTTGACAGGTGCCCAACCGTTACCATGGACCATCGCATCCATTGGCTAAAGCGCTGTTTATCTGGGACAAATATGTGAATAATTGAAGTGCATCATTTCTGTCTTGGACATGTGTTGCATTCGAGACCTCCATGTATTTTTTCTTTTCACCCTGCAGAGCCCAATGTGATTACAGCTGATTAGCTTATTACTCCATTGATCACAAATAATCAACAAAGAACCCAATTACAAGAACTTAGAAATCTTAGAACATGCGATAATATCTGATGTTTTTTTCTCTGATGCAAAGCTTTCTGACAAATTTTAAACAAAATATCACACACTAAATACAGTGACTAAACCTCACCTCCTGCTCCTAATTAGAACATTTTTATTGTCTTTCTCACATTAGAGCTCAATTCTCTCTGTGCTTTGCTCTCCTTCTCTCCTTCAGATTCCCTCGGTGGCCCGTTCCCGTCCACGTCACACCGATGCCACCACAAACCCAAGAGGTGCCTGCCTATCCAGTATGGCAGCGTTGGCGGGCCCCTTCCCATCAGCCCACTCCTCTTCCATCCGAACGCCAAGGGATCCCAAATCGTCATGGACCTCGCTCAGAAGACAGTCAAGAGGCAGGCCAGTTTCTGCAATGCCATCACCTTCACCAACAGGCCCATAGCGCTGTATGAGCAAGTCCGCCTCAAGGTACTTTATGTCAGAATAAAGCACGTGAGCTTTTAAAGTCTGGGAGCTTCTAAACTGTCAAAACAATTGTGCTGGTTTTTTTTCTTATCTTAGGTTAATACTTAAAATGTGAAGTTCTTCAATAAATAATAATAATATATTAATAAACTTTATTTATAGAGGACCTTTTGTGCAACAAATGCAGCTCAAAGTGCTTACCATTAAAAGCAGTAAACATGAAATATGGGCAAATCAATAGGTGGCACACTTAAATAGAATAAAAAGAAGGAAAGAAAAAAAAAGAAATAAAAGATGCAATAAAAGGGATAAAATGTTTATAAAATAATAATAAATACAATAAAATGCCTCTCTGATGATTTGGAGTAATGAATTCCATAGTTTTGGAGTGTAATTGTAAAAAGCTGCATCTCCAGTTTTCTGTTGTGTTGGGTTTTGGCCCTCTAGCAGGCTAGCAGTGGAGGATCTGAGGGCTCGTGAAGGGACATAGAGCAGCAGAGAGTCTGAGATGTAGGTCGACTCTAATCCATTAAGAGCTTTAAAAACAAGTAAAAGGACTTTAAAATCGACTCTAGAGGACTCAACTACAATAAAGACTCAGCTACACTGTCTGCATTGTAAGGAAAACCATGTAGTCAAATTAGATGTAGAAGTGATTATGTCAAATAGCAGTCTGCACTGATATCAAATTTCTAGGAAAAGCATCAAATATTTTCAAATAACAGGCTACCAATAAAGTAGGGTTGGATTATTATTCCAATTTAATTTTTAAATTATGATCATGGCTTTCCATGGTAATGAACACAACGTAATCAAGATAAAACGATTATTGTGTCGCGTTCAGTGTGTGTGTGTGTTTCTTAATTTGTTTTTCAGTTTAATTATATTTAAATTCCAATAAATGCGTAATCACATTAAATAGGGATCAATATTCACCAAAGTAATCAAGACTATGGTTTTGGCCATAATCCAGCCCTGCAATAAAGTCACATTTTCTCCTCTTCTCCCCAGATTACGAAAAAGCAGTGTTGCTGGAGCGGGGCTCTACGTCTGGGCTTCACCGCCAAAGACCCCTCCAGGATAAACCCAGACAACTTGCCCAAGTACGCCTGTCCCGACCTGGTGTCCCAGAGCGGCTTCTGGGCCAAGGCCTTGCCCGAGGAGTTTGCCAACGAGAGCAACATCATCGCATTTTGGGTTGACAAGAAAGGCAGAGTCTTCTACCGCATTAACGAGTCCAGTCCCATGCTGTTCTTCAGTGGAGTCCGCACAGCTGAGCCCCTCTGGGCCCTCATTGATGTGTACGGTCTGACCCGCGGAGTGCAGCTGCTAGGTGAGATGGCTGATGAAGCATAGACTGCAGAGCTGAATTAACAACCAGGCAAGGCAGGCTAATGCCTCAGAGACCCAGACCCTCTGGGGCCCTAAAAATAAATCAGTTTGTGATCATTTAATTAACAGATTAATATAACTGAAATTGAAAAGGGTTCACCAGATTATGTTAAGGTAATGCCTGTTAAAAGGAACATCTTCCTCACCACTGTCGCACTGTTCGTTAATAGTCTCTGTAAATTATAGTGTGGACTAAATCTGCTCTAAATGAAAAGTACCCTAAGACTATTTCTTGACAGCCAGTATGGCTAAATGCTTAGGAATCTACACAACCCCCAGGTTTTGAAGCTAATTTGACCAAACAGTAATTATCCAACACAAGTTTATTTTCTTCTCAGATATCATTGTAGTTTTCAGATCATGCTGGGTCCAGGAAAATGTATAACCAGTTGTTAGTGTTAATTGCTAGAGCGTCACATATATTGTAACCCCTCACATAGCATCTTACATTTCTTTGTTGTTGTATGGGGAGCTGATTGTTTGGTCCAGCCGGCCTCAGCCGGTTTTCTTCCAGGTGCTTTGATTGGGTGGCAGAACAAAATCTGCAGGGTGACAATGTTTGTGAGTGCTGTAAATTCAGCTGTTTACATAAATATGGTTGACCATCAAAGTGAAATGACTCAAGATTATCCCCATAATAGTCCCTTGATAATCCGTCATTGCATGTAGCCTTTGAGTTTTCTTAGAAGACAGTATATTAATGCAAGTAAGTCAACAACACACAAGGATGAATATGGAAGGGGATAAGGTGAGTAGACCCCTTTTTGCCATTATGGCCATTCTAGGTGGTTACTTTTCTTGGTCTACTTTTGGTCAGACTCAGAGACACGCTTTTGAAATGACATACACTGATTAACATACATACAACCAAACAACAAAAACATACTGCATTACTATATTGTAGTATATATTAAGTGGATGCAGTGCAATCAATTGAATCACTCCCATTTACATCTAGAATTCTTTATCCTGTTCAAAAAGCTGATATTCTTCAAAATAAATGTAAGGAGTCTGATGTAATATCAGATAACCGGGGACAACCTTGTTTTAGCATGAAAACTGGACTCAAGCGTTTGATACATTAGTTATATTTATATCAACTCACAAAAAGCCACTTAAATATAATTAGAAAATTTTACACACCAGAGCTTTTCCAGACATTTACATGAAAATAAAAATATTCTTTGTAATAAATATGAATAAATCTGAATTGGAAATTTCAAAATTAAAGCAAATCTTAAAGACAATGATATATCAATATTTTCACTTTGCATCGATGATATTGGATCGTAAATGAAACTATATATTGATCCAGATTGATGTACCATGACGCCTCTAGTTTTATCTGAAAACATTAAAACAAATGGAATATCAATTTTACAACTGTCTGTATAAAGTGTGAGCTCACACAACCCTGTGGAGTCCTCATATACCTGAATCAATGAGGGCAAATGCAAACCTAGTCCACTGTGCCTGTAAGCCTACTAGTGTCTGTGTAACTGTGTTCCCCCACTAGAACCTTGTGCCTAAGTTTGCTGCTTATGACAAGAGGACAATCAAACTTTTGTCTACTTGTCTTCAAGTATACCTAAAAATAAATGATGATTTATTATGATGTATTGTGGCACAATCTTTCACCAAAGCATCAGTGATTGTTTTTTCATTTTTTTGTCATCACTATTTTCTCGTTAATTCAGTGTTTGAAAGCCATAAGGTGTTTATTTCTGGAGAGGACCAAACTGGTTTTTCCTGTGTCCTCATGTTTACTGTAAACAGGTCATTTCTAGAGGTTGACCTTCTCGTTTTTGTGTACAGTAAAGCCTTCCATGAAGCAATAGAAAAGCCATGAACAAAGGCTATCTATATCTGACCAATATGTAGCCCCCATGTTTACACAAAAGCAGCAAGGAAGGGGGGTGCTGCTTTGCATTATCAAGGTATGCTGGGTAGCTTAGCATACATTCCACAAGGACATAGCCCAGGATAGTATGGTCTGGGCTTTGATGTGAGAGAATGTATACACATATTTCTTTGCCCTGGAGATTCAGTGCTGTCACCCCCTCTGCTGCTGGAAAAATAGACTGGGTCACATGTTCCATAGATAGCACATTTGATTGTAATTGTGCACTGTGTTGATTGATATCTTCAGGGTGGTGGGGGTGGATGTTTAGTGTCTTGAGTAAGAGGGAGCCCATATTCTTAGTTTTCTCTCTCTATATATATATATGGCGGCGGCTGGTCTTTCAAGGAGGGGAAGCTCATTTTTCCGGCCTACATCATAAATGTGTTTGTTTATTTATATGTAAATTTTACCCTTAGTTCCTTTTCAAGAAAATGATCTGTGACCTTGGTGTACCAACTAGGCGTCTTTTCCAGGGACTTGACCAGGGTTCTCTCAATGGCCAGCACAGCTAGGCTGCTAAAACGGCCGTGGCCCAGCTGGAGCTGCTGCGCCAGGCTACTGTGAAGTGTGACCGCCCGTGAGTGTGAGTGTGAGTGACGGGGGGAGAAGCTCCGCAGCTACCTCTGCTCGTTGGGGAAAGAAACTGCAGAGTGACAGAACAGAGTCACCAAAAAAACGCAAGTCGTTTCTAACAAAGACAAAGTCTCTGGGGATCTGTAAAGTCTCCGGATCAGTTCAGAACAATGGAATGAAAAACTTGGAAAATGCTCCTGTGGATGTTTATTCTTCGAGATCGCTGATTCGCTCATTTAGCTGTCAATCAGAAAGGATTCCGCCTCAGACAGCTCATCCAATCATCATGCAGAAGCCGAGCTTCCGGGCCAGGTCACTGTCCCATAGACCCCCAGAGACGCTGAGCGTCCGATGGGAAGTTCAAAGCCCAGCATTTATCCAATGACCATCTAGTTTGGCTTCAGTGGAACAACACGCTCTACGCTTCCCCATTGAAGTCAGTAGAAGCTGAGCGTCCGACTCTGTAAAGTGCTGTGGCGCTGTGGGGATGAATGAGAAGGAAGTTGCTCCGGTTACCTGTGATAAGGAGCTGATTCTGAACAAAAGATGAAGGCTTTCTAGCGCGTATTTAGTCAATGAAATATACACACAGCAGTACATATTTCACCACTTTTTTTTCCCTTGCAGTCTTAGAGCAATCGCCACTATATATATATATATATATATATATAGTGTGAAAACAACTCAAGCAATTTACTGTTGTAGATGAGGGCAGCAGCAAAACGTATTTTAGCCACTAAAAAATGGCATTTTTATATTTAGAATACTAGTTTTTGAATATTTTCACCATTTTACCATGCTGTCAGACAGCCCGTTCCTTTTCACAAGTTTCCCCTTTCTCTCTTTCAGCCGTTCAGTCTCTCTCCGCTAAAGTTCTTCTTCTGTATACCCTGGTTCATAAAGAGATCCTCTTATATCCACAGTAAACGGCATTTCACTGTCATAATCACTCATTCTTATTTTCTTAATTTGTTTGTTCTATTAAGCGCAGAAAGTCTGACCCAAACAGCTGATCTGTGGCATAATACAGCCCCAGGCACAGTTGTGCTTCTGCAAGAAATATGTTGAGGAAATGTTGGAGAGGGCTGTTTGTTTGCCAGGTAAAGTAGTGGCCATATTCTAAATATAGTGCACACTTAAACTCGAATGTATTTTTTTAGGTGGCTAGAATACATTTTGCTGCAGGCCCCATCCACAGCAGCTTCCATGCCAGTACTCCTGTCTTAAACTGGCGACCACTGTATATAATGCACACTATGGGTAGGAACCTCACACAGCCCCTCTTTAAAAAAGCCCATCTATCACTTTAATGATATTTGCAGAAGGAATAAAAATATATCAGATAATGGGACATGCAGAAAATGGTTTAAATATCAAATAGTGGAGGCCCACTAGTGGAGCCAACCACCCTAAGGTTTATTTAACTGAAGTCTCTGAAATGCATCTTTCTGAGAGATGTCTGACCCCTTTGAAACACATGCTCCAAGCACCATTTCAATCAGAAACAGAGCTTCTCCTGAGCCCTACTTAAGTCATCTCTACTGTCTTTTTTACAGTCAGGCCATATGCAGGGCTGCTTTCGGAGCACTGCTCATGTTCCTCAAGGGGCCAACTGACTGACATCTGCCCCCCACAAACAGAGGCCTGTTCAGCTACCGAAGGTCAAGATAGAAATGCATCATCCAGACTAGACACGGCCCTTTGTGATGCTGAATGGCCAATTGTGTCAGCTCTGCGCATCACGTTTCTGTGAGCAACGCTCCATGAACCTTTCCCTATCCTTGGATAAGCCCTAAGGCGTCCACATCTGAGGGCTTTCCCTCGCTTTCACTCCTTATTTTATCTGGCATTTGAGAAGCTCGTGTTATTCTTTTCAGTCTCCGATTCTCAATTAAACCCATAGCTTGGGAGGAGACCTATAGCAATAGAAGTGGTAGAAATGCAACATTTTTATTTATTCCTTCTAAATCTTCCAATACCTAAATAGCTGTCTTAGAAGAAATAGAGCTTGAGCTACTGCTGACAAAGGTTTTATTACAATTGTAGACATTTTATCTTTAAATCCCTTGTTTTTTAAACTTAGATTCTTTATTGTATTCTCTCCAATTCTCCCCAGCCTACACCCCTGTAGGATCAATAACATTTATACTTTCTCCATTTCAGCATTTTTCAGCAGCGAGTGAGATTATTCATTGAGCCTCTTTGGAAATACTATACTCCTCGCTACATAAAGATTGAATTAAAAGTCTACGGTGGATTAAGTTTCCTGCTCAAAGAGATTTTGTACAGCTTGTGTACGTAGGCCTTTGATAATGTAAATTAGTGGGGGGGCTGTGGTAGTATGTCTCGTGTCTCCATTCAGCAGGGATAGTGCTGCACACATATTCAAAAGCAGCTTCCACTGCCTATTCAAATGAGAAATTCTACCTGTCTTCATATCACTTGATATGCTTCTCCTTCCAGCTGTTGCATTATGTTCCTCATTTCAGGTCACTCATTTTATTTAATGGCTTTTGTGTGTTGTCAGTATGGATTTGTGTTTTGTATGAACATGCTGGCTGCTAAGCATGACTAATGGTTGGACAAGTAGAAGGTCGGGGTGTTTTTATTCAACCACCTCCTGCTCTTATAACCCGCAGAAAATTAATTGAAACATTTTTTGTCCTTTAGCAAAGACAAAATTAAAATGGAGAGTACTAGAACGCTACGTCAAAATGTAGATTCTGAAAGATAGATTTAAGAATAGCTGAGATAATTGGAAGCACAGGGCATGCTTTGGTTGTTTAATTGTACATATATCAATATGTAGTATATGGGACCACCTTTAAACACCCTAAACTAGGACTGGACAATATGGCCAGAATCTTCTATCGCGATATATAGATCATTTTATCGTCATTCGTCAGGCATGCACAGCTATTTATCTTTTGTGTGCCGACAGAAGTAACAATCACAGTTACAAGCTTTCTGATTAATAACTGGTTACACAATAATCAACAAAAAAGGCATCAAGTAGGGCGATGGACAAGGGAAGGGCTGCAGGGTGCGCCAATTCATAAAACAATTTAAGAAAAAACATGCTTCCTAATTGCCAAATCCCCCACAGACTCACTACAGCTAAACGAAAGCCTATGTGGATGCTTGACCTGCGTCAACAAAAATACAGTCTCAAGGCCACACATGAAACTAGTGGTACGAGACAGTTGATGAATCTATGTGTAGTGCTGAAATAATAGATGGAAACAAAACAATCAAAGTAGGGAAGGGACTTTTGGTCATCAGTTGATGACTATCCAAAAAATTGTTGGTCAGGAAGTTCCTTTTTGCATTTGTCTATTCCTGTTGGAGGATCTGACCACTCTGAGTAACACAACTGGGTAGGAGACTGCTTGTTCAACAATGGAAGTCATCTCACGCACCATCAGTCACGTACTGGCATAATCTGCTCGGGAGGCAAGACACATGAACGTTGTGCGGGTGTCCTTCTCACTGCTTGAAATGGGAGAGATTTCTTTACTCCATTAATGGCCCTTAAAGACTAACCTAGGACTAAGCCCCCTTTCATGTAAACACATAGACACAAAAGCATACAATAAAGTAGGGGGAAGTTGGCATAATTTAACTTTTTTTTTTTCTTTTCACACTTTTACTCAGATTTATTTTACCTACTACTGTAATATTTTCAGGTAAACGATGCAATCATAAATCACTTTCAAAGTCTTTCAATTGAAAAAACAAGTCATGAGCGGACACTGTCAGTCAATTGAAGAGTATATGGGTCTCAATTGTAACAGTGTGAGCTATAGTTAAAAAAAACAGCATTAAACAAAACGTTTACATGGAAATACTACAATATTTCAGGCAAGCAACTGTTTTTACATTGATTTCATACCAAGGATGTGATAATTTAATGTATAAAATGTCAACACAACTGGATGGCTCGTTTAAGTCCATTTGTTGGCAATTATATTGGTTGCGCCTACTGAATATAGTTGGAAGTTGGAAGTTGTTAAATCCTAATCTAATTTAGAAAATAACTGAATGGCATCTGACTGAAAACAGTATTGGCTAGTAAACAGCATAATAACATGCTTGAAAATTAAAATTTTGTGTTTGCAAATTACACATGTAAAATGTGTTACAAATGGTGGTGCCCATGCTTTTGGCATTCCCAGGAGAACATTCGCAGCATGCAGCCTTGGCTAACACTAGAGATGCACCAATACAGTTTTTTTCTGATCCAATCCAATACCGATACCTGGGCTGAGCGTATCAGGGGATACCTGATACCAATCTGATACCACTGTTGAATGAATGAACCGTGTACATGGCCATGTGACTGAAGGCATCAGGCTCAACACAAACATTTAGCCTTGTTAAAAAGGTAACATATCTCTAGCTAACACCATAGTATTTGCCAAGAACTGACAAAGAACAGCAAGTTTTATTTTTGAAAAATACTTCTGGATCTTGGTTGCTGCCATTCCCTGCAGAAAGGACCACTGCTGTTGGTATTTCTCAGGATGTTTAGTTTATGTTTCTGCACTGGCTACATGCTGACATGATGTTGCCATGATGGCATGTACGTAGCCAGAGAAGAAGTACTGTATGTTACAACTGTAACATGTTACCTTTACACACACACACACACAAACACACACACACACACACACACACACACACACACACACGTACCCGCACATTATCACTATTTAAGTTGATATGGTGAGTAGCTGCACATTTAATCAAGCAGAGCATTAACTTGGACCCATGTCCGTGTCCACCTAGTTAATGTAAGTCCAATATTCACTCTCCTTTAACTCCATGAAAAAACTCTCTAAATGCTGTTTGGTGCTGGATGGATACAGTCGGATTATCAGAGCTTTTACACTGAGAACAACTGTCTGCTGTTGCTGGAAATGAGGTTGATAAGAGTAGTATTAGTGAACCAAAACAACACATTTGCCAGAGGGAAAATGTTAAAATGCTTTTTAGAGCCAGGGAGAACTGCAGAGTCGGTGATAACTTTCTTTAGATTTACATGATAACTTTTACATTACATTTTACCCATTTATTTATAAAAAATATTGATTAGTGCTCCTTTAATCAGATCGATTGGATTATGTAAATAATGAGCATTTAAAGTCAGCTAACCACAGTTGATTAGTCCCCTTTCACCTACTATACAAGTAGTTACATAATCCATTGTGAATATGAAAATATTGACTATAGCCACTTTATTTTTATCCCAGTTCCGAATGACGTGCATGTGCCTTTGTATCTTGAGATGTATCTGTTTAGCATCTCGATGCTGTTCTGAGGTCAGAGCAGAAGATCCCCGGGCGACATTTGCAATGGCTTTGATGTAGAAAGATTGAAATAGGAACGGTATCATGTGATAATCCACCCCAAAGGATTCACCAGGGAGATACATCATACATGACAGGCCCAAGGGGGGCAGGGAAGATGTTGTGATTTCACACCCACAAGAGCATGACAGCGATTTAATGGCTGTTTTACACAGATTCCTCAATACTGCCGCGAAGAAAAATTGCCATTATGCCAGACTTGCTTGTTTTAAAATGAACCAAACGACGGTGGCCCAGTTTGTGATTTTAGACAGCATCCCGGCATTTCAGAAGCAAAACATGTGTGACGTGTAACACAACAGCGGCAACATCTAGCGTGTGTGTGTGTGTGTGAAGTCCCGCAATCCAGGGTGTTCTTTTACACAGAAGGCGATTCAGCTCTGTTACTTCCTCTGTTCTGGTTTAATAGTGGAACAACTCTGTACCCCTATTCAATGTTCAAACTTTTATTACAAAAGGGTGAGACGGAATCATGGCGCAACATTTCTGCCTTGAACAGGCTGTGTGAAAGGGTCTTAAAGACTATCCCATTAAGCCCCTTTCACACAGCCTGTGTGTGGATCTTTTGAGGTGGGGTACTTCATAGTCATAGCAAACTCATAGTCAGTGTTACCTTCAGTACATGGCTGTAGATTCAGCCCCAGTTTGAAAAATCAGTTGTGAGTCCTTACACAGAAGCATATCAACTTACTACTGTGAACAGGGGCAGTAGTAAAACATATTTTAGCCATCTAAAAATAGACCCACCTAAATAAATCAACTTCAGTTTTAGTGTACACTATACTTATACTTAATATTTTCACCGCTTTACAATGCCGCCAACAGTCCTGCGACGAGGAACTGAAGCTTTGTAAACATCTTTACCCTCCAAAACCTCCTCTGACAAAAACAGTAATTTTGTTAATTGTTTGGTTAGTTAGTTTATGTTTGTGACTTGATGGTGCTTTAAAGCTAACTGACTAACCGATCGAGGCGGCGGTAGACCAGCAGCTCCTGTGTTCTGCAAGGTAAAATTATTGTTTTTGTCAAAGGAGTCTGGTGGCTTTGAAGAGAGCACAGATGAATACAGCAAGTTCTGTTCCCCATCTCTTTAAGAGTTTCACCTCCCACCTTTCAACCTTCCAACGAAGTTCAGACAGAAAGTTTTCTTACCCTATCATATGATGGGGCATCCACAGTGACTGCATAAAAACATGCATGTAGGCAAGAATACACGGACACATCCACCTTTTTATGCTTTTGCTACAAAGAAAAGGGTGTCAGATGTGGTGATGTCTCTGCTTAGGTGCCTGAGGTAGCAGGTGATCGACTGCACCTGGCCTTGAACTTGGAAAATACAATATTGCTGCGGTTTGGCAGGATACTCTTTGGAGCAGACAAAAGTTGTCCCCATAGGCATGAAATCCAGCAAGCCAGAAAAGGTTGTTTAATATATGCCCGTATCCCCGTTCCTGAGGTTAGCTGTCACACACACAAACACACACACACACACACACGCACATGCACACAGCAGAACTTTACTTGACATCAGCTAGCAGGCTGAGTTACTGAGTAATTCCAGCTGTTGTGAAGCCAGCAGGACTCCGATTGTATGAGTCAGTCACAGTGGAGCTTTAATCAAGAGGGGCCTTGTGTGGACTTCCCTAAAGGACAAGAGAAAAAAGTCTGATTGCAAATGCTTGAGGCTGCTAACACCTTTCTGACCAGGCTGATTCAGAGAAGAGGTTTGCCAATCTAGCTGTCACATCAAAGAAGCATAGCAGTTAATTTAGTTTGCTCAAAACATAGTGTCTTGGAAGAGAGGCTATCTGTAGTCCATCAGGAAAACTGCATTTACACTGCGTGGTGGAAACACAGAAGAGCTTCTGACGTCTGCAATGTTATGAGACTGTCCTCAGGTGATGGATTGAATTACATTGTAGCTCTTGACAGGAGAATGAGATCCCATTGCAACATCAGATAGCAACAATCTATGCTGTCACTCTGATGATCAGCAGAGCAGTCGAAGCAATGAGAGAGCATTTTGAAAATAGCCACTTTTTTAACAAATCAACCAGAGAACATGATGCATGATGTGATACCTAAAGTTGTGTGCTCTTGCTTTGATGCATCTCTGTATATAAGTATGATACCACAATCTCCTCCTCTCTTTTATGTAGCAATGCAGTGTTTATTTTGCAGGACTAACCATGTAGAAGTGTGCTTTTGTGTAAAGAGGACAGACGTGTGCTAGGTGAAAAGAAATACTGCTCCTGGAAACTGAAGTGCTTCAGCAAAAGTAAAACAATGTGTGAAGGCTTGATGGATGAAGGCGCGGCAGGCCCCAACTCTTTGTTTACATCTTTCACAAGACGTGTCAGAATAGCTAGCTTATCTCTGACAGAGCGTCAGCTCGCAAGGCAGGGTCGTCCTGTTGGAACCTTTCTCAACATGGCAGGGCTAAAGTGAAAGAGGCCATCTCTGATAGAAATTATATGGCTAATGTTATCTCATGTATCATTCCAGCTGCCACACCTACATGTGCTCAGGTTTCCTTTTACTGGTAAAGGGAATGGTGAGCAAGCACAATTTGTCCAAGTGTTGAAATACAATGCAGTTCTTGTTGAACAACAATTAGTGCTGAATACGTTAAAGCCTAGACCCAACGGATCCAGTTGAACAACATTCAATACAAAAGGCAAGTACAGATAAAGGAATTAGAGGGATGAATTAGGGATGGGGGTGAAATATTTCAATTGTTTTTTCACTTAAATATCGTGTTTTAAAAGTTTTTTTTGAATATATTTTAAATGCCTGGATCTATTCAGTTGCCTCATATTGGTATATACGAAGGTAGGATGAATTTGCCACTTTTATTGTTGTAGTCTAAGGTCAATGTGACGTGATATCTAAAAGAGGAAATACCAGACAGTCCACAATCTGTACCCTCACATTTTAAATCCAGAGTATGCCGGTATATGTATACATTACATACAACACATACAGTAACATGAAAATACCCCTATATTGTGAATGGAGAGTCTTATTACTTGATTATTAGGTTGCACGAAAAAAAAAATAATCAATCCTTATACTTTGTACTTATCAATTTAGAACATTTCTAAAGTAAAAGTCCTATATTTGTACCTTGAAATAGCTACATTTGAGAAGTCCTGACATTTAATGATATATTTGACTTTAGGATGTCTTTGACTAAATACATGCTGAAAATTAAACATTTTTTTTTCTCAATTTAGAGATTTTCTCAAGTGAGAGTTCAGTATTTTTTTTAGTTGAGGTGCAATCAAAACACATTGCTCTATAATTCCTGACAATGATTGCTTCTATATTTCCCTTCAGAACATCTCTGACATGCTGAAAACCGCTAGATATTTTCTCTGAAGTGTATGATTAAATTTTTTCAACGATCTAGTGTTTCAAAAGTAAATAAATAACAATATTTGTAGATTCGCAATACATATCGAATTGGCACCCAAGTATTATGATACCATCAAATCAGGAGAAAAGTATATCGTCTCAGCCCTATGACTAATACTGTTATACACAGAGCTTCAACAGCCCCTTTACAAACCCTCTCAGACTTCATTATTATGCATGACTAGCAACTCAATCAGAACCGGCTGTTGAGCATTATTGTATTAACGTATTAATGACATGAAATTTGAATTAAACCCATTCCGGTCTGGCGTTGGCTCAAATGTAAATGTGATGTTAACCTTAGTTTGTTGGTGTAAAGTCAGATAGAAGTGGGCTGAGAGAACAGGAGTGTGTGAGTGGATTAGCACAACCTTCATCAGCTGTGTAATTTGCTTTGCTTTACCCTTCCCACGTCATTTTAAACTGTTTTTCTCTAGCCCACAGCTACACAGAGACTAATTAGCATGAAAAACTTACTGAATATCTAATGACAATTAGAAAAACATAGCAGGGGAGAAGATGAGAGCAATTGTAAACCCAACTAATTAAGCACAGTCCCAAAGTGTTCAGAGAAACAAATACTTTTTAAATGTAACTGGATTCCTGACTTGAATAATTCAAAAATATAGCAGGTTTTCTTAGGGTACAATAGAAAAGAACATTTAAAAATGAAATAACTTCTCAATTCTTCTGTTTTTGCACTTTTGGTCACTGGCTGGGCTTTGGCTCTCTCTGTACTATGCTCTGGCTCCACTCCTCGGACTCCACTAACATGAAGTCATCTGGATTGACAGTCTATTAGCAACGTTTGTTGTGTTATCCAGCTCAGAGAGAGAGACAGACCAGGGTTCACATACTTCCGAGAGAAACCAATTACTTTCAGCGAAAAGATGATTTGATTATTGTGCACACTTGATTGGCACTGGTGTTTGACTTGGCAAGACTCATTCTCCCAGTTCATAGCAGCACAAATCGAAATCCTGATGCTTCACACGGACCCTCCAACCAAAATACACAAAGCAGAAAACATGGTGTAAATCTGACTCTTTTTTTGTACTCGTTTAGGAAATGTAATTTAGTGTTGCAAAGACCTCTATGCATCAAGCAAAGCAAATTTAGCAACGTTGTGTTTCTTGGCTTAAGTTTGTTACATATAATATATGATGGATGTTGGTAAGAGAGCTCAAAAGGCCAAAAAGAATAAACTGGATTTGTATGGTTTGGCATTTAGTTTTTTAAGTTACTATAGCTTGGCTGGAGACTCAGGTTCACTAAATTTCTCTTCAAAGAAACACATCAGAGGACATTCGTTAAACTTTCCATTCCAGAAATTCAACACACAACTTTTTAATAAGGGTAAACTAGTGGTAACTTTCCTGTTTTTCCTCAAACCTGTGTCTTTGCTCAGAAGAAGTTGTTGTACCAGTAGCTCAAAGTGTGACTCTCAGTGAAGATCTTGTAAAACATCCAGCTGTTGGATACTCCTATCCCTCTGAAGCAGCACCAGGGGGATCAATGCCATATTTACTGTTCCTGCTTATACACTTTCACTGAGACAGAGTGACAACATGGTATATGAGTATTCCTTTATGACACCGTTCAAGGGGATGAGAGTCAGTGTCAGCAGCCATGTTAGTCATGTGATGTGATGATGCTCCTATTTAAAGGATTATTCCAATTTATTACAACCTTGGACATATTTTTTAGTTTTGGCCTCTTCATTTTCCTATTGGTAATAAGACCATTGTACTCTAGGGCCACTCCATAATAGTCGACCAAGCACTGGTCAGCCAAAAAATCATTAGCCAACCAAAATTTCATTAGTCTATTGGTAGCAGGAAAAAAACAACAACATTTGGAGCCGTGTCTTGCAGTGTTGCATGGTAAAACAATACTAAAGATAGAAAGATATTGTGGGCTCACGTTTTATTAGTATCGGTACCATGAACTTTGTGCCACAGCGGGGCGTGTCTGTGTGCAGCTTCTCTGCTTCCTCACTGCCTTCAGCCAGAGTCGGCGCGGTTTCATAGTGACAGACAGTCACAGAGTGAGACAGACATGGCTGACAGTTGCTCAAGTGCTCCTGCCGACAGTCCTAGACTTGTTGAAAAGGCAGACGCATGAAATACTTCCATATTTCGCTTATGTTGCCGACAGTAAGGGCAAGCCTACAGACACCACAAAGCCCGTCTGACCAACGACCAACTGGGAGAAACATCAAGCTGACAGACATGAGGACTTGTTCAAAGGGTTTAGAGGCCTAAAAGACTGGAGGGCTTTTAATTTGAAGGGCTGGATACAGGTAGGCGAGACACTCACTTTTTTTTAACAGGGCAGGTCCCTTTCATCACGGTTAGACAGTTAATAATTAATAGCCAATCATATCGGGAAAGACGTCTAAAATATGGGATCACTTTGAAAAGAACAAGGATGACCCCAAGAAGGTCACATGCAAACTTTACAAGAAAAACGCCTATCTCTCATCCAGGACGAACATGACCTACTTCCTAAACATGTAGGTAACGTCAGCCGAACATGACCTACCACCTTAAAATGTAAGTAAGTAACGACCACCACTGGTCGACCAAGAACATCCTTGATCGGGGGCAGCCCTAACTCCCAAAGTTATTTGTGATGGGGCAAGAAACCTGAGTAGGTTTTAAACAAACCCAGAGTTGGTTGGTTGATAACAGCAGGGTTTCCTCCAGTACGATATAAGTCTGGTGGCCCGTCACACAGGGCTAAAACATCTGGGATTTTTTTTAACCAAGATGTGTTTGAGAAGAAGAAACACTGTTTTTGTGTGCGTAGACTGAGAGAAAAACTATGTTGGGATACATTTCTCTTGCTTCAACTCCTCAAGACCAGAGCCAAGTGCCCATGTCTTTGCTTTTTAGCCCTGAAGCTAACAACAACTTCAACTGAGGCTCACTGGACTAACCTCTAAGGTGGACCGGCTGTTCTCATTTGAGTGACAAGCCACTCCTCCCAAGTTTGCTGAGGGAAATATTTGTCTTTTTAACTGACAAAGTCCACTGCGTTCACCGGCTAATGTTGTGTGTCTGCAGTTTGGTTGTGTGCTCTAGGGTACAATGGATTTATCAGAGCTTTATCCCTGAAAACAGCTGCCTGATGCTGCTGTAAACGAGGTTGATGAGAGCGGTGACACTGAATCAAAATAATAAAGTGGTAAACCATAGACATACATTGAAAGATGCTAAAATACTCTGAGCTGAATCTTCTGATGGAGGTTATTAACACTGAGGTCCTGGCATGCTGATTGGCAGAAAACGGGCGGCACATGCTGAATTCTGCCAATGACCTAAGGGACAGGGCTTTAGCGACTTACCGGGCATTTTCCCTGGCTCTTTGTCATGGCCATGTGTCGCGCCGGGAGCCTGCTGCTCTTTCCAAAAGCCCCAGGTTCAAAGCGCGATCAGGGACTGGGGATTGGGCCAATGCCAGGGAATAAAGAACATCCCAAACATCTAGCGCAAAGACCCCTCTGACTCTCTGACTCCACGTCTCTTTTCTAAATACCCCCCCCCCCCCCCTATCTCGCTTCCTCACTCGCTTGGTCGGTCAGTTAGTGTTTCTTTATCCCAGGGTTGGTCCCTGAGTTGTCTCCCTTACTCTCTGCTGTATCTGTTCTTAGCAGAATCTCCCTGAATATCCATCTCTACCCTTTACCTTCTTGACTGATCCGAACAGTTCCCTTTGCACCTTCAGTGCTCCTCTCCTCTCCCTTTTTTCATTTTCTCTTCCTAGTTCTTTCACCTTTGCCGACATCAGATGAAACCCTCCAGACACTGTGGATAAAGATAAGCCCTGTGAGATAGATTGTGCGCATGAGACACAGTAAATCCCCCCGCACACACACACTGGCTCAAACCCCTCACACGTTCCGTCTGCTCAGGCTGGCAAAGCCACTAAGCCAGCCTCTGCCTCTATTCACCTCCCCATGCACAGCATTAGCTAACCTGCTTTGCGGCTATTCCCTAATCAAAAACATTTACAGTGTGAGCCAATACGTGTGCGGGCCAAAATAGACACGCTGCCATTCTCTCTCCCTTGTCCATGTATTTGCAATGGATTAGCCCAACAAGTGCTTAATTATTCTCATCAAATTTGCCCCAAGGGAAACTGGGAGAATTTTTTTTTTTTTATGTCCAATGAAAGAGCTGACCCATAACTCTCACACTCCCCTCTATGAATTAATTAATCGTTCAGCCAAACAGGTGCTACGTTCGGTTCGAAATTCAATCAAAAGCAAAGAATCAGGTGATGAATCCCCCAGTTCCCCAACCCCTCAAGGCTCACAGTGTCAGCAGCTGCATCTTCCATGGCCCCATTACAATGTCCTTCTACATGAGAGAGAAGTGCAAACACACACACACACACACACACACACACACACACACACACACACACACACACACACACACACACACACACATACACCCACACACTTTAGTTTAATGCTGCTTTCAAAGTGCAAAATTCTGGCCTCAGCCAATGGCAGAGAGCATCTGTGAGTGGTGAATTTGAAAAGGACCAATAGGACAAAGGGATTGTATCAGCTAAAAAACGCAGGTGCACCATGATTAGCGGGCAGCAGCTGGTGAGGTCACAAACGGGTATGGATACACACGCACAAGTGAACAAACACACACACACACACACAAACGCACATTCATAGGCTTTTTTAAATGCATTGTAAATATTATGCAGTCCTTTCATTCCTCTTTCTGTCCTCCATGCTAACAGCAAGCATTAGGAGCACATAGTGTCTCCTTGTCACCAGCCTCACAAGGCAATATGGCTTTGAAATGACTACTCTTTGAAAAGTGAGCAGTGAAGAGGAAAAGGGAGAGGGTATTAAAAGGCAAATAAACCCTGTGGAGAAGCTTTTTAAAAATGATGACTGAATGAATGAAATAGATTTTTTTAAAGGAATCAATTTCCTGTGTGTTACGAGTTTGTGTTAACACATTCTGCGTTTTGAGTTAAGAGTTTGAATGACAACACATACAGAGAGTGAGATAATTTGCGCCTGTTTGAGAGCCCCGGCCGACTCTTTTCAACATAAATCCAGCATTGTCACAGGCAGATGTTCCTCCCTTCCTGGCTTTACCTCTCCTCTGTTGTCTCCCCCTGTCCGCTGTTATCCCTCGAGACATGTCATCATCCTCCGGAAGCTCCAGTCCGCCCGCATGTCCCGGAGGTCTTGCAACAAAGTCTGTCCCGTCGTAATCCAATTTAGGATGGAGTGATGGGCAACAGAGAAATGGCTGCCCCTGGAAGATGTACACATACAATTTCGTTTGGTGATGTCATTCAAATCCCACAATAACCCCCCTGCGAGAGTGCCGCCGCAGGCTCTGCATAAAAATGGGTTTGTGGTTGAGCAGTTAGCATGCCTGCTCCTCTGTCTATGGCCAAAGGAGAGGCCTTCCCTAATCATCAGAAAGGCCGAGTCGCATTAAGCTACTTCATTAAAGGCCTCCCTCCAGCAAATGGCTTTCTGTCTGAAAAAATGAAAAATAAAACCAGGGAATGGACGACATGGCAGATTGAGCTGTTCAATTACAACTTAAAAGCCATACGTCGTCAGGCTCTGTTCATTTCTTAAGCCTGTCCTAGGGTCTGTGGGAGTCCATCAGGGGACGGCTAGCATGGGAAATAGTAGATGAAATCCAAGCCAACGTGCTAGTCATCTTCAGCTAGCCTCTGGGACGCACAGTTAACTGCTGCACACTTCTGAGCGGAGAGGTGTTTAATGGTTGATTAGAAGTCCCTGCTCACCAAAGGCACTGTACTCTCCATTTGATGTCTCTTTGAAAAATCAATTAGCGAAATTACAGGGCCTTAGTTCCATCAAATATTAATCACGAAGCGCGTTGCTCCTGGTTAGCGGCTAACAATTAATTGACGTCTGACATAACTTTGAAGGAGCAGCAATAGAACCTCAGCTTCATTTTAGCGATGATGCAGGAAATCCGACACGTCACTGTAAGGGGATCAAACACTGCAGACATCGCTGTCGTCTCCAGTTCAGTTTAACACATTTACAGAGTTGTACTTTATGTCAACCACCATCTCTGTTGACTGAGACACGTTTTCTCCCAGGTTGACTCCAGACGTGTGGTTTTAGTTAAGATGTGGAGTTTGTAGGGCTGGGTATTTAAACGGTATACTTCTTTGGTGTTATTCATCCAAAAGTGAAAAACATAACAGAATTTTAGGCTTTTACACTGAGTATGCCAGTTTCAAGTGTGTTTTGAATATGCAAACAGTAGATCTGTTTTTTTCACGACACTGAAAATCACAAATCACAAATGGAATCTAATAGCAATTCAGATTTGGGCCAATTTCCTTCCTCCTCTTCCTTGTTATCATCTGCCCACAAATTCACTCTCTGAGATCTCTGGCCTGTGGAAAACCTGAGAAGGTTCGCAAGTTGGACCAACGATGAACCAGCACCAGCCCAGCACTAGAACTAGGTTTTAGTTGGTCGAATATGGGTATGCGACATGTCGACCTATGTTTACAAAGAATTCCTTCACGCTTGTAATACACAACCATGCTGCTCAGATTATTGCGGCAAACTGCTGCTGTTTGGTGTGTTTTTGGCTTGAGGCTTGCTGTGTGAACATAGTCTTCCATTCTTTGTTATATATTTATTTTAAATCGATCAGTGATCAATAAAGCATGTCTTCTTTTATTCTCTTCTCTTAAAGAGGGATTCATATGTACATGCCAGCTAATAGTATATAGTATCTAATGCAATAATTCAATTAATAAATACCTTGATGAGACTAATCCTGCAGTACACCCCTTTTTTATTTGTTTCAAGGTACTTGCTTTAATTAATTAGCAACAAAATAAAGTAAAACACTGAAAAAAGGAACTTCCAATGTCACGAAGCAACAGACATCCTGCTTTGACAAGGCTCAACATCCAACAATATACTTTTAAAACACACACACGTGACTTAAAAATGGCGGTTGCCAAGAACATTACAATTGAACTGTCTCTTTTTCTGTCAGTATAATGTCTGCTTTCTTTGGGGGCATCATGAGAGGCCTGGCTGCTCTGTTTTCACTGCTTCAGTGTACAGTTAGTAAGTGAGACTGAGAGGTTTATCTGGAGTCAGGCTCTCAGGTCCTGGTCAGGACTCGAGAGACTCTCCAGAGACGGTCAGCGGCTGGTCAATGTCTTTTATCCTCCATCCTCCCCCCTGAGCCCCCCTTTTTTTTGGTCTGAATTGCTCTTCTCCTGCTCTTACTTTGACTGAGGAGGGTCTCTCAGTATCTTCATAACCTCCTGTGCGAGGGGAGAAGAGGTCATCGTCTCTTTCGTCTCCGTCTCTTGTTTCCTCTGTCAGTCCTACAAACACATATATCACACACAAACCCAGACAACCCACTCCCACGCAAACTCAGACTAAACAGGGTCTCTCTCAGGGCGACAGGCTAATTTTACCCCTACCACCAGGCCAGGAGGGGGGAGGTGGGACAGAGAGCACTTTTAGAGGTGGTATTTTGAGCAGGCCTGTAGAGGCGGAGGATGAGACTGTGAGCAACATGAGGGCAATTTATCACAAGTGGAGTCTTTAGTGTGCAAGTGACCACCACTCTTTCTATTACAGATATGTACTGGCTGATATTCTACGCCCCTCCCCCTACCGGTTAAGGCAGATGGACGCCCATCATAGAGCCGGGTCTGAAGGTTTTCGTTTCCACTGTGCAAAAGATTGCTGCAATGCAACTTAGTGTTGCTCATGGGGGAATGTTGGGTAAATCATAAACAAATCAGAGTGTGGTCCTGACCTACTCTATACACAGAGTGTTTTGAGATAATTTTTCTTATGATTGGGCACTATAAATAAAATTGAATTTAATTGAATATTAATGGCTCTCTGCAGAGCAGGGGTTCACTAACCTTTTAAGCTCGAGAACCAAAAGAGAAACTTGTGGTCTTCCCCGGACACAAACTTACAAAACAACAATCAGGAATTCGAGGGAGTGAGGGAATCCCAGTCAGTAACACCCAAGGTTACCTCAGCCAGAGAGCGTGAACGCATTTTACAGGTCAAGGTTTGTAAGAGAGGCGGCTCAGCACTGTCGCCTCACAGCAAGGGGTGCTGTGTGGAGTTTGCAAGTTCTCCCCGTGTCTGCGTGGGTTTTTTCAGGGTTCTCCGACTTCCTCTTCCTTAGGTTAGGACTCTAAATTGTCCGTAGGTTTTGAGTGTGAATGGTTGTCTGTCTCTGTTTGTCTCTATGTGCCCTGTGATAGACTGGGCTCTTGTCCAGGGTGTACCAAGCCTTACGCCCAGCTCCAGCCCCCACGACCCCGATAGGGACAAGTGGTTGCAGATGGATGGATGGATGTTTATATGTCTGCAGGAAGTAGAGGGTTAAACGTAGGGAAGTGTCCATTGCCCCACCAATTTACGCCCCTGGCTTGATTTGGTATCACGGCTGTGTGATCCCGTCACAAGATGGTCTCTAGTACTGTACTATGGATTGTAAAGAAGGCAACCAACACACACTAGTACACTCACACACACATCCACACACTACATTCAGTTTCAGGAAAGTCATTTGTTCTTTGCTAATTGACACCATACAGCATGTTCTTGTCTAAAACTACTGTAGATGATTCAGCTCTGCAGAAATATGTAGGAGCACCCGACCACTGCTACTTTAATTTCTTTATCTTTAAACACACTCTCATTTGCTGCGACACTGAAGAATTAGAACTACCCTACAATGCATTCAACAGGCAACTGAAGTTAAATTGCTCTCTCTTTTAATCATTATCTTGTTGTCAGACTCGCTGCAGATTCAGCTCTTCTTAGAACTGTATGCTCACAATTGGAATTCAGCTGACTGCCACAGGCCTGGGGCAAATTACTAATCAAAGTAAAACACAGTAAGACCACCATTAACCACTCTTCTCTCTCTGTCTTGATCCCACTTCCTTTTCTCTCTCCCCCTTCCAGAAAGTGAGATTGTTCCTCCCGACTGCCTCCGCCCACGCTCCTTCACCACAGTGCGGTCCTCCTCTCTCCTGCGTGAAGCTGACGACTCCCGTCTGTCCGTCAGCCTGTGTGATCTCAACCTGCAGCAGGAGGAAGGACGCAATGCCCACAATCACTCCCACCGCCACACCCTCCACCTGGCCTCAGCCCCCTCATCCTCCACCTGCCCCATACCCCAGAACTCCCTCAACTCCCAGCAGTCCTCTCTGCTGCCATCCGCCTTGGAGAGCGACCTCCACTTCCACCAGCTGCGGGGCGCCCACATTAAGACGTTGGACGAGCAAACAGTGGCACGTTCTGAGCATGCACGGGAAGAACGCACTCTAGTCTTCACCAACCGGCCCCTGCGCACTGGAGAAACCGTCTTCATCAAAGTCACCAAGTCGAGCCCGGCACGCTCGGGCTCTTTGTCTTACGGTGTGACATCCTGTGACCCAGCAGTGCTGCGCCCCAGCGACTTACCCTACAATCCAGAGGCTCTGGTGGACAGAAAAGAGTTTTGGGCGGTATGTCGGGTGCCGACGCCTCTCCAATGCAGTGACATCCTGGGCTTCTTGGTCAACCAGGAAGGGGAGGTCATCCTCAGCCACAATGGCACCAATGTGGGCATGCAGGTGTGTGTGGACAACTCCCGCCCACTCTGGATGTTCTTTGGTCTCCATGGGGCTGTGACTCAGCTTAGGATTCTTGGTAAGTAAGCACACAGACAAGCAGCAGACAAAAGTAACATGAAAAGCATTTGAAAGTGGACTTACACGGGTGGTACTCAGGCAATTTAGTATGCACTTCCATACGGTTGGGGACCTCTGGGAGACGGAAACAAATGGTACAGAAGAGGCTGAGGTACTGAGTCTTTTTATCCCTAATATAGGTTAAAAAAAAAACCTGGATCCTACATAAACATAATGCAACCAACAGCTTCTGTGTGCTAGACCCTCTTCACCTGGTAATTACCGGTAGGATTTCTGATCCCCTTAAGACTATCTTTTTATGTTATGTAA
The DNA here is from genome assembly GCF_963691815.1 of Echiichthys vipera. Taxonomy (NCBI): domain Eukaryota; kingdom Metazoa; phylum Chordata; class Actinopteri; order Perciformes; family Trachinidae; genus Echiichthys; species Echiichthys vipera. The sequence continues at coordinate 31,183,728 of NC_139827.1, read as the reverse complement.
TTATATTTAGAAAAACATACTTGGCTGATATATTGTTATTGGACTATTGGACTCCCAAATATCCATATCAGTAGTAGCCTCACATCCGCTCTGAGTCAGACAAGCCCAAGCCAGCATAACCCTGATGGCATCATCAAAGGTTATTTTCTCAGCCTGTGAGACCAGTTGTATAATGTCTTTTTTGACTCTTGAGGAGCTTACTATGGTCTAAGTGGTATTCTTTTTTAACGTTTAAACTGATCTTTATGTGTAAAATTGGTAGCATGCCCCTTTAAACTTTCTTACTGGAGGGACTAGAGCTGTGTATGAAAACTTCATCCTGCTCTTTTTTTTGTTCACCACCAGAAGTCCAAACAAAGAGTTTAACTTAAATTTTGTTTTACATCTGTCAAAAAACTGCATATGTTCTGCATATGTTGTGTGTACTCAGAGGAAACACAAACACAGCTACACAGGTAGGATATGGACATGTAACTATATATTTAACCCCACCCACCGAAAAGTGGAGGCAGGTGTAAAGCACAGTCGTAATGATATAAAAGGTGTCTTCATAGGAGAAGTTAGGATAATTCACAAATACTATGCATTAATAAACCATAGACTGTATATAAAGATGGATGACACGTCTCCACTTCGATCACAACTGTCAATCATTACGTTTCCCCCATCCAATAACTAATTAAATCACTTATACATGATAAATAGGGGTTAGAGCAAAGTTTCAAGCACAATAATATAGCCAAAAGAGACCAAGATCTGTCGCTCTTTAAATTTTTCCGTCCACACGGCCTCGACTCAAGAAATATCATGAAACCGGTGAAAACGACTCCAAACGCTGTACTACACATGCCAGGCCTGGATGTGGTGCTGTAATTGCCACAGAAATACACCAACAACAGAGAAGAAGAGACGGAGCTCCCCTGTGTAGAATACAAACACCAGAGAGTTTCTCACCAAAACTGGTGACTTCCCAAATCCTCCTCCATCCTAGAGAGAAATCTGTCCACTGTTTCTCGTGTTAGTGGAGACTATTGTGCTATTTTGGACACTGAATCATTTTACAGTCCCATGCATTTGGCAGTACATTAGAGTTCAGTAAACAGTCCGCGATCCGTCTCTCTCCTCTCACGCAGGAGCACTATTGTTGTTGTTTTGTAACACCGCGGCATCGTTTAACAAAGTATGCAGTTTCACCTTTTTCAAATCTTCCCACTCCGGGACCCGGTTTCAAAAGATACCGTTTTCAGGCTCCGATAACGCCGGCTGCGTGTGGATGGTCAGCCATAACGATACTAAAGTTGTGCGGTTACAGGAAAACGCGTCTCTGTGTGGACTGGCCCTTAAAAAATCCTAATGACAAATGTCTGACACTGCTGACACTGAAAACTGGAATATTATATTATGCAACTCCTGTAAGTTTCATAAAGGGAGTATTGAGCAGCCTTGTTCCTTGACCCTATGCTTTATCTTGTGAATAAACCCCCTTTGGAAGAGTTATTTATGGTGGACCTAACCATCTTTTCAGCCAAGCGATATGTCCTGGGGTCAGGAACTTACAGATCAGGATATTGATCTTCTTTTGGCTGGGCACACCACTGGGGAGACCTCTGATCTCTATGCTTAATTCATTTGCACCCTCGGGTTGAAATCTATGCGCGCTAAGCGTTGATCGCTCTGACAGTATGCCAATTGACGTAAACCTTGTCTCCCCTTTTGGAAATTACAGTCACGGCCATGACCAGAACCTGGGGGTCAAGAGTTTGTTTTTTGTTTGTTCCAATATTTATAGCAGGTGTCTTGAGACAGGAAGCGTCTACACATTCAAAGGATTAGTGAGGAAAGTAAATGCTCTGTCACGACCGGGAAGATGAAAAACAGGAAGCGAGGGAACAGAGGTGGAGAGAGGCAGCGGGAGGGAGGGCTGTGACCTGCACACAGCAGGGACAACAAGATGTCTCAGCGGGTGGACACTTTGCCTGTCAGCGGTGTGCTGAGGCACTTCATTTCGCCCTGCCAAGCATATTGCCTTCCCGCGAGGTGCAGGCAGCTGTTGGGGGGCTGCGCTCATGAACATGAAAAGTGGAAGACAGCTCTGCAACATGCTATCTTTATAAATGCCATTCTGACTGACATTTGTTACCAGCTCTGTCAAAGAAAGTTGTGGAAATCCTGTTTAAAAACAACGCCCCACACATTTACACATGCATACAAGACATTCTTAAAATCCTAATTTTTAACAGTAAGCTATTATTGTATATATTCACCCAGTGATAGCAAAAAGTGGATGGTAACAAGGCAACATCTCTGTCAGCTGTATAATGCAAAGTGGCGCGTGCAGCAGTGGATGCTGTCTTCTATTAATGCAGCTCTTAAGAGGCATAACAGCCAAAACAGCACCGGCCTTTCAAAGGTGTCACAAGTGTTTGTCTGTGGAGGGAAAGGCATCTATAAATACTTCCTGCTTTTCTTCAGTGACAGCAGCGGAAAAGGAAGCAGAGGTTAAAAGAGTTTAGAGAGGAACAGCCCTAGCTTTAACTAGACATGCAGGAGAGATGAAGGAGGAGGTTTGTAACTTTCTCTCGTCAAAAGTCTTGAAACTATCAAGGATCTGTTTAATCTAAGATAAGGTTTATTCAGAGTTTTGAAAAACTAGGTTTTAGTATAAGTAAATAGGGATTTTAAATTAAGCAGAGCGCTGTTGCACAGTTAAAAGTGAATCTCTGTTTAGTAAATCCAAGATCATTTAGGAAAACGGAGTTAGAGATGCTTGCTTACCCAGATTAAAATAAATAAATGAATGTGCAGACCTAAATGTAAGAAGGTGAAATTGTTTGCTAGCTAGCTAAAACATCAGTCAGTGGCCCAGCAGAGAAGTTAAACCTCAAGGATAAATTTAAAGGTAATTCTGGTACACATTTTAATTTGGAGCTGTCAGTCAAACTAAACTGATGTTTAAAGAGAGGTTTAAATTTCTCAATTTTAAGTTGAAATTTGGTGCAACATGATTTTAAGTTAAACCATGATTTCATCTGGTTTTAAAAAAAATCCTCCCAATGACTGGATTCCCTATAAGGGAGGTCTTAAACCTGTCTCTTTGCATGTAAAACATGGGGATTCACTATGTTCACTTAAGGTGTGTTTCCATTAGGCTCATATATCCGGAATGGTAGAACAGAGGCCACAACATCACAGCAAAGTAGAGAGTAGACACTTTTATCCAGTGGTGTAGTAGAACGCAGCACAGAAAATGATCTGTGCACGTGCATCTTAGCACGGGCTTGTTACAATGGGCTGCAGCAGCCGGGTTAGATTCTGACCTGCGGCCCTTTGCTGCATGCTCCCTCTCTCTCTCTCCCATTTACACACAGACACACACCGTACAGCAGCAGGGTGACAGTCTGTCTGTCAACAAACACTTTTACAGCGCCTCAAATTTTTGAGGAGTGTTTTCTTTCATGTTACTTGTACATAAGTTGACGTTGTGAATCATATGGGCCACCTTAAATCAAACTGCTACTATACTGTATTTTTCCCCTTTGAGAAAGAAAGAGCTGCTGTATCTCTGATCAGGTGATCACCGGTGATCCAAACCCATTCAGAGTTCTACATCCCCTCCGGAGTCCCGTAAATCCCTCTTGGACCTTTTTTTTGTAATGGAAACACGTAGCGAACGGCCATTTGAGAGGGCGTGGCCTAAAGCTTTCCGAGCGGCCACATTTTACCCTAATGGAAACACGACTTACGAGCTAATATTGCCCTATGTTAGCTTAAACCACTAAACATCAATTAAAAGCAAAGACAGCCATGACAACCAAGTCAAGTGACAGAGTTGCATAGATGTGCCAAAATATCAGCAAATCGGATTTCACATGTTTCAATCTCCCCTCTTTATACATTCAAAAAAGCAAACCTTTTCAAAACAGCTAAATGTCTTGATGGTACAGTTAGATGCTGTGTTATCACAAAGACAGATCACCAATTTACTGTTAAATTATATTTTGGCTTGGAAACTGTGCATAACAGACCGCCTGTTTGTTTGTGCACATTTTTAACAATCATTACTGAAACCGGAGAGCCTTGGCGGCACAATAAAACAGGAATAGCAGAACAATGAAACAGGTCAGAGGCGCATCGCCTTATCAGAGCAGATCTTGAATCCCTCTGAGGTGTGAATCATCTTTACTTTCCAGCTGCTTTGAATTAGGAAGCATCTCTTATCTTCCCTCCTGCAGCTCTTGATCTATTGCTTTATGTTGACTGGAGAGCAATTTAGCTTTCGGTTAGAATTCGAGCCATGCATTCTACTTGGAGTGCGGGATGTTAAACTTGAAAGCTTGGCTCTCCCAGCAGGCTTCTACTTTCAGGATGGCAAGATAAAGCAGTCATCACAAAGGCCTCTCGCTTCAAACAAAGCATGGAGTAATGGACCTTCTAATAGGAACAAGCTTACTGAAACAGATGCATCAGAGTATCTCAGGTCAGCCAAGAGTGCTTGGACAGGCTAATGACGGTGGAAGAAATCGATACCGCATCAGGTATATTAGAAGTAATGGTAGTGGAATACCATAATACTCACTTTATAATCTGTACTGTATAATGTAGCTTTCTGTTTTAAATCTATTTGAAGACAAGTATTTTGCAACATACATACCTAGGTGTCTACATGGCTACATAGCTTGTAGTCTTCTACTTCACTGTCGACCAGTGGAATGGAGTGAAATCACCTTTGTACTCTGTTTGCATGTTTGTCTTTGTGCATGACAAACAAAACATTTATAAAAAACACTTGTCCATAGCACTACAGGTGGTCAAAATCTTCACAGGGGACCTTTAATTTAGCTCTGGAGCCCTGACACACCAGGTCGTGGTCAGTCGGTGTGCATCTTTTTGACTAGTTTTTGCATAGTATCCCGCATGGTTGGCTCTTGTAGGTACTTGTCAAAGGCAGGTTTTTCTTTTTTTCAACATGCTCAGTCTGTCTTTGGTGAGAGACATCACGGATTGGCAGTTCAGCTTAAGCAAATCAGTGCACAAGAAGAGAAACAGAAGTGAGGAAAATAGACAGGAAAGTGAACGAAAGGCTAAAATCAAGACTAGCGATGTGAATTAATAAGAAAGTATTAATACCAATGCCATTGTCAATTCTGCTTATCGATGCGATTCCTCAATATTTCCCGATCAATGTGTTACATCCCTGGTGTGCAGGGAAAAATTGGGTAGCTGATTATCTTAAAACATGGACAAGCCCTGTCCTATTTGTGTATGAGGTATCTTAATAGCAACCTTTTATAAAGCACTTGAAAGCAATACTTGAGTAAAAGTACAAATATCTTACCAGAAAATGACTTTTGTAGAGGTGAAAGTCGCCTTTCAGTATCGGATATTTACTGTACTTTAGTATCAAAAGTGATCTTCTAATATTAAATGTACTTAAGAATTGGAAGTAAAAGTAAAGGTACAAACAACTTTGATTATAACTTTATTGTGGCTTGAACAGGCTTATGATAACTAACGTTATTGTGATGCCCAGCAATGTGTAGTCACATTATGTGATTTCATTTTGTGTATGTGGTATAACTTGAATATGTATTTCCCTCTAACAGAGCCTAATTTATTTCTTATTTTTATTATTAGATGTGTACAATTCAATGGACCAGAACATTTGGAGCCGGTTCCAAATAGAAATGGCGTCTCGATTCTCAACCCTAGTCAAGAGGTTTTTAGATGTAAAATCTGCTGGTATGGACAGTTATTTTCTCTCACACAGGTGCAGAACATATAAGCTAGTTGGCCATTGGCCGTAGTCTTTGCGGTATGTTCAACTGCAACTTTTTTAGGCAAGTGTGTCAAGTATGGTGCCAGACAAAAGACCACAATTTTACCTAAATCATATATAGTTAGCATATCAGGCTCAGTTCTATAGTCAGAATAAATGCAAAATGTACTTTTTAGGTCTCAGCAGAGCCTGAGTACAGCTAAATGCTTTGAGCTAAATGCTAACATTATCATAGTAACATTTGTATGCATGTTAACACTCGGGTGTAAACATGTACTGTACACCCCTTGTATGTTATATAGGGTGCCAAAACGCTCCCTACCGTATATGTGGGCAGTTTATTATGACATGCATAACAACTGACACAGTCTGTGTTTCTGATCTCTCCATGCCATGTCATCTACAGTTTTACCCACTGGGATACACCAACTCACAGACTACATGTCACACAGTATTTTTTCTATTGTCCAAATATCTCTTGTTAGTGTGATTATACCACAGAAAACTGAAAACAGACCAGCTGACAGTTGAACATTGAGAGAGAGAGAGAGAGAGAGAGAGAGAGAGAGAGATATTGAAGGGACCTTGTGCCTCTTGGCGTGGAAATAGGACAGCCATCCAGTGACCCACTTCGCATGTATTATAGATTCCATTAACATGTCAGCGCGCTCATGCTCAAGTGAAACGTCTCACCACCCACATCCTCATACACTGCAGCTGCCAGCTCTTTTCTCCTCCTCTTCTCAACTTCTGTCATCCTCGCTGGTGTCTTCTTTTTATGTTTACTCTTTCTGGTCACTTTTGTGCTCCCCACTCTTTGTTTTAAGCCACTCAATCATCCAAACATACATATTGTTATTCACACAAGCCAACAAAATATACTCCCTAAGAGGCTCACTTGTCATCTATAATAAAGTAGCCTATAAAGGGGAGTAATCACCCTATTTTCACTAATGTGCATGCACACTTAACCGTCCCTGAGTCTATCTGTCCATGCATGAACCAGGCAGGGGTGTACGTTCAAATTCACATATTTAAAAAAATATGTGAATGCTGCTGTTTAGATATTTATACTAATTTAGCAACAATTAGTTAAATTCTTTTCAATAGTTGAATAAAAAAAAAGCATGTATATTGCAGTGTTATTGATGCACCAACACCACTTAAAATGTTAACTTACCTGATACTTGCATTTGCTTCTACCTTACAGTCTTTTCTTGTTCCGCATTTCCACAACATTTTATGGCATGGCTCTGTTCACTTCCACTAACTCTTTTTTTGGTTCCCATGTACAAAAGTTGTGGACAGCACTTGGCACTTTTTTTGGTTCCACCTCAGTTGAGGTTCCAAGCAATACTGGAGGGTGAAGTCAAAACACTGCAGACCACTGAATGATCAGAGAGAATCGCCACTGTACGACACAGGACATGCTGCACCTTTGGGAGATTTCTAATGATAAATAACAACAGACATTAGATGTGTGTTTTACATCCCTAAGTTGTGTGTGCAGGTGTTCCTTTTAGGGCCTGTCCACATGGAGACGCGTTTTCCTGTAACCACACAACTTTAGTATCGTTTTGGCCGACCGTCCACATGCAGCTGGCGTTATCGAAGCTTGAAAACGGTATCTTTTGAAAGTGGTTTCCAGAGTGAGAAGATTTGAAAACGCCCCCCATGGCGTTGTCGTCTGGACGGTGAAACCTCATACTCTGTTAAACGATGCCGTCATCCCCCCACCTCCGACCTCTAACCCCCGTGGTGTCACATAACAGCAACAAGGCTGCTGCGTGAGAGAAGAGAGACGGACCCATAGACTAACCTGTACTCTGAGCCACATACATGGGAATTAATAAAGTCAACCACAGATTTCTCCTTTTTCCCCTGGTTTTCTGAATAAGGCGCTAAATTGGTCACTAGTCACTTTTTATAAATAAAGTTGCTAAGAAGGTGAGACAGTGGCGCCTGTGAGTGCTTTGGGACGGGGAAGGGGCTCACAGCAGCACCCTCTGCTTGTTGAGGACACTAACTGCAGAGTGATTCGTGCATCAGAGTCTCAAAAACACCACAAAAGTCGCCACTAACACCAGTGACACATTTCTCTCTAGGATGGAGGAGGATTTGGGAAGTCTCCAGATTTGGAGAGAAACTCTCTGGTGTTTGGATTCTACACATAGACTGTATGATTCTCCACAGCGTCTCCTTGTCTCTTCTTCTCTGTTGTCAGTGTATTTCTGTGGTAGTTACAGCGCCACATCCAGGCCTGGCATGTGTACTACAACATTTTTAGTCAGTTTCACTGGTTTCGTGTGGACGCAGATATTTCTTGAGCCGAGGCTGTGTGGACGGAAAACTTTTTAAGAATGACAGAGAAAAAAAAGGTTGTTTTTCGATAAGTTACTGTTCCTTTTACAGCATAATTACCGGACACAGTGACAACCATTTTAAAAGTGAGGGGGAGGTAAGAAATTCATTTTCACATGTCTTATTTTCCCCATGAGCTGTTAGTGATTGAATGATGAGTTGCAATTATAATTGGGGTTTTTTTTGCATATTGACTAAATCAGTGAGTTTGCACCACTATTGTATCCATTTTGCACTCCTCAAAATGATGGCAGGCCTTAAAAACAGAAAGACCATCTGTAACTAACTAATTTTGTTAATGATATTGCAGGTTTTATAATGTGTTAGTGCAGTGGTTTGGAAGGTTAATGTGTTTGCCATTGCAGGCCAAATAAAGGATACAATTCAGGATGCAAGACAGAAAGAAAAATGAGCAGCTCGTAATTATCATTTTACATTGCAGAGACATTTTCTCAACCTTCAAACATCTTTTCCTTCCTCTATACTTCTCGGCATACTGCATGCATGCCTTTTTTGTATACGCATGTTCATACATATGCATGGAAGCGCACACACTCTCCACTCTGCACCTATTAAAGTGATAAACAACTCAGGGATGTATGACTGTGTCCTCTCTTTAAAACAGCTCTTTTGTCTCCGAAGATAATATCTCAACCACAGACAAAAAAAGACTATTAAGATTGTTTTGTAGCAGAGTAACCCATGGCCTTAAACTCCTACCCTCAGGGCTGCTTTCCTCTCATCTAATCTAAACACACACAACAAAGCCGAGCCTAAGTGCACATTTGTCCTGATAGCACCTAAGAACAACAGATAATCTGCAATTAAATGAACAGCCCTTTTGGAAAGGTTTGTGTTTAGGGATAGCATTTGACCAATTTCTTTGTAAACTATTTGCCATTTCCCTTTTCTCATTTTGTTTTTTCTTTTGCATGTTCAGTTTATAAACAGACATGCAAACTGTCCCTTTAACCCCTTCCTTCCCTTCAGGTTGTATTGTAATAGTGACCAAAGCGTGAGACTCACACAAGTCTGAAGGCTCTCAAGAGTTGATCCTTACATACACAAACACACACTAAGCCCCCAACCCTCACCCTGCACCGTCCTCCTCTGCACCCTTCATCCCCACCCACCTCTCTCCCTCCATGCTCTGCATGCCTCCCATGCTTTAAAGGCATAGGCTTTCTCCATAGATGTACTCATATGTGCTAAAGATTGATAGACGGACGGCTGAAGTAGCAGCAGGGATGTGGCCACAGAGAGGCAGCCTGCCTCGCACAGCTGTTCACGCAAGTCGCTTTAATCTAGTGGTGAACAGGCGGGATCAGGGCTGGGCACCACAGATCCTGCCTCAGCTGCCCTGGATGGGCGGTGCCCGGCTGTCAGAGGGATTAACAGGGAGAGATGGACAGAGAGAGTCGGGGAGGGAGGGGCAGACAAAGGGAGAAAGAGGATTCAGTTCCACAGGGAACCACTCTTGCTACAGGGCCGCAGGGGGATCAGGCTCCAGTAATCGGATGAAAGGTGAAACATGACGAATGCAGTAACACCTTTTAGGGGTGGCACAGTGATTTGCTGATCAACACTCACAGCAGGGTGGTTTGATCCAGAGTGTTGGTGCAGAGTGTACATACAGTATATAGTTCACATGCTGTACATGTGAGTGCTGGGGTATTGATTTCCCTTTTATGGTGCATGTTTAAGACCTCAGTATGCTAAAAACCAAGTGTTTGTCAGATCAGTTCACCACAACAAATCAATTTGTATCTGTGGAAGTTAGGGGCTGTGGATAACACCTTATTTTATAACTAAGGTGTTAAAGGAGACAGGGTTTCTCTCTTAAGTCCCCTTAAGTCCCCTTTTCCCTTCTTCACTGCACTTCCCTTTGTCACTTTTAATGATTGCGACATCATGAATACCTTCAAAGGAGACTGAAAGAAAGTGTGTTTAGTTGTCGTTATTTGAACAGTTAATTATGTCCCTTCTCTATGAAAGCAGGTCTTTTGCTTGTTTGAGGGTAGCCATTTGGAACAGCTATAACACAGTTAAACCATATACTGCATATAAAGATGGACGGCTTGACAGCTCCCCAAAAGAGAAGCCAAAACAAGGGGCTTTATTTTTGTAGCTGATGGTTTTCTTGCGCATTATTAGCATTGCAGTGCCGTTACCAAATAAAGTGGTTTAAATAATCTGGCTAATCTGTTGGCTTGTCTTCAACCTGTATGACTGTGAGACTGCTTCACTTGTTGCCCTGTTGAACATACTTTTTAGTGAGATAACCACTTCCCCAGATCTCACCAATGACCTTAGTGCCTTAGTTGTGTCAATATAACTGATACAGCCAATGGCTAGGGCTGTAATACACTGTTGTTTTCCTTTGAGTTGGGCCTAAAATCTTTCAGGGTTGCCATGAAAAATCAAATTCAACATGAGACATAATTTGGTGCTAAAGTAACAAGCATAGGTGTAATTCATTTAGAAGAGCCAGGCAAACCAGAGATGAGAAACTGTGGGTTTTCTCGAGACGAAGTAGCAATCCATCAATGTTTTTTTGTTTTTTTTACTCTCACCCAGTGTGGTTGTATGCTTATACTTGTGGCCTGTGTTGTATCCATACATAGACAATGGGTAGAACATCTCATGCATACTGCCTGGATAAGGTGTATTATTCTGTCTGGTGCGTCCCCTGCTAAAAATGTATTCACTACGGTGCTTCAGATGACCTGTTACATCATGTTACACACTGTACATGCAGCACAAACCATTCACACATACACACTTTGAGGCGCCAAGAGCACCAGGGCAACCCCCGGTATGCAAACAGAAGAGATATTTGATCACCCCCTACACACACACACATAAACACACACGAAACAGCTCCTGATATAGAGTCACAGCAGCAGTGACTCGACGACATGCCGACTTTGACAAAACACAACTACAGTTTACGATCTGGCAGTTATGGGACATTTTCTCTAAATTCCAATAAGCCGGGATTGGCTTTTTGGCTCTAGAGAGAAATAGGCCTCTGTGTGTCGGCCCCAGGCATCAGTTAGATTGATCAGACTGCCGGTGCAGATGGCAGCAGAGATGCAATCTGGCACAGTGTTGGGGCTGCCATCATGATGTTGCTGGTCAGCGTTGACGGGGACTCTGCCACACCAGATGACTCTGGTTCCACTTTTTGTTCTCCCTGTCAGCTGTTCAGGAGAACAGACCCGCCATGAAATGTTCCTCAGCAGATCCACCACGGTGGAGTCCTGAAATAGGATGGTTAAATATGTAATGTGCCCACAGCAGCTGATTTCTGATGCAGTTGTTAGTGTGCTACTTTTTGACACCAAGCTTCAGGGAAGGTAATTACAGTAATCTGCATTTGCGCTGAGAAGCGGCAAAGCATTTGATGGGAATTCTTTGTTGGTGATTACATGCTCGCTCTGCAAGACAGTTCATTTGCATCTTAATTTGTTGGGTATTTTGGTGTCCCAGCCCTACCTGTGATTTGAAATGATTCTAGTTATTTTAAATGACAGAGCATACCATATGATTGGTGACATTAGACATGGCCTGCAGGAAAGACTTACTGGTGTATTTTACCACCTATTGCATAACCGTACAGTCCTTTTGGATAAAATGGACATTTTAAAGCTGCATTGGCTCCGATAACGCCGGCTCCGTGTGGATGGTCGGCCAAAATTATGCTAAAGTTGTGCGGTTATAGGAAAACGCATCTCCGTGTGGACGGGCCCTTACTCTATTTTCAGCTTTGTTTTGGTTTTCCAACAACTGAAAGAAATAACAGGCTTTTAGGTGCTATAAGAGTTTTTTCATTCTACAACTGCCTGTTGTGTCTAGCAACAAAACGTACGGGATATTCATTTGTTTACAATCAAAGCAACCAACAAAGAAGCAAAAAAGCTCCTTCAAACTGCAGTCTGGTGATAATTCCCTCGGGATACATCACTGCCATTGACCCCTTTCACATTACACACAGTCATTTGATCATATGTTAATATACAAATCTTTATTTATGAGTGCAGATTCAAAGGCACATGTTGAACTTGTGTTATGTTAATGACTTTGAATGCAGTCTGTTATTAATCATATGGTAGCCTGTAACAGCCTGGCCTGTCTTTCTAGGCATCATTGGCATTTCAACATGTGCTCTCTAAACCTGTTGTTGGAATTCCCATTTGTTTCCCCAACCATCACGTCAAGATAGAATGTGGAAAGAATGGAGGACTGCTTTGAAATACCCATTCCCAAAACAGATTAGGGAAGAGATGTTCAGTGATGAATATGTTTACACTATTAAAAAGGACTGCTCTTACAAATTGGAACGCTCTCTTTGTGCTCTTGTGACTATAAATGTAAAGCCTGGATAAGGGTTCAAAGTTGAATCATTCATTTCATTGAGGACCAATGAAGAGACAAATGAAAAAACAAAAGGTGGACAAAAGAGCAGCCGTCTACGAGAGGACCTGTTTGCTTTAATGTAGTGATGGGGAAATAACGCTTCATGAAGCTTCACTTCCACTTTCCTTATTTTCTGAGCCCACTAGATGGAGCTCAGAAAAGAGCTTTAATGAATGGTAATTCACTGTGCTTGCAACCCTTTGTTAAATAGAGAGCTCTATTTAGTTTAAAGAAAAGGCTAGTGTATTGTCTTGTGCCCATGCGGCATGCTCTGGTGCTGAAAAACAAAGCCAACAAGGAAGTGCCAAGAAAAGCAGTTCCTTGAGTGGCCAAATGTTAAAATAACTAACTTTAAAGCAGAAACAAACATGTTTACGGCCTGTTGCAAAAAAAACCTGTTTGGTCTGTTCAGATAATTTCTCCATTCATGACAACTGTACAGGGGCTTACTTTTTTATAAGTCACCCGTTTAAATAATATTAAGGCTTTAAGTTCTGCATAATTAAGGGTGTGGTTGCTTTGAGTGACAGGTGGGTTGCGTCACAGGAGTCTGTAGGCTTCAATCGACCCGCCTCAGCTCCATCCACGCTGCAACTCTATTGCACATTTTTGAGTTAGCTGCTAAACCAATCCGGTGATGGCCAGAGCCGTCGACTGTGAGCTTCATTTAGGCTCTTCAGAAACCTATTAGTGACTTCACCGAGACTATGTCCATATTTTATACAGTCTATGCTTGTGCCTTTATGACCCTTTAGCTGTTGACTTAAATGCACAGTCGGCAACATTTGTTTGATTATTTACACTGAAGCCGTCACTATGCTCCGATAGAAAAACATAAATCATCCAGTTTTAGAAAAAAATGCGACTCTACGTGCTCGTAGAGCCTGTTGTTTGTTTTGCAAAAACCCACAGCTGACTCTCGGTACAGTTCGTGCACACACCACAGATCCCCCCTCCCTGCTCTCGCATGTTACAATATTGCAGGCACACGCCTCAAGCTAGGTGTACGCTAAATTATGTTAGCAGTTGCTATCTATGAGTAAGTTAGCCAGCCTACCTCTATGTAGCGTGTAATCCATTCCGTTTATTGATTGAGAGAAGATGCGGGTGCATTCACAGGAATCTGGTGCATGTGCACTGACGAACTCGATGCAACGGAGCGGAGGAGCTCGTGGTAGAGTTGTAAACATTCAAAATTTGACTGAGTCAACTCAATCTGCCAGACTTGCCCACTGCAGGTTTCATAAGAGAGCACCCTGTGGATTTTTATTTTCTTATTTGGTCGATAGTATTCTTGACATCTCCTTCTTTCCTTCTCTGTGCTGTTCTGTCCTTTACACTGTTACATCCTGTTATCCTCTCACCATCTATTATAATATTCTGACTGCAGGAATCAGTTTAATGTTACCAAGACAATTTCTCTACATTTATTGCAGGTGGTTATTCAAGAAATCGGACTATTGATTCAAGTGCACATCTAAGCCCCTGCCTTTATCTTCTCCTATTAGGGTCCACTCATGTCGGGGATCCGCGGGCCACATCGAACCCCAGCTCGCCCTCCTCCTCTCCGCACACTCCCAGTGCCCTGGGCAGTGGCAGCTCTGATCCTGTGCTGAACGGAGGCCTGTGCTCTGCCGCCTACTGCAGCTCAGCAGGGGGTGAGTGCACCCAGATACTGCTGCAGAATCACACAATCAATCACCCCACAGGGGACTTAGTGAAAACTATTATGGGATAGTGAGCAGATGTCATCCTGCAGTAGTTAGCAACAATAGCCAGCACTTGATGGTCCAACCGCAGCTGCAGCTGGATGTAGGAAAATGTTTGGCACGTGTCACATAGCACTGTTATGTAAATGGAACTAATGCTTTTTTAGGTAGGGCTGACTTAAACCTGATACAAAACTTTCTACACATGGTTGAATTTTCAGCCCTACAATCAGGCAATGTTAACCCTGTCTACAAAGCTCTGACTGCTCGATTGTTACTACAATAAAAAAAAAAAAACTGTCAGCTGTCAACAAGCACATCATTAGATTGATTTTGAATGTAGGTTTCTATCTGCTCCTGACAGATTTAGTCATTTTAAAAAAACATAACATCTAACTGTGGCTAAGATTTATGGAACACAAAGGTCCCCATTATTTCATTACTGTAGTGTTCTCGTGCAGTGTGTTGAAACGCTGACTGAACACCGAGTTAAACCACAACCAATGAAGACAGAGTCATAGTTATTAGACCGTTTACTGACAACATTCGGGGAAAACTGCAAATAAACTAGTAAAGTAATCAGCATGTGTACACACATTACACTGTACACAGTTTTAATTACACCTTGCTGTACTGCACTGAAGTTAGCTGCTAGCATGGCTTTTAACTTGTACAACTTATAAATATTGTAAGTTATATAGGCTAGGCAGGGGCTTAGCCTATATAACTTAACTTATCAAAGGACATATTGATTAGCTTACGCAGGAGGATTAGCCTGAACCGACAACATCCATGTAGGCTTTTGGTGGCACTGTAGAGATTTTAGCATAGCAACGCAAAGTCCGCGGTAGCGAGCTCTAAAACCGGACGTAAGACCGGAAGTGACTAAACTAAACTGGTTTAACTGTGTTTCCAAACAGAAATAGGCATTAATAAACCGTTTAAAGAATAAGGACAACAATATTAAATTAATGACTTAAGGTCAACACAATTACATTTGCACACGTCTGTGTAAAAGTAAAAGTAAAGTATATCAAGTTCACCTGTTCTCTTCCATATCTCCTCATTTTATTGTAATTTCACCACAGGAACAACCCCAAATTCACCAGTCAGCCTCCCCAAGTCCCCTACGTTTCCCGCAGGCCGTGGGCCATGGTCCGACGAGTGCTCCATCTGCTACGAGAACACAGTGGACACGGTCATCTACGCCTGCGGACACATGTGTCTGTGCTACACCTGCGGCCTCAAACTCAAGAAGATGTCCAACGCCTGCTGTCCCATCTGCAGAAGGCAGATCAAAGACATTATCAAGACCTACCGGAGCACATAAGGGGACGAAGGCTAACAGATAAATGGCTTCTCTAAGAACAGCAAAATCCCAGAGGGGGAAGAAATGTCTCAGTTCAGGGAATATGAACTCTGGTACTTAAATTTGGTATTTTCATACAATTGTTTGGTTCACTCGTATGACCTTTTCCAAAGCCGGTAGCGCTTCAATGGGAAGGTCTCTTGTCACAGCCTCCCCACACACAGGCGCCACTTGAAGTGGTAGGAGGCTCCACTGAGAACTTTGTTTGCTCCCTCATGTGATCTTGGAAGACTTTAAAGGAGAGGGAATAACTGAAATGATTCCAAAATCCTCTCATTTGTTTAGCTATGTGGTAAGATTGAGAGACTGTCACCTATTTGCAGAGAAGCAAGTGAGTCACTTTGGGGCTGAGTGTCTCAATCATTATTCTCTTCGAGGGTGGCTGAAGCTCGGAAATATGCTGTCAACCTGATGCGTATTACACTTTCTGACAGGTAATCATCTCAGTATGTCACAACTTGTGTCTGTGTGTTACTGAGCATCGGAAAAAGAGAAGTCAGTCTGGCATCGTAATGATGGAAGTGATGGATTTCTGTAATTGTCGTGGTGATTATCAGTGAGTGATGTGCTTAGAGATGCAAGGCGATGCTGAGTATATTAAGTAGGATTGTAACACTTGTGCTCATATAATCTAATGTACCTTTATGGTAGTTCTATTGCAAGTGTCGGTGGTAGCTATGTTGTTGTGCTAGCTAGCTGCTTGCTCTGCAATGTGGTATGTTGCACTGAAATCCACTCCAAAATGCCCAGTTATAGACAGAGAGGATAAAGACCTTCATCGGTTCAATCTACAAACCTGCATTTAGCAGACTCAGCAGCTCCGAATCTATACAAGGAAACAGGAAGTGGAAAAACAGTCATTTGGATTCTCCTCAGGGCCAACATTCTTTTTTTAAGAAGATGTGAAATGTTTTCCCAAACTTGACCTATAACCATGCCTGATACACTGTGAGCACTCATGACCAATTGACAGATCCTCTAAAGTAGTTCCCATAACAACACAAAAAGTCAAAGGATTGTTGCCATGGTATCAGAAGCCACCACAGATAAAACACAGCCTCCTGCCTTAAACCAGAGATGGTTCATTTGTTACATGCGGATGTATCATATTCTGCGTTTTCTGACCTTTTCCGAAACCCCTCGACACATTACCAAATAATGCTGTGTGGCACAAACTGCCACAAAATGTTCACTCAGAGGCGAAAAAGCACACAAATAAAAAACAATATTTTTGTACCATAACTCCATGACATTTCCGATATTTGAATTAAGAATTTTAATAACCTTTGTGGCAGGCCTTTCACCAGCAGCAAAGATCATTTACTGAAATCAGTTGAGGGGCAGGGTTTTAAAAAAGAAAAGGCTCATATTTTGAATATTTGTATGATTCCTATTCCCTCATTTCAGAATAAAATGTCCCATCCCCCAGAAATGTCACGTCTAAAAACAGCCATAGCTTAATCCATAATCCATAGCTTCAAACAGGACACCACCTTTTTTGTTTTGTTCGTTTTAAAATGACACCGTACTTCATTTAGATAATGGACTAAAGGGGCTAGAACCTACGCTGCTATGGTATTCTCCAGCTGTCCTTTCTGGGCAAACGCTGACAGTGATGTTTCACACATCCCCCCTCCCACATTACAGATAGATGACGCTACTGCTTGAAGTGTTAATTCACATTTGAATGTTAACTTATGTATTTAGAGGGATTTTTATGTTTGCTTCAATTGAAAAAAGAAAAAAAAAACAAAGAAAAAAGTTTTGTCTGTTTTTTTTAAGTTTCATTTGATTGATAATCATGGTTCTAAGATTTGTTTTCCTGTTTATTCAAAACCATGAGAAACTAAACGTATTCTTGTTTCTAATAGTGAGAACATAGAGGTTTCCTTGTTCCTCGCAGCAGTAAGAGATATTGCAGTACACAATCAAAGCCTCATTGCTTCGGGGAGCAAGATATAGACTTGGTTTTATCAAAATCCTTGAATTTCAGGAGATCTGTTTTTTTGTAATTTATCTTCTTGTGTGCAAGCCCACGTTAGGGAGCCCTACTACCCGCTCTGTATTTATATCTCTTATCATTATGTAGTCTGAAAGCCATCACTGTATGGTAATGATAAATGTCACTTTATAAAGCTACTGATTGTAATCTGTAAATGTTTAGGCCAGCGTTGCTCTCTGAGACTTAACCATGGTTTATTTTTGACACTCCGACCAAATTAAATCATTGATTCAATCATCTTTTTTTTCTTCTTTTTATATACAGTATATGTATATATATTGTATAAATGTAAGTCACTTGGTGCAAAATCCTGTGTTGAGTTTGGGCTTTTTATCCATCATCAATTTACATCCCTCCCTTTTTGGACCATATTATTGATATAAATCATTTGGCCGGAGATTTTCATCAGTAAGTTATTCTATTTTTTTGCATCCAGAATAGTCCACAGGCTCCATGAATGTTACTGATCCTACTATTTTTTTGTCCATCATTAATGTGTGGAATAATTCTTCCAGACTTGCGTTTCCTGTGTGTTTGCTTTCTTTTTCATTGCCACTATACCGATATGACTCCTCTGTGTCGGGCCAATCCCACAGCAGCACATTTAGAGATTCTTTCTGTAGAGCTTTGTACTTTTTGTCATGCATGAGTAATCTGCGTGAACATCGGGACCAACAGTAGACGAACATCAGAGTGGAGTGCTGTTAGTGTTCATGAAGACTGGAACCAGTGGCTAGAATTTCTATATATGTGGCCATTGTTGTGACACAGCAGCTCAAGTACTTTGCAAACCTGTATTTTCTTTCTTTTTCATTTTAAACAACAAGTGTTTGTTTGTGAACTCTGTTCAGTGAGTTGGACGATTGTGTTCAATAAAATTTCCAGATGTGTTTGAGCAAAAAAGAATCTGTTTCATTATTGAAAGGTTAGTTTACTTATAACAGGGACAGTTCCAGATGGTTGCGGCCCACCTCAACCCCAGTGTAAGGGATCAAAACCGTTGTAGGCCGCAAATCCAAAACTACACTGTAGCCCATAAACTTGAAATCATTTATCTTTTAATTTCATTTGTATGATTTAATTTTTACTGCGATGTTTGGAAGAGATTGATCAATAAAGGTTTCAGAATCAGAATCAGAATCAGGTTTATTGCCAGACAATTTTCATTGCAAGGAATTTGACTTGATTTGACAGTGCCTACATAAATATAAACATGAACACAAGCAAGACTAAACATATGGCATTGAATTATATACATGAATATATACACTTTATTTATCAAAAATGAATCACATAAATAAGTCACAATCCCTTCATGAGAAGAGGTAACAATGTTAATGCTTAAACAATCCGTAGAACTGAAAACTGACCGGGAAACTACAGTCAGGTGATTATTTTTCATGGGTTTGTTACTACAAGCGACACCTCTTCCACTACATATAGTCATTTGATTCCTTAATAACATAAAAGTATTTGTTAGTGCAGCTTTAACCGAAAGTAGTCTACTTGCTTGTACTTCCTAACATCCCCAATACAGCTTGTGCTATGACTGAACATTACCAGTCACATGTGATCATTAGGTCACTTATACTTAACAAAGTCCAGCTGGGACAACGGCTAATCAAGTCATCTGATTAAAGCTCGGGTCATCGCAAAAAGAAAGTTTTATACAGATTACGGGACCTTCTAAGATACCTCCAAAGTGGTATATTTTGTCAGTGTGCACAATTAAAAATAAATGAATAAACCAAACACCACCTGAGGTCTACATACTAGCTTTTTCTGGAGCTTCCGTTAATATCACATGGGTCTGTGTGGTTTGAATTTCATGTAACTGTAGATGTTCAAACTTTTCATTATTCTGAGCACTTAGTAAAATCATCAGAGGTTGGATGGCCCTGAGAAATGACCCCTTCACCGTACTGCCCCAAGCTAATCAGTGTTAGCCACGGCCAGCTGTTAGCGACTGTTAGCAACTCTCCAGGATATCTCCATTAATAATTTAAACGCGAAAAAAACTTTCCCGATTGCTTATTTGATGTATGCAAGTGTCGAAAAAGAACATGGGATGATTTTACGCCGGAATTACACTTTAAAGGACTTCTTGTCCATGTTTGTTTTCATGTGATATGGTCAAAAGCTCTAGAACTTGTGTGTAAGTGGAACTTTTGTCAACTGCACTTTCCATGGTCAGTAATCATCTGTGAAGCTAATCCGAACATGAATAAAAAGTCCTGAAAGCACTGAGAACAATTGAAATTTCAGCATCAACTGTTTCATGACTACTGTGCAGATCCATCTGCTGATGAAGAATGTGTGATCGGTCAAAAGCTCCAGCTAACGCCAGTAAGAGGACCTTGAGCAAAGACTGCTTTGTCCACTGACTCCATGGTCAAGAATGATCTGTTACGCTCAGTTACTTCCTTTTCTCTTGCAATGCTGTCAGACTGTTGACTTGTGTATATTTTATGAAATTGCTCATATGCAGTGTATCATCATGCAACACTGAATGTGCAGCAACATGAGCGATCAGTGTGCCTGCAGTGCAGAATCAGGATAGGAACAAAACTGCTTTGTTACAAGATCGTAACTTGAATAGGATAAAAATAAAAATAAAAACCAATACATATTACCATATCTATTCCCTTTTTCTATTACATTTTTTTCTGAAATGTTATGTTTAAGTATAAAAATAAGGCATTATCTTATTGAAAACATGCCTTTGTATTCATTTCCAGAACCGAAATGTGAAAACTGGATAAAGCAGGTTCAAAATTCTTGTTTCATTTTGTTGACATATTAGATTCAAAGGCTCTTACAGGGGGTATTTTGATATCTCCTTTTATCACTCCATAAATCCAAAAATACTGCCCAATGGCCATAAATATCCAATTTTCTCCATGTTTTTAGGAATAAAATGTTGAATAAATCTTTCTGTGAAACCCATCACAATATAGATAGAAATGAAATGTACCATTTTGTGTGTGTAAGTGCCAGTGAAGTGGAGATTTCTGGCTCTTAATAAGAAAAAACGTATTGTAGGAAAACAAAGATATGGGTTGTAAAATGTCATACATTTTGCAAGACACTACAGGTGAACATGGTAAAAAGAAATTAACTATTACATATCACCATGAAACTTTCCAAGTTGATTATGACAGTTATGTTTGTATTTTATTTTTCCGACATGCTGTGTTTAAATATGCAAATGAGGCATTATCTAATGGTAACTTCTGGTGAATTTAAGAGAAATCTACAGATGCAAACGATACAAGATAAATGAGGTGAAGACATAAAGACATCAGAATCAGAATCATCTTTATTGTCATTATACTTAGTACGTTGACATTTTGTGTGGCCTCCTTCCTTTCGCATATCAAAACAATAAATGACATCAAAGTAGAAACACAAAGACAAAGTCAGTATGCAGATGTTGGCAAAGAGTGTGAATGTACCAAAATGCTTTAAAAAGTGTTTAAAATGATTCAAATGTATTGACCTTTTCAACGGAATTCCATTGCTAGGCTTGGCCCTGGTCAACTTCCTGTCAGTTTATGTCATTCACATGAACTGCAACAGGAAACGAACAAGGGCACATTAAGGATGTTTATGTTTACATCTTTGAAAAGCTCATGTTTTCATTGCAAGTCAGAAAACATTTGATCACCACAATGTTTTTAAAGAAATTGTATACTGTATACCATGCTTTGCGTTTTATTACTGGTTGCAGCTGTCCTGTACATCACTGCTCCTTATATGCCGTTGCATATTGTCCATCTTTGTATGTCTGTACGATCTCTCACTGGCTGACTTTTATTTATAAATCTATTCTTGGACTTCCGCCTACATAATTGTGTTTACACATGTGTAGAAACCTTAGCCAACATGGCCTGTGTTCTCAGGACATGCAGGTTCCAGAGTCAGAAGTAAACTGGGCCAAAAGACTTTTACATTTTCTGCCCTGTTTTCCTGGAACGATGTGCAGAAGGACTTGAAATTGACACATCTCGTAACTCTGCGGGAGTTCAAGACAATTCTAAAAGACAGAGAAATAAGGAATTGGATCATGTCATTGCACTGTGTAATCTTTGAATGACACTTTTTTTTATGTAGTGTTTGATCGTATTTTATTTGTGTCTTGTGTGTAACCATTCTGCTTGTGTGCTGCCGTCTTGGCAGCAGGTAAGAAAACTAATTTAGATTAAAACCTCTTTTCCAAGAGTGACCTCTCTTGGAAAAGAGGTTTTAATCTAAATTAGTTTTCTTACCTGCTTAAATAAAGGATATTGATTGATGACAAAATTTACAAAATGGTAAGGGTTTTTTTTGTTTTTTGTTTAAAAGTTTTATTTGTTTTAAAGTTATAAGAGTCTATGTCTAAGAGAAGTCTACGTCTATAAGAGAGGGACAACAACCAGGGTGGGTACCTGAGGTTCTGCCAATAGTGCATGTTATGGAAGCAAAAAAATCTCAAAATTAACCAGAGCATGAAAACGCACTTTCCCCTGTAGTGTCTCCTCTTAGGTTCCATAACAAAAGTAAGTTATAATAAGCCAACTTTGACTTTTGCTTCACACGGGACACAGACATAAACAGAGGTCTCCTGGGTGAAAGTCCTGTGTTCGTTTGACCCACCCATCCATCCTCTACCTCCTATCTATGTTGACTTAATTCTATGTCACCTGACTTCCTCCTTAGAGGCAGGTCTGCACGTCCTGGATCACAATTACATGTTTGAAGTAAATAGTGCATTACTTTTCATAGGAAAAAGTTTGTTTCAAACAGCTGAAACATTTCTTCTACTCCACATCATGTACCGTGGTCTTTCTTCTTTGCTGGTATAATACTGGACTTCCTAATTTAAAGGTTGATTATGGAGAATGAGCAGAACATGGCCATCTAGTGTCTCAAGATCGTACTCTCAACAACAAAAAAATTATATGTTTAATTTAAAGCACTCAGGTTGCCAGGTTCGTTGCCGAGTGTGTCGAGTGATCAGCCTGCTCCATGTCAGTGATGAATCATACAGGGTAACCACTAATTTGGACTAATCAATTCATTTTACAACCGTATTTAATGTTAGCCAGTCTTCAACTGGAACTCTTTATTTGAGTGCTGTGTAAAATTAAAATGGTCTTAGCGATCAAGGAGAAACGTAGCCATTTGTGCGTTTAAATGCCGTTTCTCTCCTTTCTCTCAGTCCATGGAGTGAATGCTTGGCCTTTATTGACTTAGGTTTTTGCCTGGCCCCGCTCACTCAGCTGCTGGGACAAATAACGCCCCCTTCACTGAGGCTCCAAAGCAGCTGCAGGATTCGCGAACTCCATTTCACCCAGTGCCAGCCTACAGTAGCTGCACCCAACAACAGACAACCCTGGCAACCAGCAACGGCCAACCCTATTGGCTGTTACAATGGAAACAGAACGGGACAGGAAGTCATTTTCAAATCCGTCAAAAAAAAACATTTGTTTAATGAAAAGCAATACTTTCATTCTGTGCACCTCAAAACGTCCCATTTTTAAATGTTGCTTTTAATAAAGATTCTACATATTCAACCTTTAATTGTTAATAGTGTTTATATGAACTTAACCTTTGACACTGAGACCTAAAGAAACTGAAATGTGAGTTGGCCTGTAACACATGTAGCCAGCTGTGCCCTATGAAGTCCAGGTGAAAAACAATGCCAAGTCATCTGGGGGTCCCGGCCTCTGTTACATCATGTACCATGGCCTGGACCATGGCAGCCACAGCTGCTGGGGGGCTTCATGGTGACAGGTAAGGGATTAGAAGATTAGTGGACTACATACACCCCACTTTCAAACACTAGTTAGACGTCTCATCTCATCTCATCTTCATCCGCTTATCCGGGGTCGGGTCGCGGGGGCAGCAGCTTTAGCAGGGGACCCCAAACTTCCCTTTCCCGGGCCACATTAACCAGCTCTAACTGGGGGATCCTGAGGCGTTCCAAGGCCAGTGTGGAGATATAATCTCTCCACCTAGTCCTGGGTCTTCCCCGAGGCCTCCTCCCAGCTGGACGTGCCTGGAACACCTCCCTAGTGAGGCGCTCAGGGGGCATCCTTACTAGATGCCCGAACCACCTCAATTGGCTCCTTTCAACGCTAAGGAGCAGCGGCTCTACTCCGAGTTCCTCACGGATGGCTGAACTTCTCACCGTATCTCTAAGGGAGACTCCAGCCCCCCTGCTGAGAAAACCCATTTCGTCCGCTTGTCCCCGCGACCTCGTTCTTTCGGTCATGACCCAGCTTTCATGACCATAGGTGAGGAAAGGAATGAAGATTGACCGGTAGATCGAGAGCTTTGCCTTCCGGCTCAGCTCTCTTTTCGTCACAATGGTGCGTTAGAGTGACTGCAACACCGCCCCCGCTGCTCCGATTCTCCGGCCAAACTCACGCTCCATCGTCCCCTCACTCGTGAACATGGTCTCAAGGTACTTGAACTCCTTCACTTGGGGTAAGGACTCATTCCCTACCTGGAGTAAGCAATCCACCGGTTTCCTGCTGAGAGCCATGGCCTCAGATTTAGAGGTGCTGATCCTCATCCCAGCCGTTTCACACTCGGCTGCGAACCGATCCAGTGAGTGCTGAAGGTCACTGACCGACGATGCCATCAGGACCACATCATTTGCGAAAAGCAGAGACGAGATCCTCAGACCACCGAACTGCAACCCCTCCCCACCACGACTACGCCTTGATATCCTGTCCATCAAAATCACGAACAGGATTGGTGACAAAGCGCACCCCTGGCGGAGGCCAACCCCCACCGGAAACGAATCCGACCGGATCCTCGGCAGTAAGTCAAGACGCGCTCTTACTAAAATGACTGCACTAGAGAATTCATGACGCACCTCATCCAGACGTCTTTTCAGAGCTGCTCGATAGCCATCTGTCAGCCGTAGACATCTCATGACATCTCCTTATAAAAGAACTGACTAAGGAATATGAATAAAATGAGTAATAATCTCATGCAAAAGATAATCAGGATGAATGTATCTAATACTTGTCATTGTTCCACTGAGCATTCATAACCCTGCCACAGATCATCATCCTTCAATGTTCACAACCAATGGTATTAGTTATGCTGTATAAAAAAGTACCAATCATAATAGAATTTCATTCCAAGACTCAACGTCAACGAACATATTGAGTTTTGTAATGTGCTGATGTATTCATATGAAAGTCTGTCTGTGCTGGCTGTCTTTCCTATCAGCACTGATGCTGTCTGGAGAGGGTACGAGGCAAGACCGGTTCAAGAGAGCCATCTAGTGGAGAGACGTGTCAACACATGAAGGGTTTCACTGGAAAAACATTACTTTGGATGAAAAAAAAATGTGATTACCTGTTTCGATCCTTTTTTTTTTTTAACTCAAGGTCCACTTAGCAGCATCTCCTAGCATTTTCAGGATGGACATGCCCTGTGTCCTCACATATACAATAAGACCATCCTTAAACAGAGAAAGAGGTTTCCATCTCCCCCGTACTGTACCAACTGTAATTGTGTGACCAAATTCCCTAATCTTGTTACAGGATGAGAACTGAAAAATCTCTGACAAAAGATGGCTCTGGAAAAAGCTAGTTATGGGCAGTGAAGCAACTTTTTCTTTGTTTATACTGGAAACTAGTATTTCATTAGGTAATAGGTCAGGTTTTAGGCTACCGGATCTTACATGTTCAGTCTTTTACAAAATGCAACTGATTAAAGCTGCACTAATCAATATTTTTACATTAACAATGGTTAAGATGACTATGTGTAGTGTGAGAGGTGTCGCTTGTAGTGACAAACCCATAAAAAATCGTCACCTGGCTGCATTTCCCCTCAGTTCTATGAAGCTTTCTATCATTTTTTTTTTGCCAACAACTTTACTGTTATGATTCACTCTCACAGCTCTAATTATCGTTTCCAGCTGCAGCAGGCAGCGTATCCTGTGTATCCAACAACAAGCTCTGATATACTGGCACAATAAGGCGAATCAAGATAAATGTCTCAATCTGTAATATTACTGTCACATACTATCAAGCTTTATCACAAGCAACAAGAGGGTTTGCTGCTTTTTATCCGCGGTAGCACAATGTGACTGGAAGTGAGATAAATGAAAAGGAGACGGTGTAAAACAACAAAGATAATACATTTAATATTGTTTCTCTTTTGGGCAATGCGAGATACAATGTAAACATGTACAAGATACAAAAAAAGGAACAAGACTTGTCAAAATGAAACGGTAGATAAGAAAATGCCCTGTTTTCAAAAGGAATGCACATGTGCAGAATGGCTCCAGTCAGAAAGGACTTTGGACAGTATTTGTTTTCATTGTATTTTGTCATAGTGTACTGGACTACAGTTTAATGATGCTTTGAACAGATGAGTGTGTGGCTTTTTCACCATGTAAGATTTGATGGACTCCTCATTGGACGATTCATTGACATTTACAGTAGAATAAAGCCTCCTTCGTCTCCTCATGGCATATCTTTTGAAAACAAGGAGCTTGCGAGAGTTAAACACAATTTGCATATCAACAATGGAAATTTAAAATAAAATGAAAGAAAAAATAAAAGAATAGCACCTCCTTTGGTCCAACTCGAGGCCTGTAGTTGTTATTGTGTTTGTTCGTGTGGCTGACATGCTGGTAACCGATTGCTTTTGTCAGAATTTACAGATCTTCAAAGAGTTTCCAAGTGTTTGTTTGGCACACTGCTCTCAACAGCAGGGCGGTGACTAATTCTATTCTGCAAATGCAACATCCAGGCTAAAAAAAAAGGCTCCACCGTCTCATAAATCTACGTCAGCTGTATCTCAGCATCATTCACGTCTGACAGCTTGCCTCCTCGCAAAAAAATATGGCTGAGCTCCAACCGCCACCAGAGGCTCCCACGCAGAATGGCAGGCGCCGCAGTGTTCTTGATTAGGACGCTGTTAGCACTGTAGTAGCGTCTTACTGGTTAAGGTTAATTAAGACACAGTGTTGTGCTAATTAGAAACAGGGATCCAAACAGAGTAAAAGAAAAGTGCCACAGAGACACAGCTTTGTGCATCGTTCCTCAACACAGCCTCTTTTCTGCAGCTCAGCGACAGCTCCCGCTGATTCTGTGATGAATGACAGAAATAATCAGCATTCCCTCATCCACAGGTTTGGGTTTTTGTACCCTAAGCCCCACAGCTTCGCTTATTCATTTCTTTCTTCTCTTAACCTCAAACAAAAACTACATTCTAATTAAAAAACCTACAAAATCATCTCCCTAAATACCTCAAACCCGCTCGCAGACTTGCTCAAACTTTCTTATCAAACCTCCCCCTCCTCCTATCAAACGACTGCCTTTAGAAACTCAGCACTCCACTCCAGGTGCGGACTTTTCTTTTCTTTAATTTGTTTCCATTATGAATTCATAATGTGTCATTAGACACACTTCAAATTCTGTGGTACACTTTACAACATCCGTATTCTCAACAAAAACACGGAGGAAAAAGGCGAGAATTCACCATTTGAAGCTCTTTTTTTTGTCTTACTCTTTTTCAACACCAAGCTCAACCCTCACACCCTCAGGGCCACATACGATCTGAAGACACCGACAGTAAAAGTAGCTACACTCAGACGTGGGATCAGTTTTCAAAGCTGTTCTATGGAAGGAGCGTGAGACAGAGAGAAGCCTCTGTAGTGTGAACTCATTTGTCTCTCACTGACTTACAGTTTCTTGCAAAAGCAGCTTCAAAAACATTATGTGCTGCAATTAAAACATTGTTTGGAGTAATGAAATCACAGCTCAGGTTCGGAGGCGGGGAGCTCATTAGTTTTGGGGTTTGTTAAAGGTGGGTAGAAGGAGTTAGATGGAATGGGCTCCCTGCTGAACAGAATACTTTTTCATAGTTTGTAGAGTGGAAACAGTGCCCACTAGCCTTTCATCTTCCTCCTATCAAAGCAGAGCTCCTCTCACCTCACTCTCACACTGTCTCCCAGAATCCACTATCTTATCCATCTTGTGTCTCCCTGCATCCTACTCTTGCAAATCTCCTCCTTGACCTCCAAATTCTCTTCTCCCGAGTGCACTTTCAAACAATCCATCTCACCATGCAAAAACGCACACACGCAAACAACACCCCGTCCGCAAACCTTCCTAGATATCTCAATCATTTCACCGGGAATAGACTGCTCAGCTGTGTCGAGGAAGGTGAGAGATGGAAATACGTTGCGAGGGGAGAAAAGAAAGAGAAGTGGGGAGCAGAAAGGAAGTGTAGCCTGGAGGAATATGCTCTGGCAGCAGCCGTTTGGGATTACAGAGCTTAAGGTGCTTCCAGCCTGAGAGGTGCCGTCCATTTGTTAAAATAAAAAGAGAGCAAGGAATAAAGCAGGGCGCCGGCATAGCGTCTCACCCGGCTGACCTCTGGGAATATGTTGAGAAACTCATAGGTTTCCTCTGGCATGAATGACTCCTCATCATCATCGAGTGTGTGATGGCTTGTGCGCACACACAGAATGGAAAAATATTCCATTTCCATTTTGCCGTGTGGATGCACGCAAGTTTGAGAGCAGTGTAGCTGACATAGGCTGAGCTGGAATGACTGAAAAAGAAGCCTCTCACTTAAAGGAACAGTTACACACTTTGCTTTCTTGAAGAAAGTAAGATAAGAAGATTGATACCACTCTCATGTCTTTATGCTAAACACAGGGCTAAAGCCAGGTGAAAGTTAGCTTAGCTTAGCAAAAAGATCACATTTGTCTCATATTGTGGTTGTATGGGATGCTGGAGTATTTCTTGGCTGGGCGTCTTGTTGTCAACAGAGTGTAAAACTTCTTTGTTTTGACAAGCGTTGAGTCGTGAACTTTAGACGTCTTGGCAGGTTTTTGAACCTTTTCACAGAACCAAGTCAGGTGTTTTCCCCTACTCCCAGTCTTTATGCCAAGCTAAGCTAAGCCAAGCTAAACTAAGCTCAGCTAAGCTTCTTACTGGCTTTAGTGTCCTATTTAAAGATCCCCTTCAAACACAATTTCAAACATATGAAAAAATACTGTGCTTTGAATAATAATTTCTCTGATATTTTCCTCAACAAAACTGCCATTACCATGTTAATACATTCTTACAATGACATCTACTTTTTCTGCCTCATTAAAAATCCAGAATCTATGCAGTAATTAATGTCTCGTGCTTCACTGAAAAGTGAATTCTCAGGCTTCACCATTGGCTTCCACTTGTGAATCATGCTGGTACGCTTGTGCGTTAAACTCTGATTTAAGCGAAGCTCTAGGAAACTTTCCCCCTTCAGCGCCTGAATGTGAAAACTACCTTTCAGAGGCACAGTGAAGGTCGAACCTCCGAGTCAGCTTACAATAAGCAAAACACATTTATGAGTGAAAGGGGACTTTACGACATGTCTTAACATCATGAGAGTGGCATCGATCTTCTCATCCAACTCAGCAAGGAAGAAATCAGTGTATTTTTAAAATGTCAGACTATTCCTTTAAGGTGGAGTTTACCTACAAATGATTCCAACCAATGGATTCATGCACACAAGCCCCCTTAAGAATTGAGAGAACTCTTTGTATTGGCCTGTACACGCAGGAAGTCTTTAGCACAACGATGTATTCACCTGTAGCACGTGGATCAGGCCTGCCTGGGGCTAAACTAAGAAAAACATAAAGGTTGTCTATTTTTGGCGTACATCCTGGAAGTTGATGGATCGAAGTGAAATGGCCTAGTGGAGCACTCATGCCCCCGTTTTCTTGTTTACCGCCAGCAGTCTCCTGTCGACGGTTCCAAATGTCACCTTTGCCGCAGTGATTGGCGAGAAAAAAAGTGTGACTCGGTTTGAAGACGGCAGGGTAAATGTCAAGAGAGGCATCTGCGTAGGTGTAGAGAGGACACACTTCAGGAAACAAAACAAAAAAAGAAGTAAACAACAACAACAACAAGACAAAAAAACAAGAAACTATCAAAATTCCATTCAGGCACGAACGTGACAGCTCAGAGCAGGGCCACTGAGGCCCCCAATGACGGAACCGTGATTCTCCATCAGCGAAGAAGACCCCAGATGGCTGTAATGTGAATACAGGATGGGTGAGCGGGTTTCTGCCATGCCACTCACAAATCACTGTCCACCACCGATCCAGAGCGGGAGGAGCATCTCGTGCTAGTTATTATCAAAGTCCATCACGCCAGGAGATAATGAGGTGTCACGCACAGTACAGCTGCTTTGGTCCAATGAGTTTTCCAATGCTTTTAGGGCCTTATGGTCGACTTGAAACGATACACTTGAAATGATGGTAAAAGCTCATGACTGGCAGTTTGACTGGAAAATATCTACTCCCAACAGATGTAGTGGCATTGTTCACGTTTTTCTATACCTGTGATATTTGTCCTCTTGTTGAAGCGTGATGTGTTTCTTATCTATTGCACATTTCCTCTCGGGTACATTTCAGAATTTGACAAAAAGGATATAAAAGGAAAAAAAAAGAAAAAAAATGAAGGTAAAAGCAAAAATAAAGAAAGACGTTACACAGCTAAATGTATGCTCGATACAGAACCGTTCCCTTGCTATTTCAGCCAAGTAAATCCAGCTCAATCAAAAGAAGCAATATGCAATAATAATATGTGCGCAAGTGAATGATACAAAGTGATTTAACACATTTACATAATGCCTTCGTCTTGATGGGGAGGGACAGCAAATATAGACATCCTAATTCCTAATCCTAAATCATTTTTAGGTATGGTTAAATTTAAAATTTTCATACAGTATATGAATGCAAACACCTCATATTCAACTAAATATTAGGCATATTAAGGTCCAATTTGTGTATCAATAATAATCTCTCTAATGCTTTACAGTAATATTTTGAGTAGGGGGATAAGGTGATTGTCAAGCCGTGATAGGACATAACTATTCATAATAAATACACATAAAATCCGGCATTATGTAAAGCACAATAAAGATGAAGGAAGTGCCCATGCTTTGCTAAAGTTGCAACACACAGCATAAAGAAAAAAGGTAATTTTTCTAAGTTTTCAAAAAATAAATTATTGCCCAATACAAACGTGCTACAAAAAACATTTTAGCTGCACTGAGATTAAAAAAAAAAAATCTGTACAGTTCTTGGTGAGACTCACTGACCAGCAGTGCATTTCTTATTGCACTGAGGTGGGATAAAAATCATGTTGTAGTACCTTTGACCTCCCACAAGAGGTCTCTCTTTCTCCAATTCTAGCCAAACTTTGCCACCATCACTGTCATGGAGAGAACTCTTTAAAGAGTTGGACCTCTCATTTGAAGTGATGGGGGGAAAAAGAATAGAGAGGAATTCAATAATTATAAAAACATATTCAATAAATAAAATGCTGAGTATTTACTGCATCTTTAAATTAATGCACCATAAAAACGGGTTTAAAATGCACTAATTCACAAAACAGAACCACTTCGTTCCTCATTATTGTCACGGTGTGATCACAGAGTAACACATTGACAAACAAAAAAAACAAATATGGTTTTCGCTAGATTAGATAACTGCGATCTAGCAGATACTGTACTTTGTTTAGTACTGTGATACTGTCCAGCAGAAACATAATAAAAAGTTGGTGTTCAGCCTCGTACAGAGAGCTCACAACGCTCATTAGAAAATGTATTTCAGCAGTCCCGAACATCAGCCATTTGAACTTTGAAAGTCAGATTTGAGCGCAGAATTTCAAATTCTCATATTTCAATTCTGTATATGGGGACAATTTAGTCTAACTTGATATAATTAGATGATTAATCAGTGATATTTATATGATCTTAACAAATACCTAAGCTTTGAAGCATATTGATGCACTATGTTGTCTTCAATTAATGTCAAAAGTCCTACAGCACAGAAATATCTAACATTACTGATTTCCAGGTACTGATTTGTTTTTCAGTTAAGGAAACTCATTTTAGGCTTCTTTTTTTTTTTTTACCATAAATAAATATTAAAAAATAGCCAATGAAATGACTTTTCTCTTTGGTTTGATCACATTTTGGGATAAATGCTATGCAAATAGGTCCCTGGGATTCAATTATTTCACCACATTCCAGTACTTATTCAATACATCTCTGCAACAGCAGTATCATATGTTTACCAAACAAGATAAATAAATACAAAATCAAATGTTCCTGGAACTGAAAACACTAAAGTAAACCTAAACCTTTGTAAACTAATTGTTTTCATTTTTTTGAGATTATAAAATACCCATATATGAGGTGGTTTTGTTCTGGAGAACAACTTACAAGTTGTTCCTTTGATTTTCCATAGAACTAAAACATCCAACTGTTTTTTTCAAGTTTCACAGGTTGTTTCTTTTAATACATTTTTTATCCCAGGTAGTTGCATCTGGTATTAAAGGCATGAATATTAAACATATTTTACTGGGGCTTGAGGATCTATGACAAAACTAGGCTAATTCAGGAAGCCTGAGCACCTACTCTTTATTTTGTCATTGTCAGATTGTACATGACACGAGGCGGGAGCTTTAACTTTTGCGATTCAAGGCTTTTGGTGGAAAACAGATGTCACAAGAAAGCAGAAATAATTCTCTAAGGAAGACTTGCATCAACACGAGACATAATAACATGAACAATGAAACGAAACAAAAAACAAGCACTGATAACAAGCTTACAATGTTTTAGGTTGTTTTATGACTTGTGGCTTAAAATGAATAAATTCTTCAGTGACAGTGAGTCACTTAAATCTTTGTTTTACTTTAATATGTGTTGGACCAATCAGAGCACTCTGTTTTGCACTTTGTTTGCACTCTATGGTTATGGAAATACTCTTGGTGGTGTTCATAGGCCTATGGCACTCTTAAAAGATTTGGTTGATTTAATGTTTTGCCATCCACCATTTAAGACCTCCATTCAGATGATCAAATACAAAAGGCACTTATTGGCCATCAGAGTCAGTGATGGGCAGGAATAAGCATAACCCTGCTCAACTTCTGGATTACATGATGCAAACCTCTTTAAGAGGTTATCACTCCCATTCATACCATTTTCTATCTCAAAGACACTGTCCTCTTCAAATTCCCCCACTCATCGATAACCAATCCCACATGTCTGTCTCTCATCCCCAGCCAAAGTATTTAAAACCTTTACACTCCTCTTTGTATACATTTTTAGTAAACCAGCACTAAAAGTGTCCTTCCTTATCAGATTAAAACATCTTTTTTTTACACACAGTCTTAAATGTACATTTTCAAGGACATATTGCTTACGGGAGATCGCAGGTAACATTCTTATGGAGTGATGCCACAGACGTCCTTGGGGACATCAAAAGGGGGAGGTGTGTGTGTGTGTGTGTGGGGGGGGGGGGGGGGGGTAGAGGAAGGACACAGGGTTGGTTTTTTATTTTTTTCGCTCTAGGTAGTTGGAGGGGACCCAGCCTTTGCGGGGAAGCAGACTGTCCTGCACCTGGCAGTACCACCATCCATTGGGGTTTCTTTCCAACACCTCCAGACAGGTGCCCTCTGTGAAACCCATCGTTTCCTCATCGCCACGATAGTCAGCGATGGACACGTACACATCCCTGCCAAAATTATTGTGGATCAGCTGGTTCTTCTCTATGGGCTTGGGTCGAACTGTTGACACAGGGATGCCGTTGCGTTGGTTCGCTCTGCTAAGGGGATCCTGAACATTGCTTGTGCTGAATGCACTCCCTGAGGACCCAAGGCTGGATCGCTCTGAGGGCCTTGTCTGACTCTCAACAACAACATGTGGCCGCACAGTGCTGAAGGAGGCGTTCCGGCGGACACCAAGAGTGGCAGAACCAGAGCCATAGTGATCACTTCTGCCAAGAGAGTCATTTCGCCTTAGAGACCCTGTCATGTAGTGTCCATCCTTGGCTGGCTGTGTTGTGGTCACAAATACAGACTGAGGCCTCACTGCCACCTGTCTTACCCCATTCCTCATCCGAACACCTCCATTAACTACCCCGGACGGCTTTGAGAAGCCACCAGGAGGCTTGGAAGGAATTGGCGGAGTGTTCCTCCTCAAGCCTTGATGCTGCTGGCTCAGACCCTGAATATTGATGTTATTGAGGGCCAAAACATGCTGCTCGTTTTTCTCCAGGCTGTTGGACTTACTCCCACCACTCCTGTGTCCATCTAGGTCTAACCCACCTGCATCCCTTACTTGTCTGACAGGTTCCAGGTAGTATGAGGGAGCCCAGCCCTCCTCGGAACCCCAACGGATGTACCACCAACCGCTCTCCTGCTTCTCCAGGACCTCAACCTCCACCTTGGCTGGAAAGCTGACCTCAGAGTCCTGGACCTTTTTATAGGCATCCAGGGAGCGGTAGAGATTGGGGCCTTCCACGTCTGAGTCACCACGGCTCCCTTTGGAGTAAACAGAAGAGAGATCTGAGGTACTGCGTGAACACATCGAGTCCTCTGACGAGATGACAGAGGCTGTTTCAGAGTCATCCCCACGAGTAGGTTTGAGGCCATGAGGCCGATACTGACTCGTAGGCCTCAGTTGCCGCCTCAAAGAACTGATGTCCATCCTCTCAGGACTCTGCGGTTCTGATTTGGTCAGGAGTGGTTTAGGTCTGACAGAAGGCTTGGGCCTGGTGGAGGGGCTCTGACCTATTCTCTGCTCTACATCCCGGCTGAGCAAAGAGCCTTTCTTGGGGCCTCTGCTCAGTTCATCTGATGAAGAATGGGGGCTGTTGTCCTGTGACCTCAGGCTAATATCTATGTGTCTGCCCAGGGTCTGGCTTCTGCGGTTCATCTCTGGCGTCATGGTCTTCATGGTTCTACCAGCTAAAGGTGAGGACCCAGAGGGCTTACGTGGGACTGTGGAGGAATGGTAGCTCCTTGGGGAATTGGGCTCACTGGAACCTTTGACCGAAGTTCTTTCAACGCCACTGCCTGGCCTGAAGCCGTCATTCTCATAGATACATTCCTCTTTTGCAACCTCCTCTACGGACCTGAAGGAAGCTCTTCGATGAGCGAACACAGGGGATGCCTTGCACACAGGAGGAGAGGCCTTGCAAGAAGGAGGGGAGCTGCGGTACTTGTCGCCAACCACGCTGCTGATCTTAACATCCAGGGCGCGCTCATCCTTCAGGGAATCTGTGTCTGATTCACCTTCACATCCAATTGCAGGAATATCATATTCAGGTTCCTCATACACAGGCCGGCTTGGTGGCTCAGAGACTTTAGAGGCAGAGTTCCCAGGAGGCGGAGCTTCTTCTGACTCTTGTTTTTTCACAGGCGGAGCTGGGGGTGGGACTTTTGGTCGGGTCAGGGTGCTGCTCCGACGGCTGAGGTTGGGCTTCTTACGCTTGTCGATGTAGGAACAGGGGGCCCAGCCTTCCTTCTCTCCAATCTGCACATACCACCAGCCTCCAGGGTTCTTCTCTATCACCTACACAACAAGACATGAAAGATAAAACCTATGTAAATAAGTCTTGCTTGAGTTTTTGTCAAACTTGCTACGCACTGAAATGGGTAAGGGTTAGGGGTTAAATGAACAAAGGCATGTTGTTATTACAGTCTTCTTGCAAAGACATTAATGACAAAAGTGAACACACTGTCTAGAATTGTCAGCTCAAAATAATGGGAAAAAAACATGAAAGGATCTATGTTGTTATCTTCATCTCTCTACCTGAGTCTCAGCTGAGCAAAGGCTGTCTGCATCATCACATTCAAACACAAATCTCAAGGT
This sequence comes from Echiichthys vipera, assembly GCF_963691815.1. Classification (NCBI taxonomy): domain Eukaryota; kingdom Metazoa; phylum Chordata; class Actinopteri; order Perciformes; family Trachinidae; genus Echiichthys; species Echiichthys vipera. The sequence continues at coordinate 31,148,416 of NC_139827.1, read as the reverse complement.
CGCATCTCTATTGCCTCAGCTGTCCTGTCTATCCGGGGAGGATTCACATGACATACATATTCAATGAGCACCGACTGTCTAATCTTAGCAGTAACAATGTAGTTCTGGCCTCTTACATCAGCCTTTTGTCCTCCACGGAAACTGATGCCATCAGAGATCGAGGATTGGAAATCTGCTATAGTGTAATACTCTGCTTCCACAGCAGGGGGCTCTGGCGGCTTGGGTAACTGGAATCCCTGTAGAGCAAAAGGGGCGAAAGTCTTAAGTAGCTGATCATAGTATGTACCCATCATTATGTTGTATTTGACTATGTTTAAAGAACATAAGAGTATGACTACAGACATAATAAAAGAGACACCCTCAACCCTTCTGAGATAATTCTGTATATAATTTAGTGTTGGCAGATTCAGATGATCAAAGACATGCTGAAATTATGAGTGTCTTATAACTGTGCTTTACTGTTTATGCCGACTCTCCCAGTAACATGGGAGCTGATTAATAATCTTTCTATTTATGTTTTTTATTCTTATTTTCTGTATTGATACGGCTTTTAATCTTTTTCAGCTATAACTCGTGTTTGTAAATGTGCTAGAACACTCTTCCCTATGATCAAGGGTAGTTCTGTGATGCTTACATGTTTCTGTTGAACATACAAGCGCAAAGAAAGCTCTCTTGGGTATTGTTAGGAAGCAGTAGCTTGTGAAGTGTCTTACCAAGTTGGGTTCTCTTCGTGGGGGAGGCTTTTGTCTGAGATTTGGAGACCCTGATAAACAAAGAAACATCTCATTAAAATGTATTTTCAGTGCAACTTAACCTACATCAGGAACCACGCTGTTATATTTGTGACTCATTGCTGTGCGCACATTTACAGAAATACTTATGCCAGCCTTAAGTGGCAGTCATTATGTCTGCATCAGGGTCCTCTACCTTTACATATGATGACGCAGCGCCATTCAAAAAACACCTCTTCTTGCTTCACTCAGGCAGCAAGAAGGGTGCTCCGGTGAGATATCTGGGTCATGCTCCTCAGAGCCCCGAGGTTACACAAGTTACCTAAAATTCTTCCATAGCACTTATCTCGATGAATGACCTCCAGCCCACCCCAAACAGAAATTAATGTGCTGTATTTTTTTCTTTAAATGGAACTTGACTACAACTGTGACTCTTGAAAACGAAGCTTTTTTTGGCCTTAGTACATTAAAGGTTGAATATGTAGAATATTAATTAAAAACTATATTAAAAAAAAACAAAAAAAACATATATATACACACCCCACGTTTCGAGGGCTACAGAATGAAAGTATTGCTTTTCCATAATAAAATATATTTAGTCTGAATTAATATTTTAAAAACATTTTGACAGGTTTAACAGTGACTTTCTGTTTCGTTCTGTTTACATTTTACCAGCCAATAGCGGTCAGCATTGTGGGTTGCCAGGGTTTTCTGTTGTTGGGTGCAGCTACTGTAGGCAGGCACTGGGTGAAATGGAGTTTGCCAATCCTGCAGCTGCTTTGGAGCCTCAGGGAAGGGGGCTGTCACAACCTCTCATGTCATTTCAGATTTTGCCACTTCCCCTGCTCTGTACTACCTGCTGATTGCATTCACCTAGCCTGCCCCACCCCCACACTCACCTGCTCCTCATCTGCTAATCAGCCCCTTCAGAGTATACACTGTATACTAGTCAATTCCCCTCAGTTCTCTGCCTGATTGTCTAGTGTGTTCACCTAGTTCCCCAGTGTTCCATTATTTTGAACCTGATCCTGCCTGTCTGTGTTTCGACTTGTCCTTTTGGTTTTTTGACTTTCCCCTTTGCCTGTTCCCACTGGATTTGTTTGCCACTGACTGACTACCTGGTTTGAACCCTGCTTTGCATTAAACTCCGTTTCTGAACCTGAACTGTTTTCTGTGCCGTGCTATTGGGTTCTTGCCTGCCATTTTGTGAAACCTGACGTTATTTGTCCCAGCAGCTGAGTGACCAGAGACGGGCAAAAACCAGAGTCAATATAGGCCAAGCATTCAATCCATGGACTGAGATAAAGGAGTTCAACGGCATTAACACGCACGCCCAAATGGCTACGTTTCCCCTTGATCGGTAAGCTTGCTTTCATGTTTACTTAGCTGTAACAGCTAACGGTAACTGTCAGTCAAACTTCTCCGCAATACTTGTTTTTATGGTGTGAATTGCAGGAGGGGATGGGTTCAAACAGGCTCAAAAAAGACTCTGGTCTCCTGTAGGTTACTGGACAACGAACCTGGCAACCCAAATGCTGGAATTATTTTTTGTTGTTGCAAACCACGATCTTGAGACACTAGATGGCGGTGTTCTGCTCATCCTCCATATTCAACCTTTAAGACAGGAAGATTGTTGACAGGAAATGGGATAGAGAGAGAGGGGGTCACATGCAGCAAAGGGCCTCAGGTCGGAGTCACTGAGGCTGAGGCGAGGACTTAAAGCCTCTATATAAGGGGTGCCTGCTCTAACCACTGAGGCATCGGGTGCCGGCAAAAACATATTTAGTACAGAATAGATTTGTGAAAAACACATGCTCAGAAATGAGGCACAAAAAGAATGCCATAAGCAACAAAAGCAAGTAAACAAAAATTGGTCATAGATTCTTAGTATGTGAATTAAATGGAAAATCCACATACCAAACACCAACATCCCTGTTAAATAGCCTCACAGATTAGTGCGACAAAGTATATGCCATTAGATTACACCACCATCACCATTAGATACACCATCACCCATGTAGCTTACCTATAGCATCAAAGCCTACACAAAAGGAAAATGACATATCTTAATGTCTCATACAAACAGAAGTGTAAAAATCCTCCTCTCTTCAGCTCAATTGTCTCCTAACAAATACTTACCAATTTCCACTCTGTGCGGTGCCACTCTCGCGACAGCTGGGGACCCTGGCTCTCCCCTCCCTTTATTTTCGTTCAGGGCAGAGCTTGCTGCAATACCCAGACATGGACTGTTGGTGTCACGGCCCGCGCTCAGCCTCCTGCCCGTCTCAGCGTTAATTTCAGAGTTGTATGGCATGGGGAGGCTGATCTCGCTCTTGGAGATGTGGCGCTCCGGCGTGGTGCTTCCCTCTCCGTCTGTCTGGATGTCCTTCTCGCTGACTGACTTCTTTTGCAACAGGTTGCTGATCTCCATGATGTTGCCGATGATCTCCACAGGGCCTGTCAGGGTCTTCTTGCGGGGGGAGAAGTCCTCCTTCACCTTCTTCAAGTAGGAGGCAGGGGCCCACCCCTCTTTCCCTAAGTATCTGTTGGTAGAATGCATAAAGACAGAATGTTCATTTGTGCATCTTGTTGAATTTCTTCTTTTTTTCACCAGGCATTACTGGAAATGTATGATCCAGAGTTTTTGTAGCTCCACAAAATATCTGCATATCATAGCCTGTTGTGTAATTTTGACCTTGACTCTTTCGTAAGTCCCCCAGCTGGAAGGACCCCTTTAAGATTGTGCACTATTAGTTGGAGCAACAAACACTATTTCCCCATTTACTGGCATAAGATAAGAAGATAAGATCCTGTGTATTGAAAAACAGAATTGTCAGAAGTAGCAAAAGGCAAGTAAACAGACTCAATAATATATGTAAAGAGACACTGCTTCCCCACATTTCAGCATTGTTAAGATAACTGAGTGCTTTGTAAAACAATAAGTAATGTTTTCATTAGTCATGTGCTTCCAGTTTGGCTCTTTTCTGCTCGGAAGAGCGGGGATCATTTTTGCTTCCCTTTTGTATGACCCCAACTGCCACCACAAGGAGTCCCCACAACAGAAAAAGCCCCCAAAACCACCTACTTGGAGCAGCATGACTCTAATATTGATCTGGAATAATTATTTTCTGTTGGACAAATGTACTCAAATACAATTTGTGGTGCATTTCAATGAGCACAGAGGAGTGTCAAGTCAAGTAAATTTTATTTATATAGCCGTATATGACAAATTTTCCTCAAGGGGCTTTACAATCTGTACAGCAGAGGACACCCTCTACCTTTACTCTCAATTTGGATAAGCAAAACCCCTCCAAGTGGGTCCTCTCTGTGTATGTGTGTGTGTGGGTATGTCACATGCCACGAGACAGCATGTGATAGTAATCAGCTGTGCAGTGGAGCGCCACTCTCTTTTGCCCCCCCAGGGATACAAGGAAATAAACAACTGGCAGGAAATACAAACTGGCTGGGTAAATAACACACATATGTGCAAACAGGCAGAGACGCACACTTACATACATAATAGAAATCCCATGCAGGACGCACAATAGACTTGTGGAGAGCACCATATGGGAGTCTCAATATCATTATGCAAATGAGAGCTGCAGAAAACTGCTGCCTCCATCACAGCCCTAAGCAATGATTACCAACGATGTCACTGCTCTCTGAGGACTCGTTCACTTTGAAATTGGATTAACAATAAGAAAACTTTGGAAAGATTCCATTTCTTTCATTGAGCTGCTATGTATTGATGAGCTGAGCAGCTTATAAGGCCGTGACACACCAAGCCGACAGTCTGCTATCAGATGAAGTTGGGCTGACAGAGAGCCTCAGGCGCCCTATTTTTTTGCGGTGTGTCCCGCACAGTCGGCACAAGTTTACTTTATTTTGACAATTCAGCATCTGAATCGTTGGCAGAGCCATCTGAGCCCTTCAGTAAAAGAAATCAATCTTGCATCAGTGCACGAGAAGAGAAACGGAAGTGAGGAACTTATATGAACGGCTAAAGTCAAGAGGCTTTGAGATGAAAAACAAACTTGTTTTATTGTTGTTTAGTCATAGAGCTCTTAAATAGAAATGGTTCCATAATGTGTTATTGTTGCACTCGTGCACACCAAATATCTACTGGCTAACCAGCATCTTGAATCTGTCGTCGGTCTTCTGTTTTCCCTTTTTAAATTACAAATGCAGTTTACTGCTGCTTGCTGGTCTGGAGAGTAATTCCTCTCACACAGAACATGCATGGAAGTTGGCAGTTGGTTGTATTCCTTGCTGTGTTCAAGTGCAAGTTTTTTGGGCTAGACACAGGCGATGCGAGGCGACAATAGGGGTGTAACGATACACATATTCGTACCAAACCGTCACATTAAAGGCACTTTTGGGCAGTAGAGGTGGTCTGCGGCCCGTAAATGTGTCATATATAGCGTTAATGTTTTGCGGTGCAGAACTTCAAACTTGGATTCAGCTCGTACATGCGCAGCATGGGTGCGCATGTACGTGTACTGTTACACCCTACAACGCAACAGTCGGCCTTAGTCACCAATAGTTCCTTAATGTCGGGGCGGTGTGTCTGGGCCTTTACTCTTCGGTGTTTACTCACCTGATGTACCACCAGCCCTCCAAGTTCTTTTGGATGACCTCCACGGTGACCCCTTTTTCAAAGCTGACTTCATCCTTCCCTTGACTGGTGTGCGGCTGTATCGTCATGTATTTCTCCTCTAGAGGTCGAGAGGGGTAAAGGAAAGAGAAAGAGTAGCGGAGTGAGTGAACAGTTGTCATTAAACAATCTTACACTGAGGGGTTACACCACTGTATAGTTTACATCTTTCCAGATGGCCTTATGTGAGGAAAAAATGGCCAGTATGACCTACTTAAAATGCTCTGACTATTTCCACACAAACACAACCCTTCCCCCTTGTCCGACACAATAATAACAACCGGCTCCCTCGACTGGCTGAACCTCTCCCCTTTACTGCTTTTTTCTAATCCACACTAGGCCATATTGAAGCTATTTGGACCTTGATCAAGTGTTCATCTCTCTCTAGAGGGAGATTTTTCTTATCTTATATCACGGACTCCCTCAAGGAAATAAGATATTTGGACCAAGATCTCTCTTCTCAGTTCCCTATCTGACCGCCACTCCTCTCTCACGCTCTGCTAGCTCTTCCAAGACCCTGTTGGGAGGGAAATTCTACAATGAGCTTAGTGGGGATTTATCAACACCGAGGCAAAAGATTGGAGGAGGAGAAGGAAGATTGGCAGATAGAACAGACCAAGCTTCCCAGCAGTGGGAGATACGATCAGGGGACAGCACATTGGCTTGTTTCAGTGGCTGATCAATAAATATGGTGTGCAGAGAAGGAAAAATCAACTACATACATGACTCGATGACTTAGGAAAAAGGGAGAAATGGCTACAGGAAGGGATCCAAATGTGTAGAACAAATGAGTTAGACAGGAGAGAATGTGACCTTACATAGCTGGAGGTAATAAAGCTTGTTCAAGGAAATATGAGGGGCAGGGATGATTTCTCAGAGCCATGTGTGCTTATTCATCGGTATGCATGCTTCCAATAGGTGGGGTTGGTCCAGACGGTGGGGATTCAAGTTCCTCCATGTCATTGCAGAGCAGCTGAGGTCAATAATGTGGAGCAGAGTAGAATATCTGGCCCTGAACCCACAGCCCTCAAAGCATGGAGCGCGTAGATGTGTGTGTGTGTTTAGGGGTTGAGGCGAGAGCTTGCAGATGGACAGGGAGTAACTAAAATAAAATGGCTTCTAGAGGAAGCCGGAACATCCACCTAAATATGTTTGTATGTGTATGTTTATGTACAGCTAACAAACTTGTTGGCACTGTGTGTGTTTGTTTATAATGTAGTCACTTTGACTTCCCTGAGGACCCCAATAAAAGATGCAAGATTCAATTAATCACATCTGTGTGTGCATGAGATGCACACGTGCCTCGTTATCCATCTGTGTGTGTGTGTGTTGGCTGCGGCGTCACACTGTAGGGACAGAACAGTGGGATGAAGGGCCAGTCAGTGGGATTCTACAAATCAGATTAGGGACCTGCTGTAAATGATAGCACTCTGTGAAAGCACGGAGCGCTGCCAGCAGGGTGAAGGGAGGCAGGCTCGTACTGAACCTTTGAGAGCCAGCCCTGCCGGGGACACAATGAGGTCACTTCGCTGTCAGTAGCCCATCAACACCCGAGAGAGGTCGAGACACCTTGACCTGGCTTTGTTTCTGAGCGCGGGGGAGTCAAAAAGAGATGGGCTGTAACTTAATTTAAGTCTCGAGCACGCCCTTGTTTTATTGTCAAGATATCGGGATCACGTCCCCATCTTCTTTATGAAGCGTAACATAAAAGACAAAGATGTCTGTGTCAGCAAATGGGCTGCAGAGTATATGACTGCTCTCTTCCATTAGCAAATTACATCCTGCGGGAACATAAATCCTACATGATGGCTTTTTGTTTTTTGTCCTTTGCCAGTGCTACTAAATCAAACTGTATCTCAAGTGTCTGTGCCGAGCTGTAAAACTCATGTTTCTTATCGCTAGCTCAGCAATGCATTATCGGAGAGGGCCTATAGTGTCTCCATTCACAAAGCAAAAAGGGGGAATAGTGGATGAGAAGAGAGGGGAGGATTAGAATACGGAAAGGAGGAAAGAAATTTGTTGTGAGTCAAATATAAGCTGCTAGAAGTTAAAAGTTCAGGATAAAATGCATGGAATCTATCTTGTGGTTTTAACTTTCCACAGCTCATTTTATCCCCAACAAACAAACAAGCAAACCCAAGTCATTTGGTGTACCAAGCAATTAAGCACCAACACAAACGTATAGCTTGTGTACCTTCACATGGTGACATTTGGTCTTGGCTAACTTTACAGTTGAAACAGAGAACAAAGACACACAGCGTACAGTCATTGGAAATCGTAGGACAGAGAGTTATACAGTCAAAAAGTGCAGAGTGGTGGTGAATGAAAAAGTTGGAAAATCCACAAAAAGTAACTTTGACATGACTCCAGTCAGCAGCAGCTGCAGTTTTCATGGCGAGACTATTTGGAAGGTGGAAAAAGAGCTACTGGCCCAGAAGCCGTTAGCTTATTTGCAACATAGCCAGAAACACTCGCTGCCATGTGAGAATCATCTGTCCTCAGGCTCCGTAAAGTCCCCCCTAACCTTGTGTGGCTTTATCAACATGACACTTTTTTTCAACCAATAAATCACAACAGTCACGCAGCAGTGTTTAAAGCTCTCCATCTAATCTAAACTAAGGCTGTCTCACTGAATATGTCGCACAATACCCTCTAAAACAAGTTTTACAACAAACTGACCTGAACAAAGTTATCGATCCATCCAGTCTTCATATTGTTGACTGAGGGTCATATACAGTATACAGTACAGCTGACGGATCTCGGATCACGTGCCTTTCAACTAAAAACATCTACTTAAACTGGTAAATACATCAAACTGCTGTCAAAAGGCTTCGTGGGGGGGGTTTGTATGTACCTTTGGTATGCGAAACATGGCACAGGGATAAAGCAAGAAACAAAATTCCTGTTAGCTTTGTTGCACCCAATAAGGTGGGACCAATAACACCTTTATGATTCTTATTGGTAGATGGAGTGACCTCATAAATTCCCATCAACACTCCGCCCACCTTCAACCTGAGAAGAGGTCTAATGAGGCAGAGTAACTTAAAGCACCTGTGTGGGTGTTCAGAGGCTTTAATAGATGGCAACATGGCACAGCATTTGTTTTGTCTGCTTTCTGGCGCAGAATCAAATAAATAAAGAGTAAATTCCTGCACACATACCTTATATTGCTTCTACACCAATCTGTTTGTCCCTCTGTACGTGAAAAGGGGTTGCCAAAAAATCGATACTCTGAGAATAATCAATACTAAAAATTAGTATCTGATTTGATATTAAATTGCAAAAGTATTCATACTAAACATGTACACTAGTTCATCACGTTCAACACTGAGCTGACTGAACACATACCGTTAGCGCTGCTGCTGGAGGAACAGCGCTAACTAAAGACCAGCTTTAGTAGAAAATATGTAAGTATTTAGCATACGAGGCTAACGGCCAAGGAAAGGCTAATGATGTAAACAGGTCTCTGTCTAACATCATCAGTCCTGCCCGTCTAACGTTAAGAGACGTTAAAATACCAGGATGACACAGTGACGTGTCTGAAAAGTCAACCAGCAACGAGACAGAAACAGTGTCAGCTGCTTTACCAACTTCATTTAATGAGCAGAGATAATATTTGAGCAGAAACACAACAGATAAACAGGACTGTAGCTGAATGCATTAGCATGGAGCAGATCCCTGTTTACACTGTGGAGAAACCCGACTAACAACAACTGATTCAGACTTAACCTTCTTCATGGAATCATTTAATGTCCACACAAATCCATGAGCAAGAGAGTTTGAACATATTTGTCATATTTATATTTACCCTACAGTTGTGGGTTTTCTTTCTTATTTTCAGTAAGTAAGACAACTTATTAAAAGTGTTGTCATTGATGTTGTTTGTATTGTTCTAATCTTTATTTTCTAATTTTTTTAAATTTTGTCCCTGTGGTATCGAAAATAGTATTGAGCTTTTTCCTGGGTATCGGTATCCACTTTGATATTCTAATATCTTGACAACCCTAACGTGAACTGACTGTTTTTCTTGAGCATGAACAGATTAACCTGCTACAGAGCAACAGGGCAAGAATGAGCTGCTGGCCCCCTATTTATTAAAACCGGCCTGCCAAGATACTATTATAAAATGTAGTAATTACAGTCTTGAAACTATATTTTGGCACAGGGACCCTCTCTTCTTTGCTGTTTTTGTTTCAATGCCCGCTAAGCCTGGAGCTTTCATGGCCCCTGGCAGTCTGTTGCCTGCTCAGTCAGAATGCAGCCTTGCATGGCAGTGTCTGTAAAATTATTGCATTTTGAAGAAAGTAATTTGTTCAGATGCATACAAATGTGGCTTAAAAAAAAACTATACAGTACAAACAGATGTACAGGTATAAGACACATAAAGTATGGCAAAACACAAACGTGACCTGAAATAGTACCTCCACCCTACAGCAGTGAAGAGGAAAAGTAAGTGGTGGAATTCAAGAACATGGCCTCCAAATGTGTTTCATGCCCTCATTCTCTGGTGGCGACAACTAGCCGGGTGACTCATCCACGCTCTATAGAGGTTGAGGTCTGTGTGATTAAAACCAGTCTCCAGATTGGGCTGCTGTCCCACTTTCACACTTTCCAACGGCTCATTCGGGCAAAGCCTCACTGCTCTGGGAGTCATATCTCGTTAGGTAACATTCCTGCAGACCTTGCTAACACTGTTGCCCTGATCTGCCATATGCTTCTTGTCCAGTCTATGAATGATGACATACTGTAAACGGTGACCCTTTAATATTTCTATTTAGACTCGTAATAAAACGGTTGCCAGTTTGAATTCCTGAATTGGCTGTGTGGGGGAAGAATGAGTAATGTTCCTGTCTACCACTTTTGCTCCCCGCAAAACCTAAGACTGTTAAATGAAGGCTGAGACACAGCCTCTGACCCCATGGGTGCTTTGGGGTATAACACAATTCAACAGGAGCAGTGGTGTTGGAGACTTACAGCAGGTGGTGCTAGTGTCCACTCAGGTGACTGCTGATATACATATCTTTATTTTTCATATAAAATAATAAACTAATCAATCACCACCATGTTCTATGATAGTGCGCCAGCTATCAAGCCATTCAGCAAGTGCAGACCTGACTGTGCATGTATTGTAGCCCAATTGGGGGGGATCAAGACTTTTGGTATTAAGGTCATGATTTGATTCAATTAAATACATTTTGACAGCTATGTCGTTGTTAGACTATTGAGTCTTGATTCATAAAGACCAGAAATCATTGGTGTTATGCCTTGACAACTGTCATTCACACTTCTTTAAAAAGATAAATGATATCAAGTGTGATATAATCAACATAGACGCCACGTCCCAGTGGCCCTCAGGACTACAGACCGGTGGCCCTGACGTTCCACATCATAAAGAGCATGGAGAGACGGGGCTGGACACCCTGAGGACCGTGGCAGAGAGGAGGGTGCTGTCCAGGCTCCGGTCTATCCTGGACAATGTCTCCCACCCTCTCTACTACACACTGGCCCAGCAGCGGAGCACCTTCAGCAGAAGACTCCTTCACCCAGATGCACCACAGAGCGCCACAGGAGATCGTTCCTGTCTCTGGTCATTAAACTATACAACACATCCCTAGGAGAGTCTTTCACCCCCTCTCTGTAATACGGACTCAATCATAAACAATCTGTTCTTTGCACATTTTTACGGTACTTTGCACACTATTACAGTTCTTTTTGATCTGTATATATTACTATTTACAGTTTACAATGTATACTGTTTTATATTTCTGTTTATACAAATATATTTTACCTGTATAACATTGTTGTTGTTAAATATGTTGTTTGTGTAACTGGAGTTTGCAACAAAAAACATTTCCCCCTAGGATTATTAAAGTATTTCTGATTCTGATTCTGATTCTGATACTTCTTCTTTCTTCTATTCATACTAAGGCCACATAGTTATATTTAAATAATTTATTATAAATTTGGGGGATGGTCGATCCAGCTTTTCATTTTAATAATTGATATTGAAAGCTTATTGTGATCTTTTTTTAAGCTTAGAATTGAAATTGTGACACCCCTAACTTTAATGATGCGACATCGTGACTACTCCTCTTTTTTAGCCTCCTTGAAAAAAACAAATCGGATTAACGACATGGCACGACACGACACATATAAACCAGTATATATATATATATTGATATGTTAAATATATACATATATATTTAACATATATATGTATATATGTTAAATATATACATAAACATATATGTATATATATATATATATATATCCTGTACAGTATAAGTTACTCTCTATAGTGGAGGCATATGCTATTTGACTTGCCCTGTATTCAATCTCCTCTGATTAATCACTACTACCCCGTTGCTCACCAGCCTGGGGGAAGGTGGTAACAAGCCAGTTTAGCCAGGCTGTACTATGCTAATGAGAAACAAGGAGGGTTTTTAAAGGTGTTACAGAGGTTACACAGGTCTGGGAACAGCTTCCATAAACAAATCATAACTACATGGTGTCTGTTTGTAGCACTGACTAAGCCTGGAACCAGACAGGTGTCTAACTGACTGAGTCTGAGAAAAGTTTGAATTAGAAAGTGCCGACTCAGCCCCCAAGGGAAGCGACTGTGTTTTCTCAGACACAGACTAATGTTTTTCTTTCAGCATTAATGAAATAATGACTCAACAAAAGCTCAAATGCCAGAATTAAGAGCATGCAAAAACATTTTGATGCTTCTCTCTTCTTCTTTTTTTTAAAGAATTACAAGCTAAATGAAAATCCGTTAACACCATTTGAAACCTAAGGGGGAATGCTTTAATTAAGCAGCACCACTGTTACAATCATTTATGTGCACACGGCTCAGTGGCCGTCAAGGTTGGTGCGTTTGTGCTGTGGAAGCCCAATAGCCTTAATTATCCAATTCTGTTTAATGCAGTCTAATTGTTTTTGCTTCTCTCTGTGAGCTGAAGAGCATTCCAAGTTTGATTGAGTGAGATTTGAGATTTTACAGTCAGAGCTCACTCATGGCCACCCAATATGCTGCTACCAGAACAAACTCAAGGCCAGTTGTTGTTGGCTGGCTAGTGAGGATGTAAACGAGGTTGTTTACCATGTGGCTGCAAAATATGTGAGAGTACAGTGGAGTGGGGCCACAGGAGGGGCTCAGCAATGGTACTGTATATTTGTTTGTGTGGGTGAAATTCAGAGACTTGATTATTGTGTCTGGATTTGACTCCATTAGTTCGACTATTGAAATGATTCCTGTTTTCACCACTTAGTATAACATTTTGTGTTGCATTTTAATGATAAAAATAATTATCTTACAAAGCAGTTATAGTTGGGTCACATAACGACACCTGAGGCAGTTTTTTTTACTGATTAAACCGTAAAATGGGGCTGAAAATAGCTAGTAAGTGGACCTTTGAGTTCAGACTGTTTTGCTACACGTGGTCTTTCCAAGAATTAAATAACACACTAAGAAATCTACAAATGCACGTGCGGTATATGTATAGATGCTCAGAATTATGTACTACGTGTGTCCATATGCATGAGCTGGTTTGCTGCCCTTTATGTGGAGAGAGAAAATCTGTGCGTGTGTGAGTGTGTGCTTGTGTGTGTGTATGTGTGTGTGTGTGTGTGTGTGTGTGTGTGTGTGTGTGTGTGTGTGTGTGAGCGTGTGTGTGTGTGTGTGTGTGTGTGTGTGTGTAAGCGTGTGTGTGTGTGTGTGTGTGTGTGTGTGTGCCCGCTGTCTCCATGTTCACCTCTGCTCTGCTGGCGGTTGACTATACCCCCGAGGGTCCAGCGGCGGTCCAGCCTCTTCAGATGTGCCTTGCGTCTCTTAGTAACTGATGATGATCAGGGGCAACCAAAAGGGAAAACAAACAAATGTGGAGTTAGTGTAAGAAGCATATATAAGCAACAAAGGCGGGAAAAAAAGATGTTAGCAGGAACCACAGTAGCTTCCCAAGGACTAAACAGCAAATAAACAGCTGCTGTATGTCAGTTATGAAGCCACAGAGCTTCTCTTCAATGGTTTTCTGGGGTTGTAGCCTCAGTATTTTAGCTAAGGATATGTTAAATGCTAAGTTAGCTGCTGTTCAGTGAAAACAGCCAAAGCCTTCTTTTATTGTTTACATGCAATTTCCACTACATATAAAGCATGTGCATAAGTCACAACTGTAGAGTGTATGGAGAAAATTGGCTGAGTGGTGGTTAGAGCAGTCGCCCCACGTAAAGAGGCTGAAGGTCCTCGAGGCAGCGGCCGCAGGTTCGACTCTGACCTGCGGCCCTTTGCTGCATGTTCCCCTCTCTCTCGCACCCCATTTCCTGTCTGTCCTGTATAATAAAGGCTTGAAAAAATGCCCCCCAAAAATAATCTCAATGACATATGAAGGATTAATTAATGGCCCTATCTTCCTTATTGATTTAGGATGGATTATAGCTAACCCACATGTGTTATACTGTACCATGATTTATACAGTAGGTGGATGTGTACTATTGGTAAATGGACTTGTACTTATATAGCGCCTTTCTAGTCATCTGACTACTCAAGGCGCTTCACAGTGTCTGTCACATTCACCCATTCACACAGACATTCACACTGATGGCAGTGGACATCTACATACCATCTAATCTGATCTAACCATTCACACCACATTTACACACCCATGCGCAGCAGATGGGGATCGAACCACCAATCTCTCGAACAGAGGACGACCCACTCTGCCACCAAGCCACAGCCGCCCATATTCACTGCATATTAATTGTGTTGTGTATATCAGTGGATCCCAACCTTTTACTTTTTCTGTCATTGAGTAAACTGATGATCCCTGACTAAGTGACATATTTTATGGATAATCCTTATTATTTTCAATGTATAACAATAGCAGTATAGAACATTTGATAAACTGTACAATTAACCCAATAATGGACGTAATAACTGCAGGGAGTCTGATAAAATTAGCGATTTAATTCATTTTGAGCGGATTATTTCCTGTTAGTGTATCAAAGGCTTTCTGCTATTTTTTAGGTTATTTTAATACCATTCTCTGTACAAAGTGTTTATTTATTTTAGCAATAAAACATACTTGTTTCATATGATGGCAATCTTTTCAGTCTTGCTTTGACACTGAGCAACTCAACTGCCTCTGAAAGAAAAAGTCGCCTGACAATGCTGGCATCTGTGAGGAGTAAAGCCCAGTTCAGACCAAAGATTCGCAACAAGAAGAGTTGAAACTATTTGCATTCGATTTTTTTTGGCAGTTCGAGGCCTTTATTAGATAGGACAGACAGGAAATGGGGTGAGAGAGAGAGGGGGAGACATGCAGCAAAGGGCCTCAGGTCAGAGTCGAACCCGCTGGCCGCTGCCTCGAGGACCTTCAGCCTCTTTACAGGGGGCGACTGCGCTAACCACTGTTCCACCGGCCGCCCCCTTACATATTTGTTTTGTAGCTGGATATAATTTGTAGCATTATAAAATATAAATGAGGACAGAGATAGTGAGATAGTCGCTACAGCTGCATTTCTATAGAGAAAATAACGTTTTATTTCCCTGATTCACTGCTTTGTTCTGGATCACGGCGTTCGCTCTCCTTATTTATTGAATTGCTCGCTCGTCCAAAATGGCCTTTTCAATCAGCTGACAGTTTGTAAGTGACTTGACTTTGCTCAGACTTGATTGGCTGTCGCAGTGGGTGACGTGTGTTACGTTCTAAAACCGGCTGCTGGTGATTTGACAAGTTGAATCACAGGCGACATCATCAGCCGGTTTGAGTCCAGACGAGACGGGTCAGCTCACGACGCTGCAACTTTCACCTGCGACGTTCTAGAACAGTTTTTTGCATTGCGAATCTTTGGTATGAACTGGGTTTAAGATTTCCCAGATTCCAACGTAGCATTTTTAAATATCTAGTTTTGCCCAACGAACAGTTCAAACTCCAAAGGTATTCAATTTACACCAATCTATAATAAGCAACAGACATGTTTTCCCGACTATGACAATGGATGGACACAGATCTATAAATGAGGAATTCCTTTTGACCATCCAATTAAGAATCTAAAATAATTTTCTGTCATTGTTTGAATATACAGTGTCAATCTTCATCTTTATCGAGTCATTTCTGTCTATAATTGAGTCCAACAATCCTTAAAGTGATCAGTGAGGAAGGAAAACAAGCACAGATGGTTTTGATATAAAGTGATGAGGTGAACATCCAGTGTCTAGCTGCTGTGCTGAACTCTTGACCTCTTTTACTCATTACTAGTTCAAAGTCTGTATGATAAAGCATCAGTCACAACATGATGAGTCATTATCGTATCTTTGTACTTTGTCTGAAGCCACAAGAAGAGCAAACACATTAATGAGGGGGAGGATAGATGGAAGCAGCGCTCTTCAGTCTTCCATCTATCTTTCTACTGTGGTAATCTAATTCCTTCTCCATCTTCTGTCCTCTCTTCACCCTCTTGTCTCTCCATCGTTCCTTCTGCTCCACATCTGCCCTCTCTCCCTTTGTGTGCCTCTGCTACTTGTCATTTCCTCTCCCTTTTAATTTCTGTCTGCCTTCCATCCATCCCACTGAGCACCACCCAGTTCCCGTTGACCTCCTAATTGAAATATCAGCAGAGGGAAATGTTATTTCGAGGTAATTTCAGCGGGGGCCTGGCTGCGCCTGTCGGTTCCTCTCCAGTGAGCGGAGCTGTCAGTGGAATTAGGTTACAGACCACGCAGAGATAATGAGATGTAAGGGACGACAGGAAGCGGCAAGGGGGAGATCAGAAATAAGAAGTGACGATGTGTGCAAACGCAAAGACACAAAGCCTAATGGGAAAATGGGGGCCGCTGACAAGAGGGTGTTTGTGCTCGCATGAATTTGGTGCATTGGTTAACAGAACTAACAGATCCAACCCACCAGCTTAAAGGATCATTCTGATTTATTACATTTTGGGTGTTATTTTGGTAGATTTAGCCACACTTCCTAACACTCATTAGCCCACTGTACTCACCAAGTACAGTGCTGTTTGGGATGTACTTTCTTTCCACTTCTACATAAAGAGGTTAACATAATCTTCTGTATTTTAACACTGACTGCTGGTGTTCCCTGCTGGACAGCAATGTTTCTTCGTTCCCAAAGAGCACTACGCCGATAAAGCAAGTCGCTCCTATAACACTGGTGGACTCACAATGGACAATTAAAAAAGGAGTTTTAGTGGCTCCGGCTCTCAAAATCTTGGCAGCTCCTGAAGTTGCCTAACAATTCAAAAATAGGTGTGGAGGTGACGCGAGAATGAAGCCTACAGTCTCCTGTGACAGCACCTGCCTTCAATCAAAGCGACCAGCCCTTAATTATGTACAGCTTTATAAATATTTAGCAGGTGAGTTAATCTAACCTTAATTCACCCCCTGCACATGAACAGGGAAATTAGTTGGAATGACCAAGTAACAAGCTGTAAACATTTCTGCTGTAAAGTTTTGCATTTAACATGGGGGTCTATGGGGATTGACTCGGAGCCAGCCTCAAGTGGTCATTCAAGGAACTGCTGTTTTTTGCACTTCTGTGTTGGCTTAATTTTTCAGCACCGGAGGTTGCAGCTAATGGAGCCTCTAGCCTCAAGCAGAGATTAGAAGCGGGTTAAGCGGGCTGAAGAGGTCTGGTAAGGTCACTTCTTTCTAACTAAACCTCCAGATTCTTTTCTTCATTGTCAGACTTGTAGTGAGGACATATATCAGCTCCCCCTGGAGGCACAAAAGGCTTTATACAACTTTTTTCCCCACATAATGCAGTTGTAACCCCCAACACATTGAGCATAGTGTTAGGTCAGAATCCAGCTAGCCATCAAATCCCAGCTACATTGGCTCTCAGCCAATGGATCAGCTGTTCAATCAAGCTGTTTGGTCAGCCGATGGATCAGCTGATTCCCTTCTATTCATTCAATTGGCAAATCTTGTAAAAGAAGTCTTATTTACGCTGTAAGCTGCTTTAGCCTGCCTATCACTGCCAATGTCATTTCTGTTATCATTGATGCTGGCTCCGTTGTGGACCCTAGAGGGGTCTTTGCTACTGCTGATCTGCTGAGCTCCCAGAACAGAACCACACCGTCAAAATATCTTATTGGAAATGTGAATGAAGTTTCTTTTTGACTAAAGTGGTCCTGACTGAACTATAAACACACTTTGGTGTGAAAATTGGCACTATTACACAGAGCATGTCATGAGTAAACAGCATGAAAATGACAAAGGGTTTATGTTGAAATTGTTGAATAAAAAGCATTCATACGTACCATAGTACAAAGTATTTTTGAACAAGCAAGGGACAGGATGATGGCAAGACATTTTGAATATTTCTTGGAGATGCAAGCCCAACACGTGAGAAGAGCCACTCTGATATCATCTATATGGCAGGTAGAATTAACATGTGTAACTGGAGAAGGGAGAGGCGAGCCCAGACCCACTGTCAGAAGGCTCTGTAGCCAGGGGTTGCTTAGATGCATTTAGGGCGCACTCACACTGTCCATCCGTACCGTGCCCAAGCCTAGGCGCGGTACACTTGCTGACCACGGCTCGTTTGGGAGACGTGGGCTTTTGTAAAGCACATTTGCACATGCACGAGCAGGAGCGTGTGCAAGTGTACGAGCACAAGCACGAGGCCTACGGCAGTTCTGACGTCATTTTATGTGCGCCTGTTCGGACAAAGAAAAAAGAAGGACGGACCATGCACAGGCATTTAAAACAATGACGGCGAAAGGTTCACGTTGGTGGGTGTGATGCGGAGGTGGAGTGTTTACTGCAGATTTGGTCGGATGAAAATATTCACACATCGCGATGACGTCAATCAATGCGTGTGACTTGTTACAGCGTGATGACATACAGGCAGGCAAGAAGCATTCGCGCGAGGCCGAGGTAGTGTGAGTACAAACGGGTTCAGCCCGCGGGGGGAGCGGGAGGGGGGGACAAGTACCCTAAAGCACGGGGCACGTTACTGATGGACAGTGTGAGTGCTCTCTAAAAGCCCCAGAGATGAAGGCTTTGATGACAAAAATAGCTTATTTACCATGTAAATAGTTAAATGACATACACACTGGTGCCAGTGCCTACTGTATACACCTTTGTGGACCATGTTTTCATTTGACTGCCAGCTGGGTAAGAAGAGCCAGTATCTTTAGGGTTTTTAGGCCCTTAACCAGGGAGCGCCAGCTGCTGCGGGAGATAAACAATAAGGTGATCTGCCATTGTTGTTGTATGTTGCCTTGTAACTGTTCTGAGTGATGTCACTTGTTGTAATTGGCTTATTTCAGGCAAAAAAAACAAAACAGGAAAAATATGACCTGGGAGCAAATTTGCATTGCATGTGTTTTATTCAGGGTTATGTTTTCAATCGTACTAAGAATTGCCCTTTATTCATAAGGGCTTTATGTTGAATTTGTTTTATTATAAAAGACAGAAATGATGGGAAAAGCTACTCAAATAAAACCCAAATTCTAATAAAGCAGAATTATTCTGTGAAAAGGATGGATGGCATGTTGTTGTTAAATCCTAATTTAATATTCATCAAATAAAATTCAAAGTGCTTTTTAAAAAAACTAATGAAAAAACCCATTGAAAGACTAAAAACATCCAGTCCTCAGGCAACCAACACTCCATATCCATTAATATGTTATTTCCCCTCCAGGATACAGGATTGTGTATGAGATTCCACTGTCACAGACACTGACAAAATCTATTAAGTGTGTGCGAGTGTGTACTGTATGTGAGTGGAAAAAATCCAACGAATTAGAACAGCAAATAACAGTGACTATGACAGCTGTGCAGGAGCTGTCATCATTCTTGCAGAGTTTGTTTTGTGTGTGTGTCTTGCAAAATGTGCACCAGTTCAGTGAAGCATGGAGGCTCGCATGTCTTAGATAATCCAGTGGCACTCTACGGCATAATAAACTATCGCACCATTCCTATTCCATTACCACATTCTGCTGCCGATAAACTGTGTGCATGTGTTTCTATGCATGCATGTGAGCATGCTTGAGTGTTTTTTCTACTAGATTCCCTTGGTTTAAAAGCACAAAGGGGTTTATGACACAGTGATGAAATGCTCCATCCCAGCAGTCAGGCTTAACATTAGGGAGGAAAGGGTCACAACAAAACAAGGTTCCTACAAGAGTTGCAGCCTCCCGGGGGAGTTGAAAGGAATTTTCTGTGGGGCCAAAATATTGCAAAGCCTTTAGCTGCAGTCTGGTACCATTTCACCATGGAGCTGCGACTGTGGTCTTCAAGGTTCCCAATGTGTGACTGGATGTGTGTGTGTGTGTGTGGGTGTGTGTGTGTGTGTGTGTGTGTGTGTGTGTGTATGTCGCCTTTAGTCTTAACGCCCACTAGAAAACATTGCATTGTTGCGAAATCAAGCCCTGTTCCAAGCAGACCATTCTCGCATAACGAGTTAGCCAAAATGACGTTTGTATCTTTCTGTGTTTTATGAATCTAATAATGTTGCATGTGTCTTTGCCAACCTTCTCCAGTCCTGGAAGTGCCCAGATCCAGATCGTCTCTGGTTACATTTTGGGAGTCCAGGTATGTGGCCGGCACCCAGCCCTGCTCCTCTGCTGTGCTGACAAACCACCAACCTAAAGAGAGAGACAGAGAAATGAGGGACGGAAGAAGACAGAGAGAATCATATATTAGTATCACGAACAATAATCACAGCCTGATGTATGGCAGCAAGCATGGCAGCAAGCATCAAATTGTTTTTAACACCGAACAATGGAAACTTTCATTGTTCATCTCTCAAATGTAGCACAGCCAGGGTTTGCACTATAGCATATTTAGCCTGTGTATCTGAGGTAAAACTGTACATCTAATACGATGTACGCCTTGTCTGTATCAGCAGGACAAAAACATGAGGTGGAATCATGATGACTGGAAGTTTCACCTACTTGGATAGAACTCATTATTACTAAACCAGACCCTAAAAGAGAAGACAGATACAGGGGAGATGAAAGTGTTAGGAGCTTGAAGTTAAAGCATAGATCAACACAGGTTTAAAAAGCCCTTGTTGCATGAAGATGCTTTCACTTTTACTCACTATGAAATATGTTATAATGCTGCTGTTTGGGTCAGACCTCCCTAACTTTCCAAGCTAGTGGCTCCCAGTTGAACAAATCAAGGTTATACAGTGTAAAAGCGTATAACAATAAAAGTCTACAGCTGCACTAACAGCTGCTTTGAGTGAATGGCTAACGTTAGCATGGCGACAGGCTCACATTATTAATGTTAACATGCTAAGGTTGAATAGGTAAAATGCTTACCATGTTCACAGTCTTAGACAAATGAATAGATTCTGGGTTCACCCATTTTTTTAAATAATTTATTCTGAGGGCAACATGAATATCTGCACCAAATTCCACAGTGGTCCATCTAACAGTTGTGGAGACATTTAGCCCAAAACCAGAACTACTGTACAAATGTCAGTCATGGTGGTGCTTGAAGAAAAATCAGTAGTCATTAGAATAATCATCTGGTAATCATGAATGTCCGTAGCAAATTATGTGATAGTGGATGATTCCTGAAAGGGCATTAACTTGCTTATATTATGATTAATGTAAAAGAAACATTTTTTTTCATGTGTTTTACAATCAAAATTTAATAATAACTTGATTTCCCTGGTAAAACCTGAGGGTTCGACTAGTACCTGGAATAATCATTCCCACCCCATGAGATTCTTATGCAATGGACACACCGTTCACTGAATTAGTACATGAAACAGACCTTAGATAGAACTTAGCAATGGGAAATACTTTTATTCTGTTAAGCTCATACAACCCCAGCAACGAGCCAGAAAGCTAACGCTAACGTTACGTTAACAAGCCTCAAAGTCAACAACACTGCGTACGCATGAGAAACTGTAAATATAACTTGACAGCATGTTCGACAAAAAAACAAGCTAGCTATCGTGCCATGTCACTGTCCGCAAATCAATATCAAGAGGTTCACAAACGAATGATTCAACGCGCGTAACGATATTGTCGTCCAGCAGCCTGATGAAGTGAGTTGAACTGCGAATGGAATGTGAGATGATCGCTGCGGTACATAGTTCAGAGAGACTGACCAATTTGCAACATTGTTGATTAATGAAAAATGAATGAAAAATCATCAGCTTTTTAAAAACAGCCAAAGAACTTTTGCTGGACTCTCTACTGTACATTTTCAGACTATCCCTCGTGACCTTCTGACGGTGACTGACTAATCTTGTGTCTTACGGGAGTCTCACAAAGCTGGAAGGGTCTCCACTCACAAATTAATTAAATATCATGATATCACATCACACCGTTGCATTTCATTGGAATCAAACTTTACTCCCATCATCCATACCCTGACTAAAGCTGCAAAGGAGAGATCGTGCTTTGAGTACTGACTAATGTGACGTTTGTGGTCACAAATGCAATTCAGTTACAGCTTTCACTGAGCTGACTTGGTACATTTACAAAAACACTTGTTACTTTAGTTGGCAACCAGGAGGCATGTCCTTTACATTTGGGATCATGTGAGGATGTTGAACATGCCACAACATGGGAAATTGTGACTCTTTTTCTGGTAGTGGCTGTAGCCAGCTTCTGGCTGGATACCACTGCATGACAAATTATTCCACTACAGTAGACTACAGTACAGTACAAGCTGGCATGCTTGCTGACTTTGGCAAGAATGAGATTATGTATCATATCATTTTACTTTTTACAATGGAAAGTTTAAAAAAGACACATTTCTATTTCCAACAACAAATAAGTCGAGTGTGGTGTTTACCTACCCTGTAAAGTGTCCTTAGAAAACTTTTGTTATCATTTGGCACTGTAAATAAAATTGAATTGAATTGAATTGTGGTAAAAAATAGCTTGAGGAAGACACTGCATCTTCATCTTAGTAAATTATTAAAAGTGTTATGTACTATATTTTTGATATACCTAAACTAGATTTAATCACTATCCCAGACATCTAAGATGGCAACTCTCTGTGCTCAGACTGGCCTCAAGTGTAGTTTGTGTGATAGGTACAGTACAGCAAAACTGACCGAATAAAGAGATGTGTGAAGAAAGACAGAAAAGTAGAACAAAAATGGCAACAATTATTTTCTTTCTCCAAGTGAGTTCAACAATTAGGTAATCACTGCTCAAATGTATTTACAGCCATATGGCTCCTTCTCTCATGTGGTTGGAGAAGCTTGGGTGAATGAACTTATCAAGCCATTTTATATTACCTGGCAAGACACCAATCACATTAACACATAATATGATCATGTGGAAAATAAATCTGTCAATGAGCTGTATCATAGGAAAAGTAACAGTAATGGTAACAAAGGGAAGGTGCATTTCCACTGTATTAGGAAACCACAGATGGCTCAAATCAAGCAATCTGATTGGATGTTACCCGTGATATAATTGCCGTATGTCACGGCTATGACGGCTATATCACACCGCTTTCATCTATTACATTGTAGAGACTTCAACATATTTATAAAGTGATTGGTTAGTCTTATTTCTAACAATGCTCTCTGTTATCGGAAATGTCATTGAGCTGTGCCGGTGTGTCAGTGACACGGTGCACTGTGCTATCTTTAGCTTAAGCTAACCTTACATGTTCATAAACGTAGTAGCTAAATCTGTCCATACAAAAAAACGAATTCTGCAGATATCTAAGTTATAACATGATTGAGCTGGTAAAGCAGTTTAGTGTTTATATGTGTGGCATTTATTCAGTTTGAAAAACGTCACAATGTCTGCAAGCTAATGTTAGCTCAAGTTGGCTGGTGACCCAATGGGCAGTAGAAACGGTCACCATTCATAGAATCATTTCTTTTCCAGCAGATATCTTATTTACAACACGATTGAGCTAGCAAAGCAGTTTGGTGTTTATATGCGTCATATTTATTCAGTTTGAGAAACTTCACAATATCTATAAGCTACGCTAACGCTGGCTAAGCTTGGTTAAGCTAACAAGACAGCAACAGGCTTAGTTAAATCAAGATAGTATGCCATGCCAAAGGTATATTTATCTGAAACATTGTATGTTTAGCCCCTTTTTTCTGAGCTTTCAACTCTCTCTTTACAGGTAGTCTCTCTCTCTCTCTTTACAGGTAGTCTACAGTTAGTTTACAGATTACAGTCTCTCACACAATGTATGTTAAGCCCTTCCTGCTATCAACACTATTTTACAAGGGCATCATCGGCTCAACCCTGCCCAAGACAATTGACATTGGTTTAAAGAAATATAAAGAAGGGCATTTTTATTTTATCCAAGAATCCTAAACTGGTGTAGCCACACCATTCTCCATAGCACTGTGAAGTATGGTCTGGCAATTCAAGACTGATTTACAGGTAATATCAATTTATTTAGGAGCATTTGCAGCTGAAACATTAGCACTACAGAAAGCTGAATGTTCCTCATAGAAAAGTAGTGCTGAGCTTCGTTTATGCAGACTATAACAACAACACCTACACTAACAAGCATTAAAATGTTATTGGGTTGACACTTAACAGACCCCAGAGGAGCCTTTCCAGCCCCCTGCATGGCCTCATCCCTCCTTATACCCCTATTAGCACAGAGAGGCCTGAGCCACCCTGACTTTGACAGCTTATGTGCAACATAAAACACCTTCTTCCAACACACACACAAAATCATAGTGAAAAACTGTCCCTCCTGAAATTCCCCACAGCGGGTCATATCTCGCAGCCAACACAGGAGTTAATTCAACCCGAGGGCCTACAGACACAGGGGTTATGCACAGTAGCTGCAGTGTAGCTCCTCCGGTCGAATTTCCTCACAGTCACACTAGCTTTCTATGGATGCTCTGTACCTGCCTGTCGACTGCTGCTGCAGAGACGTTTTGCTTCGGGGGAGGTCAGTGTAGTTCATTTTGGGTATGTCTGAATCAATTTAGGACCCCATATGGCCTTGACTGGTGGAGGCAGTGGTTACATATGAAAGTGTATTTGACACAACGACAGTAATACCATGCTAATTAAATCTTACACCATATCTCCTGGTTTAAGAAGCCCAGTGTTGTAATGACTAGCGCTCGCCACAGTGTTCG
This sequence comes from Echiichthys vipera, assembly GCF_963691815.1. NCBI lineage: Eukaryota > Metazoa > Chordata > Actinopteri > Perciformes > Trachinidae > Echiichthys > Echiichthys vipera. Next base: position 31,123,970 of record NC_139827.1, on the reverse strand, counting down.
GACTTGTAAGCTCAGGAGGGGCTGTCAAGACTTACTGTTGACCTTTTTTTTTGGGGGGGGGGGTCCTCTGCTAGGTGAAGTAGTTGGCTGGACAATTTAACTGTACATTTTATTTTGCACGTGTTCATATGTACTCTGTTCATGCAGCCTTGAGTGCTTCAGTGGAATCAAAAGAATTTTGATTCCTGAAGGTTTAAATTTATTTTCTGTTTTGCTGCAGTGTGAAAGGTCTGCCTAGCAGTAGGAAAAAGCTTGCACCACGTGAAAAACATTATGACTTTCATAGGCTGATTCATTGCAACTACTTGAAAGGCTAAAGAAGAATTGGAGCCACCTGTACAAAGGAGAGCAGTAGTTCTGCAGACACAAATGCAGGAGTTCTTCCTCTCTTTGGCTCACCTGACACACGGTGGAAAAACAGCACAATACATCTGAGATAATAGAGGATTGATGTGACTGCCATCAACAGTGGTCTTACCTTATCATCAGTTAGATGAGATACAAACGCTGTTCTTAGAAGAAAAACTTGAGTGCCGAAAGTTAAAAGGTCTGATCATTTGGAGGCAGCATTATCATACTCCATCATGCAAAAATCCAAAATCAGAAATGATGTGATTTAATTAATTCGTGCTAGTTAAAATTACAGCCAGAGCACTTTCCTAAAAGAAGACATTGTATAAAAGTTTGATTGATGTCAAAATGATGAGGGTTGCAGAAGTCCAAATGAGGGTAATTAAAGTCATGAATGACTTTCTCCAGACCACTAATAAAAATGGATTTGGTTCTTAAAGTTGACCTTGACTGAAGAAAAACAGACTGCACAAGTCTCTTAAGCCATACTGCTGATCAAAGCGGACATTAGAATCAAAGATACATTGGGGCGAATACAAAAATAATTTATCTATTTCATTAAAACTTATTCAAGTGTGTTGGGGGAAATTTTAGATTTGTTACTTTGCTTTGGAGAATTTAGTGACACTAGTGCAGTGCCATCCTCAAAGCAATTTCAGTCAAAAGCAACTGGGCTTGCTTATTTGTCTAGGAAGACGTTTCACCTCTCATCCAAGAGGCTTCATCAGTTCATGTACGCATCTGAGGAACTAACTGGTCTAAGATCCAGGTATTTAACCTCTCACACGGCCGAAGATGTCACTGAAACCCTTTGTGCTCCAAGTGCCAACGGCTGTCGTTAGAGTGGCAGTCGTTGGTGGGGAGTTGGTTTCGACTTCTGTAGTGCTCTATTTAGTCTTAACGACCGTCGTTGGAGACAAAGGCCTTTTGTGAACAGTTGTTCTTTGAGGTTAGATTGTTGAATCTCCTGGGAAGGGATGAAAGGGCAGCATTGTAAATTGGAGATAAGTGGTGTCTCAGCCCTCCTCCTCTGTTTAGCGATGGTTTTCTGAGTGTGTTATCGGGTTTGAAATACACAGGGATGCAGAGTGTTTGTTGAAGATCCTCCTGAGTTTCTCTGATACCCCACCCACATACAGAATGACCATGTTGTTTCTCTTGTTTTCTTTTTCTTTCTCAATCACTTTGGTTTTATTTCTGGAAGCAGCTGCCTTTTTTACAAAGGTCCAGCTGGGGTAGCCACAAGTTGTGAGGGTGCCTCTCAGGTGCTAGCTTTCTTCCCTCTGGGCCCGTGAGCTGGTGGGTACGTTATCAGCTCTATGCTGCAGTGTTCTGATAACTCCAAGCTTGTGTTCAGAAGGGTGGTGAGAGTCAAACAGTAGATATTGATCTGTGTGAGTGGGTATTCTGTATACCCCAATGTGCTCCTGTCATTCTCCATATGGACGTCACAGTCTAAGAAAGGCAAACTATTGTCCTTGGCTTCTTCTCTGGTGAACTTGATGTTTCTGTCCACAGATTTTAAATGTTCAGTAAAAGTTTGCACCTCTTTGGATTTGATTTTAACCCATGTGTCGTCCACATATCTGAACCAATGGCTTAGGGTTACTCCTTTGAAGGAGTTCAAAGCCTTGTCCTCTACCTCTTCCATGTACAGATTTGCCAAAATAGGGGATACTGGTGAACCCATGGCACAGCCGTGTTTCTGTCTGTAAAAAATGACATTAAACTGGAAATATGTGGTATTCAGGCACAAATCCATAAGTTGGCAAATGTGGTCTGGTTTGAGATTTGTTCGGTTGTTTATGGAGATGTCCTGCGTGAGCCTCTCTCTTACTGTGGCCCAGGCCTCCATGGTTGGAATACAGGTGAACAAGGAAGTCAAGTCGTAGGATACCATGGTTTCATCTGGATCCATTTTTAGGTCTCTGACTTTGTTCACAAAGTCAATGGAGTTATATTGACTCCCTAAAATCCATAAAGAAAGGGCCCCGCTCAGGCCCATTGTCAGCAGCATAAACTCAGTCACTTATAACATTACCAAGCATGTTGCCAATATTCTGGCACCACTGGTGGGCAACACCCCACGCCACATCCAAAACTCCATAGACTTTGTGAACAATGTCCGAGACCTAAAAAGCAGTTTAATGGCATTTTTTACAGACAGAAACACGGCTGTGCCATGGGTTCACCAGTATCCATCCTCAAATTGGCGGAAAAGCATTCTAGACGCAAATGGAAGTGGCTTATATAGATATATCTATTTCTATATCTATATTTATATCTATAATTTGGATCAATAGAATCCAGAAACATGGCAATTTTGTTTCTGAGACTTACGTGTACGTGGTACCAGAGCACCCTAGGCCACAGGTCGATGATCAATTTTGTGATCGTATCATCTGATCTGAGGCCGTATGTTTTGTAAACTCAAGTGAAGAGAGGGGCAGAGCTGTCAACTGATCACCATCTGGTGATGAGCTGGGTCAGAGGATGGGGGAAGATTCTGGACAGACCAGGTAAGCCCAAACGAGCAGTGCGGGTGAACTGGGAACGTCTGGAGGAGGCCCCTGTCCGAGAAATCTTTAACTCACACCTCCAGTGGAGCTTTTCTGGCATCCCTGTGGAGGTTGGGGGCATTAAACCGGAGTGGGCAATGTTCAAAGCTTCCATTGCTGAAGCTGCAGCGGTGAGCTGTGGCCTCGAGGTCTTAGGTGCCTCAAGGGGCAACCCTCGAACCACGGTGGTGGACACCGGTGGTCAGGGAAGCTGTCCGACTGAAGAAGGAGGCCTTCCGGGATATGTTATCCCAGAAAACTCCGGAGGCAGTTGCAAGGTACGAACAGGCCAGAAGGGCTGCAGCCTCTGCTGTGTCAGAGGCAAAGCAGCCGGTGTGGGAGGAGTTCGAAGAAGTCATGGAGAAGGACTTTCGGGCGGCACAAGGTGCTTCTGGAAAACCATTCGACATCGAAGGAGGGGGAAACGTGGAACCGTCCAAGCTGTTTACAGTAAGGACGGGACGCTGGTGACCTCAGCCGATGAGGTAGTCGGGCGGTGGAAGGAGCACTTTGAGGAACTCTTTAATCCGACTAACACGCCCTCTTTTGTAGAGGCAGAGCTGGAGGCTGATGGGGAATCATTGTCAATATCCCTGGCGGAAGTCACAGAGGTAGTCAAACAACTCCACAGTGGCAAAGCCCGAGGGATTGATGAGATTCGTCCAGAAATGCTGAAAGCTTTGGGTTTGGAGGGGCTGTCTTGGTTGACACGTCTCTTCAACATAGCATGGAAGTCTGGGGCAGTGCCAAGGGAGTGGCAGACTGGGGTGGTGCTTCCTCTGTTTAAAAAGGGGGACCAGAGGGGGTGTGCAAATTACAGGGGTATCACACTACTCAGCCTCCCTGGTAAAGTCTACTCCAAGGTGCTGGAAAGGAGGGTTCGTCCTATAGTCAAACCTCAGATTGAAGAGGAACAATGTGGATTCCGTCCTGGACGTGGAACAACAGACCAGGTCTTCATTCTTGCAAGGATCCTGGAGGGGGCCTGGAAGTATGCCCTTCCAGTGTACATGTGTTTTGTGGATCTGGAGAAGGCATATGACCGGGTCCCTCGGGAGATACTGTGGGAGGTGCTGCGGGAGTATGGGGTGAGGGGGTCACTTCTGTGGGTCATCCAATCTCTGTACACCCAAAGCGAGAGCTGTGTCCGGATCCTCGGCAGTAAGTCGGTTTCGTTCCCGGTGAGGGTTGGCCTCCGCCAGGGGTGCGCTTTGTCACCAATCCTGTTCGTGATTTTCATGGACAGGATCTCGAGGCGTAGTCGTGGTGGGGAGGGGTTGTAGTTCGGTGGACTAAGGATCTCGTCTCTGCTTTTTGCAGATGATGTGGTTCTGATGGCATCGTCGGTCAGTGACCTTCAGCAGTCACTTGATCGGTGTGCAGCCGATTGTGGAACGGCTGGGATGAGGATCAGCACCTCTAAATCTGAGGCCATGGCTCTCAGCAGGAAACCGGTGGATTGCTTACTCCAGGTAGTGAATGAGTCCTTAGCCCAAGTGAAGGAGTTAAAGTACCTCGGGATCATGTTCACGAGTGAGGGGACGATGGAGCTTGAGTTTGGCTGGAGAATCGGAGCAGCGGGGGCGGTGTTGCAGTTGCTCTACCGCACCGTTTGTGACGAAAAGAAAGCTGAGCCGGAAGGCAAAGCTCTCGATCTACTGGTCAATCTTCGTTCCTACCCTCACCTATGGTCATGAAAGCTGGGTCATGACCGAAAGAGCGAGGTCGCGGGTACAAGTTGCCGGAATGGGTTTCTCAGGAGGGTGGCTAGAGTCTCCCTTAGAGATAGGGTGAGAAATTCAGCCATCCGTGAGGAACTCGGAGTAGAGCCGCTGCTCCTTTGCGTTTAAAGGAGCCAGTTGAGGTGGTTCGCTCATTTAGTAACGATGCCCCCTGGGCCCCTCCCTAGGGAGATGTTCCAGGCACGGCCAGCTGGGAGGAGGCCTCTGGGAAGACCCAGGACTAGGTGGAGAGATTATATCTCCACACTGGCCTGGGAACACCTCGGAATCCATCAGTTAGAGCTGGTTAATGTGGCCCGGGAAAGGCGAGTTTAGGGTCCCCTGCTAAAGCTGCTGCCCCCGTGACCCGACCCCGGATAAGCAGATGAAGATGAGATGAGATGAGACTTACAGTTCAAATGTTACAAGCCAAAATGTAAAGCTTGTTGTTATAGCTCCAGCATCTGACCATATTGTACCAAAAAAGGCGTCAGTAAGTGATGTCCTGTAATTATCGACATTTCCATTTACCTTTCAGGAACAAAGTAAATTTCCTAAAAGGAGGAACTATTCCGTTTAGTCGAGCTCTGCAATACAATCGCAGGTTTTCAGGGGAGGACCATGCTGTGCATAGATGGTATGACTAGTTCCCAAGTGATATTGAACACTTCGCCATCACCGGTCTGGCAGACATTTTTTTGTTTTCTGTCTTCTTCACATAAGCACACCAAAACAAAACATCCCAAAGGCCAGAAACAGTTAAGCATCTTCTCTGTCTTATTCACACATGCCAAGATTCAGACTCCATCGTGTGCACACACGGTGGTGCAAGGCAAGATTTTGACAGGGCCCAGGTTCCTCTATATATCCAACTCTGGAGAAAGTGTGCACAGCAAAAGCAGAAAAATGAGGACCAGAAACAGCGCTGGACCCCCTCAGATATACATAACCTCTCTATTCTCACAGAGGGTAGAACAGACTGGAGACAAAGGGTAAGTAAAACAAAATGGAGAAGCAGATGTGTATAGAAGAGACAGAAAAAGGAAAATAGAAAGTCAGTCAATTTCTCACTGTAAAAGCCAGTTGGCAGCATGGCAACCCTGGATTTTGAGAGAAGTGGACTGACTCTCATATGTGGGAAGCCTGTAGTCAGATTACAGTTTTCACAGAAAATCTGTCCCGTAGGAGGAGATCTGGGCTAACGATTGGCAGCCAGATGGAGAAAAATTACTCAGAGTCAATTAAAGCAAAGCATAAACTTGGCTTAGAATACCCGTCAAATGATGCATAAACTAACCGTGAAGTTCAATGAGGGCGTGGCAGGCGAATTACTGTAAGGGCATAAAATGCTCACTTGCAAAGATATTGATGATAGACAGCAAGCAACCTATTTGTTTATTATTGTCCCGTTATAGTGGCGATGCCTTATGGGCGATGTACACGCCAAGATCTGACGAGCACTTCCTTTGAAGCATACTGACCCCATTAGGCAGAAAGGAAGAAAAACACAACCTCCTCAATCTTTTCAATAAGCCCACTGCATTGAATATGGGTGCCAGTACAGAGGACTGGTTGACTTAAACGTTGACCGTGGCTCAACGTTTGCTTCAACACAGTCCAACATCACCCAGCAACCCATTGCACTAGCCAGCGAATAAATCAGGTAAATCAACTGTTTACAACAGTCATGCTTCCCAGAGGATAAACCCTTTCAATTTTGGACCTTCTGTGAGTTGTCCTCTAGCCCACCCTCAGGAAAAAAGTCACCCCTTTGCACACAGTTTATTTCTTAATCTGAAAGTCACATTGCCCTGAACTTTGCTGAGCACATTCATAATATCCTTAAATGCTGCCATTCAGCCTCAGGACAAAAAAGTCTTTGCTAGAAGAAAAAATAAATTGCTAGTATGTTGTTCATTCTGCACATGGCAAAACTACAGTACCGTTTACAGGTCTTGGAGATTAAGACATGTTCAAATATTACCTTCCACCATATGGATGAAAAACGTATGTTATGATATTCTTGCCTACTCTGGAGTTCACTGTGACTTCAAATGAAGCCAAAGTGCCCCCTGGAAGGGGTTAAAGTTGTGATCAAAGAAACACTTATGTAGGGGGAAACATATCACTTTTCCTCTGAGACATGACCAATAGCTGCACATGTACATGAACATGGCCTTCCGTGGAAAAACAAGAATCAAAGCCAGTTGGTGGTGTGGGTGTATTCGGCAGCAGTGGCAGCTGTGAAAATGAAGAACAGGACAAATAAAAGGTGTTCAGGTAATGAAGTGAGGACTGTAGAGCCATCTGTACCTAACGCAGGGGTGGACTGTTGTTTTAACAGGTTGAAATCATCATACCTTGTTATTGGTGGCTGTGTGTGTGTGTGTGTGTGTGTGTGTGTGTGTGTGTGTGTGTGTGTGTGTGTGTGTGTGTGTGTGTGTGTGTGTGTGTGTGTGTGTGTGTGTGTGTGTGTGTGTGTGTGTGTGTGTGTGTGTTTGAGTGAGTCAAACCAATGAGCAAAGTAATCCCCCTAGTGAGTCATCTCAACTTGAACCTGAGCTATAACGCCCGGTATTCGATAGGATGAGAACATGAGTGCTCATTTCCTGTTAGGTGTAAGGTCGATTTATTGTCCAGGTGCACGTTGAAGTGGATGCCTACTTCTTTACCTACAGCACACACTAAAACAAAACAGATCCAACAATCGTGTTGTTGTTTTTCTAAATTGATTAACAAGCTCTTGCTACTTTGTCTGACATAACGGACCCGACTGTTCTGAAGGATTTATTAGGCGCTCAACAACTAATGACTAATATTCAGAAAGGTTATGCAGCAACACCTTCTGTCTCCCACGTGCACACACACACACACACACACACACACACACACACACACACACACACACACACACACACACACACACACACACACACACACACACACACACACACACACACACACACACACACACACACACACACACACACACACACACACACACACACACACACACACACACACACACACACACACACAGAGCACAAAATATGAATATGTAAGACAGAAGAGGGGCTGTAATTGGCATTTCTAACAGCGATGAGCTCTAATTGGAGTTTCTAGCTACACCATGTCTTGGCAGGCGATAATTAGCTACTTTCTCCCGCAGAGGGAAAGTGGAGGTCATGATGAATACAGCACTAACAGCAACGGGCAGAGCAAAATTATCATTGACCATCAAAGGCCCCAAGGGAGAGGTTTGCAGGAATGGGAGCTGCATTAAGTGACGAAAAGACAAGATGTGAGAGAGAGAGAGCAAACTAGTGAAAGGGAGACGCATTAAAAGAGTGGTATGGGAAGGAGGGAGAGCCAGCAGATGTTTGGCCGGGACTTCAAAACCGTAGTATTCCACACTAATTCCCAATCCAAAAACAACACCTCACACTTTCCTTTCACTTTTTCCTTTTAGGGTCATCGGGAAGGTCATCACAAAGCTATGACTACGATGTCTGTTAGAAATGTGACATTCGAGGGAGACCCACAAGGTCGCTGTCATTCTTTTGTCCTCCTCCGCTTCTAATTAGGAACAGATCCCCGGAGAGCTGCATGCACTGGAACACAGCGCTGATTTTCATGGGCACTGTATTGAATTGCCATCTTATCTTTCTGCAGAGTAAGCAGAAGGGGAGATTCAAAGAATATGGCTAAGAAGCACAGCAGCACAGTTGTTGCTGTCTAAAACCAGCTGTGTAATCAGCCCCAGTATTATCTTTAACATGGACTGCACCAGCTTCATTAATGGGATTAAACTGCAACAACACTTTTATGACTTATGACTTATTATCATTTAAAAATATTCCTTTGATCAATGCAGTAGAGATACTTAGGATGATAAAATTGCGCCAGTGTGACTGAATAACATTTCCACATTAAAAACGGATATCATCCCCTGCATTACAACAGCTGAAAGTTGTCTTCTGTCCTCTGTTTTGCTCCCCTTCATTGATAACATATCATCAGCAAGATACATCCATGTATAGGTGAGTCAGAAGATATCCAGACCCTTGAAGTTCTTTTAAGTATTCAGGTGTGGGTATTCTGGGGTTATGTGCCTTTCTTGCTTTGTTGAGTTAATTGATTATCCAACATCATAATAATATTAATCAATGGGAATAAGAAATCCCAGAAATATAGAAAATAAGCCACCTAACTATAATATGGTCAAATTACCCAGGAGACTTCCATGTGTTCTCCTGTGTTGCAAAACTTAAATGTCAACTTACAACGAGCAATATACGTCTCAACAAACTCATTATTGGAATCCAATTTAACTTCCCTTCACTATGGAACTTTTTTTTACAACCACCACTCAAACATACAGAGAGGGTGAGTGTTTCATATTGAAAAGAACAGACCTTTTGATTAGAATACCACTTTAAGACACTTCAAAAGCTTGTCTTAAGTTAAAAATAGGATATATATATGAGGGGCACCCAACACCTTCCATGTCGTTTCTTCCTAGAAAGTCAATGCAAATTTCAAGGTTCTGGTCTTTATTGACACTGTAGGATGGAAGCTTTACATCCCAGTTTGAAGCTCATGTTACCTGGTTGGAGTTTTCATTAAACGCAGGGGTCTTGTTACTGAGCCTGACTTGTTACAAGTGAAAGGGAATAGCGGGGTGGAGGGCCTTTTAATAACCAGTGTTGACTACACATCACATTCAGTGGGGTCAAGCTAAACCTCTGTATTTAACTTCCATATGGTATATGTGTGAGTGCTAGCATGTGCTACCACCCTCTAGATGAAATATCCTCCTTTGTCACATACACATGTACACCCTTCTGTGCTAACATTGGCATCATGCTCATTAATCAATTACTTAAATAATTTCCTCCTGGGGTTATTAAAGTATTTCTGATTTCTGATAAAGACAAAATGCCTGTATCTGCACATATCTCTTGCCTGGGTTCAACTCTAAGAACAAAGTGATGTGAAGTTAGCTAACGCAGCTAAGCCTCGGCGGTGTTAGAATGATACTAGGCCATATCTGTAACACCCCGATTGATGCTTGCTGTCAGTTTTATAGGCTGGGGGCAATGCTAACGCTCGCCTCCAGCCTCCAGTGTGGACTCTGTCCAAAACAGCCTGATCCACAACATCCTTTAAGCTAGCTCTCAGTACACCTTGATTAAACACATAAGCTACATTTGACAGCCTAATGGGAAGGGTATGTCAAGTAAGCGTTCTATGCAAAACCTTTAAAATCTCCCTCCAGAGAAGGCTTTTAAATGGAGATGACTTCACATCACTTCCCATTTTGGCACTTTAGTCATTTTTATCGTTTTTGACTGTCCAATTACTATTTAAAATATAATTCATTTTGCAGTTTTAGAGGTGCAATGAGTCCACTCAAAACTGCTGAACTAATGATGCTGAATCATCGATTAAGCATCTGACCCGTTGTTAGACAGGAGTGTGTCTGAGGTTGCCTTAGTGACTGCAGATTTTGTAATTAATTAATTGTGATTAAACACATATCAAAACAAGAAGCTTAATTGTTAAATTTAAATGGATTTTGATATATGACTTAATATATTATAAAAAATAAAACAGATCTTAATACGGCATATTCAAGATAAGTGGAAACCTAACATTGCAAAAATATTTAGAATAATATCCTTGGCATAAAATAAACAGTTTAACATAGAGTGATTTTTCTCCATGTTTTCAAAAACAAAGAAACAAAAATTATCCATCAAGTGCTGACAGTCCCTCCTAGGAGTGTTGTCTGTGCTAACGTAAGCTGCAGCATGTTCAGCGGTGTCTGTGCTAATGTAAACTGCAGCATGTTCAGCAATGTCTGTGCTAACGTTAGCTGCAGAATTTTCAGCGTTGTCTGTGCTAACGTTAGCTGCAGCATGTTCAGCGGTGTCTGTGCTAATGTAAGCTGCAGCATGTTCAGCGTTGTCTGTACTAACGTAAGCTGCAGCATGTTCAGCAATGTCTGTGCTAACGTTAGCTGCAGAATTTTCAGCGTTGTCTGTGCTAACGTTAGCTGCAGCATGTTCAGCGGTGTCTGTGCTAATGTAAGCTGCAGCATGTTTAGCGTTGGGGTGGAGCGGAGGCTGAAGAGCTCTGGTGGGAGGTGAATTTTTACTCTTGTTGCGTCCTGTGCATCAGTATAACGGGTTGGGCGGGACCTTGTGCAATGAGCAACGTTCATCGTTAATCGTAATTAACGTGTTAAAGTGCCAGCCCTAAATATTCTATATATTTTTTTAATTATTCTTTTATCCGATTACTCGATTAATCAAAGGAATAATCGGTAGAATACTCTATTACAGAAAGATTCTATGGCTGCAGCCCTAATTGGTGTCTTGTTTTGTTTTTTTAGCTCATGATGAGCATTGTTCATGCCTTGAAACATGAAGTAGCATAGCAATTTCTGCCAGTCCACAAAAACGTAACTGTGTCATTATCCAAAATAGAGGATTAGTGTGTTGGATGTTGCATTCTATGTGAGGTGTAGAAACAAGTCCAGAGAGAGGTAAACCAATCCGTCTAATCTCTTTAAATCAATTGTGAGAAAATGCCACTGAAACTTGGCGGCAGGGAGGTTCAAGATATTTGGGCAAATGGCTTCTCCGGCTGGTGTTGTGGCTTGGGCGGTATATTAACCCAAGAGGTCCTGTTTGCAGTTTAGCTTCAAGGTCCGCCTGGCAGATCCATTAGTCCCGGCTGATGAAACAAGGAAAAAGGGACTCTAGTCTGTCACTGTGGCCACAGAGTGGAAGTTTGGTCGCTTACATTTACAATTCCCTTTCTGAGATGATATCAGAAAGTAAGGAGAAAATCTGTAGAATAACTTTATTGCAACATCCCAAATGTGTTTGGCCATTGTGTCTTTATTACACAGTAGACAATAGATAGATCAAATAAAATTAAGGGAGAAAAGGAGAGATGCAACAAAGGAAGTGAGGACATTGTGATTACAAGGTCACTGTCTTAGACACAACAACAAAGGTTTTCCATGCACACCAGCTAATGTTCACACTCACTTTGCTTGTAATATAAGCAAAACCTGACAGGTTTTGATCCAGAACAAACTTGTGATTGAAAAAACTCAACAAGCATGAATTTCTGAACAAAGAGAGCTGATCTCAAAGAGATCTGAGGATAGTGAGGCCTCATCCAAATAGATCTAATTGAACCAAAATGCTGTCAACCTGTAGAGTCACAAAGAGCTCTACCTGGCAGGAAAAGTGAACGGACAGTGTCTCTAGGGATGACTGTCCGTCTCTAGGTTGGTCCACCACTGTTCCAGAGAAATATCTCAACAACTACTTGATGGACTGCCATGCAATATGATTGGCATTACATAACAGGTAAATCTAGATTTTCATCAGGTAAATCACAGAAAAGAAAATGCCTTATAGATCTTCTATCTTAAAGCTATGGTCTGCCATTTGGAATATTGGTAATTATCATTAACATCGTTTATACAGCGATTATGGTCCTGTAGTCCGATCTACACAATATGAATAGCAAAAAGAACCAACTAATCAGCTCTAGGCCTGCATAGTAATTGACCGATGATCAATTGACTCGTACCCTCCATCCAATCCCCGCGTCTCCCCTGCTCCCCCTCCCTAACTCTCTGTAAACTCTGAGCGGCTAGTGATTAGCTTAGCAGCTCAGCTACCGGATGCTTTTTTCAAATCTGTCTCCGAGGCTCAACTGATTTTCAGAATGTACACCATAGCTTTAACCTTCGAGTAATAATTGCATTGCTCTATGTGTTTCATCTGGTATTCCAAGAGGGATCTCAGAATTTAAGTACTACTGACACAGGTCAGAGGCTTTTTGCCTTTCCTTATTCCAACACAGCATATAATTTAACCGGTCATTATTTTCTACAGCTGGGACATTCCTCTCTCTAGACGCTCTATGGTTCCCATGTACGAGGAGGAACCGGAGGGAGAAAACAGGGACAGTGACCCAGACAAGGCCTCTACTGCTCTCTCAGGGACGATTCCGGGCTTTTCAACCCCCACCTCCTTGGTGCGTCATAAATCTCACTTTACTGGAAAGCAGTTCCTAAATTGTAAGATACTTGTGCAAAGATATGTACAGTAGAAGCAGAATTCAACACACACAGGGTCATCCACCCACGCAAAACTCATCCACATACACACCCCGTCTCACTGATAGCTCATCATTTAACCAGTGTTTACTGTGACAATGGGTTTGTCTTGACACTGTACAATCAAATAGCTCGGTCTAGACTTCCAAGTTCAATAACTTCTCACAGGGGTAAAGCAACAACATCCGACTCTGGGATTGAACCCCAAATTCTATTGGGTCAGGCCAGTAGACACTTCAAAACTGCTAGAAATACACTGCGTTGGAAAGAGAAACAGCATATTAATGATACCATCTGTGCTCAATATGTGGAGGGAAAAAAATCTGCATTTGAAGTAAATAGCATGTGAAATATGGATTTTAATCTTCCTTGGAGAGCATTAAAAACAGTACTGACTAGGATGTGAAGGAAAATAAGGTCTCATTAACAGTGGGACTGTCAGTGACTCTTCAGTGAAAATGTCTAAAGAAATAAGCACACCCAGAACAGGAGGCTGCAGTAAAGCCTTGGAAGCAGGAAGGGGGTTGTGGGATATTATACGAGCTCTCAGATGTGTTTGTCTTGGCATAGCCTCCGAGTGATGTCATCGTCGTCATCATCATGGCTGTTGCTCCACTTCTTTGGCCCAGTAAATGACGACAGCGCACAAATCCGCTTCTTGGGCAAAAGTTCCTCTGAGTTCAGAAGTTGCTCATATTGCTGTAAGTGCTTCGATTAATGTTAAATGTTAACATTCAAAGTTGAGCTTTCAGATGGGTCTGGTGAGCAGATGCTGTCAGGCCAGAAATCCAGAAACAGGATCACAGAGGAAAAAGACTGTGTGGCTAAGGCACAATTATGAATATTCATTCAACTAAACATTTAATGATGCATGCAGCTCTCTCCAAAGAGTTTCTGCGAATCAAAGTCGCATGAGAAAAATGAATTTCCCCTCAAGTCAAGAGTCAACATTGACATTACACAACTTCACAAACAAAGCTGAAAGGCGAGCCGGAAATTAAGACATCCACGTTCTAAATCTTGAGAAGACATCCACTTCTTTAAGTACAAATTTGACCAAAAGCCACATCCCAAAAGAACTAATTTCTCAACTTCTTTACTCTGTCAACACTCATTTTAACAATTATCTATTTCTGCTGACAGGGGGCAAATTGGAAATGCACCAAATGCCATGTGAATCATACACAGAGAGGACGAAATGACAAGCTGGTTCAAAACTGGCTCATAAAGGCACATGATTGCTCAAAGATGTGCAAGCCAAGATATCTAAAAAAAAAATGAATTCACACACGTAATAAGTGTATAGATAAGAGCGGACAGAAAGACGGGGACGCTGTGTATTTGTGCCAAGATTTCTGTTCTGAGTTCTCTAGAGTTGTGCAAGCTGCTGGCTGTCAGTGGCTGCTTCCATGGAAAATCAAATCCAGCTCCGGGATTGCTAAACAAAATTTTCACAGGGGGAGGCAAGGTGAAAAGTGAAACACATCTCTTGGTGATGTAAACACTATCCAGTTGATAGCCAACACTTACCAACATTGTTGGTAAAATACTGTCACTGTAGTTCACTGGACACATACATCATGTTATCCACACTACTGTGATATTACACCGTTTTCTCACACTTCAACCAAATCAAACATCTCAGCTTTCATTTTTAGAAAGCTGAAAAATGACTTCTGAATTTACTTGACATTCTTGTTACAAAAGGAAGAAAGAGACTGGCCTCCAGCCAGAACACTGCCTCCCTCCACACACTGACTGCTGCCAGCCAAACAGCACCTCCAGGTGGTGCCAAGCCCCAGTTAGGAGATGGGGAGATTGGGAGAAGAGGGACTGAGGGAGAGCTGAGGAGCAGAGTGGAGGCCGGAGTGGGAGACTCTTGTGGACAAAGTGGTTAGAAAAGGAGGGAGTAAAATCCAGTGTAGGGAGACAGAGAGTTGCTGAGTGAGCATGCTTCTCTGTGTTTGTGAAGATTATGTTTATGCAACTAAAGTGTACTCAGACAGGACAGGAGGAGATACAAACAGGAACAAACTATCTAAATGTCACACAGGCGTAAGAACATGTTATTTTGTAACAAAGCCACCTTCTTATGTTGCTCCTCACTCAACATGTGTTAATAATAATGTTCTGTTATGGATCTACGTAAGTGTGTGTGGATGGTTGTCAACGAAAACAAAACAAGAATCCACTCACCACTTTCGCTCTTCTCAATCACGTCCACCGTCTCGCCGGCCTTGAGGCTGATCTCCGAGTTCTCCTGCCTCTCGTAGTTGGCCACGGCCACGTACTGCTCCAGCACCATTGGCTCCGAGCTGTCAATCCCTGAGGGGAAGAAACAGGCTGTCAGCCACCTGCCCGCCGTGGCACCTCGCGAACGCCCCCTGCAACCGACTACACTGCTGCCGCTGTGCACCCGGTACCCCGCCATCGGCCAACCCCTGCTCCCTGCCGCTGTTCCTCCCTGACCAATCAGAACGCAAGCTCACGACTTGGCTGCATAGTCCCAAACGTCTGGCCATATAGCTGAGTCGACCCCCGGCCCACAGCAAAGGACTGAGGAGCATCGGAAGGAATCAAAACAAAAGGAGGCAACGGGATGAAAATGATTGCAGGGGCTGCATCTCGCACCTAAAGTGGATCCATGACATGAACCAAACTTTAAGAAGGATACAGAGAAGTGAAGAGAAAAAGGAGAAGCAGAGGAGCCACTTATGGTTGGAGGGGAAGACTGGGGAGCGAATGAGTGGAATAATGGTAAAGTTTCCCTGTGGAAAATCAACAGTGCGGTTGAGAGGAAAGGCCTCCCCTCCACTGCCTCTGGGAGCCAGCCGTTGGACGGCGAGTCGGGAGGGGGGGCGAACACACCAATCATGGTAGTCGGCACTGCTGGCCTTAAATAGAAACATATGAGTGGACTAGAGAGAGAGGGAGAGAGAGAAATAGGGAAGGAGGCTGGGTCCATGTTTATGTGAAACAAAAGAAGAAAGCATTTCAGTTGGGGTTAGGCCACTCTGTTTTCTCTCTCCCCTTCTCTCTGATGTTAACCTTTTCAGTGCCAGCAGTAATTTCATTGACTGCGTTCACGTGGTGCATATCTGATCCAACCCTGAGTTGCGGACACTCTTATTGGCTTGTTTGGCCACAGAGAGAGATGACCCCGCAGATTACGCTTCATATCCTGCTGTGTTTTGTGTCTCATCGTATCAATGATGTAATCAGGAACATAACGTTCATATAATGAGAACAAATAAATGGATGTCATGTGGCCAGAACACAGTGAAACATAAATCTCTGTATTTATGACTGTCCTCTGGATGGGCTGAATCCACTAACATGGGGTGGTTCAAAAGATGTGGCTGAAACTGATCATAAGAAATCATCAAATTAATTCAACCTACTGCCAAAGCGAATATTGATATTGGATGGTAAAAAAAAACCCTGACATGATTCAATAATGGCGTTCACATTCATTTTTAAAATATTTTTTTATCTTACAGCATTAGCGCATGTCAGCTGCAGTATGTAGAATCTTTTTTAAAAGCTATATTTGTTTTTTTTAAATAATAAGGGGTACAGAATGAAAGTATTGCTATTCCATAAAAAAATATATTTAGTCTGAATTAATATCTTTTTTAAATTTGACAGGTTTAACAATGACTTTTTGTCCCAATCTGTTTCCATTGTAGCAGCCAATAGCGTTGGGCATTGCTGGTTGCCAGGGTTGTCTGTTGTTGCTACAGAAACAAGAATCATTTTGAGTTGAGTGCTAATGGATTACACAGCACTCAGAGAAAGGCTTCTAGTTGAAGACTGGCTAACGTTAAATACTGTTGTTAGATGAATTGATTAGTCCATTTCAGTGGTTACCCTGTTTGATTCATCACTTGACATGGAGCAGGCTGATCACTGACACACTCTGCAACAAACCTGGCAACCCGACTGCTGGAATTATTTTTTGTTGTTGTGACTACGATCTTGAGACACTGGATGACCGTGTTCTGCTCATTCTCCATATTCAACCTTTAAGGTACAGTTAAGATAAGAGTTGACATTATCAACAAGCAACTTCCTATTTATTCTTTGAATTCATAAAATCGTATTTATATATGTAACTCTTGTTTTAGCATCTATAAACCAGTAACACCTCATGTTTCACTGGCTCGACCCAAACTGTATTCCTTGCTGGATAATGTAAATCAGTGTTAGTGACATGAACATGAATGGATTGCCTCGTGGTTTGGAGGTGACATGTCCTGCGAAATTTGTCTAGCATTTTACTTTGTTTTTAAAGTAAAATACCTATTGTAATGATTATTAAAGAATAGGACCAGGATCTATTGATATGTCAGACAGTGACTATACATGTAATTTATTAATATAAAAAAGGATTTTGTTTTTAAAGGGGATCTTTTCACATGTTAGTGGAGAAGACAGAGGCGATTAGCCAAGACAAGCATTAAGCTTGGAAACAAGGGGGGAAAAAATTAACAAATTGGCCTACTAGCACCTCTAAAGCTCAGTAATTAACATGTTGAATCTCATTTGTTTAATCGCAAACAGAATGTGCTCTAACTATTTCTTGGCGAACAATAGCCAGGCTCCAGACCACCAGAAGACTCCTGGAGTCTTGTGATTAGAGCTGTAACTAACAAATATTTTCAGCCAACAGTGAGTGCACAAAGCCCATATATTTGCACTATAGTATGCTGCAATATAGATGGGTCAAATCTCAGCAGCGATTTCTTGTAATCGTCACTCTGACTGAAGAAAACCACCCCTGCCAAACAGCATCAACCTGTCTCTTTATGTCAGCTACAATGTAGATCATCATCATCAACTCCAATATCACAGCTGACCTGCAGTGTTTTCTAACACACCTTAGTCCTTCATTTGCAGCAGCACATTGAGCAGAAAGTACAAAAGGAAACTAAAACCGTTGTCCAGAGAATAAAGTTTAGTGGTAGTCCAGAGTTTCTCTTTCACCAAGGGCACATATTTCAAATAAACATGCTACACATATCCCCCTGGGCTCTGTATCTTTCATAAATGTGGATGATACAAATCAGGAGAAGCCTTCTAACTTACTGCTGGATATACTACTAATACTCTATGGTTTAGACGAGGTCTGGTGCCTAGGTAGAGCATGCAGGAGGCAGGACGTAACATGGATTACACCGCGGTCACGTCACTGGTTTGTAATTTGGTCATAAACGAACGAGTCTCTTGCCGTTCCTTGAATTTGCCTGACAACTTCAGCGTTGGCCCTTTGCATCGGCTTATCGTCACTTTGTTCTTAGTGCATTTACAGTCTGGTCCAACTGATTGAGACATTTGCTTTCTCACAACCGGGAACATCTAGATAACTTCAGGGCTGCAGTGCACGTGTGAAAGGGGCTTTAGAATTGATTATGCATAGACAGGGCAGGAATAGCAGATGGTTAAAACAGACAATGTGACAGCCAGAGATTCTGCTGAGTTGTCTTGTTATTACCTGACTAGCTGTTATCAAAAGGCATGTCAGCACCAGCAATGACACAATAAAGAAATCATATGGAGTCTCTGATGAGCAAAGACTCGAGCGCTGTCTAATTACTGCGGCTGAGAATAAAAAAGCAAGTAGCATACTTTGTCAGCAAATCTCCACATCCTCTAATGTATGACTACATCTGAGATGGTGAATTCTCTGCTGTCAGCTTCTTTCTCATTATGTCAATGTGATTAGACCTTGAACAAGTAAGATGTGCAGATTCTGCATGTTAGATGTCCTTTAAGATCGAAGAGAAGATCTCCCTTGCTAAAAACCAAGATTAAGGGTACGTCCACGCGATCAGAAACAACCTTTTTTGTCTCAGACGTTGTTTAAAATTTTTCCGTCCACATGGCCTCGACTCAAGAAATATCTGCGTCCACGAAACCAGTGAAACTGGCTAAAAACGCTGTAATACACATGCCAAGCCTGGATGTCGCGTTTTCTGGCTAAATCTGGCGAATTCCCAAATCCTAAGCCTGTGGGGGAAATCTGTGGTCGGCCTAATTCATTCCCATGCATGTGGCTCAGAGTCCAGTTCAGTAAACATTCTATGGGTCTGTCTCTCTCCTCTCACGCAGCAGCACTGTTGTTGTTATGTGATGCTGCGGGGGTTAGAGGTCGGAGATATGCGGTTTGGCTGTCCAGACGACAACGCCACGGGGTGCGTTTTCCAAACTTCCCACTCTGAGACCTGGTATCAAAAAATACCGTTTTGAGGCTCAGATAACGCTGGCTGTGTGTGGATGATCGGCCAAAAGGATACTAAAGTTGTGCGGTTACAAGAAAATGCGTCTCAGTGTGGCCCACCACAAGTCTAGAGTTTACTCTGCAGCTTACAAGAATGAGTATATCTTAATACTGTATCTTCACAGTGGCCTTGTGATATGTTCATGAGAACAAGTTGCAGTGCACTCTTGTATCTATTACAGTCTGGAAGGATAAAAAGTGGACTAAAGCTTTTGCACAGTGCTTAAAACCCAATTAAGCATCTCTCCATGCTGTTACTAAAATGAACAGACAGGGAACACTAAGGAATGCTCATAACCTTCCTCACTGCGTAAGGCTGGGCATTCATCTCTTACTTTAGCATTCTCCTAGGAGGAGAAAAAAAGAAAAGAAAAGGAACTTAATGTGGAGGACATAAGCATCCATGTGAAGGGAGCAATCAAAGTCCACCTGACGTAATAAAGCAGCACAGATCCAGCAATTTAAATGCTTTATACTGCTATAGTGGCAACCACGCCTTGTTGAGAAATACTATGAATCCTACAGACATTCTGCCTTCAATATTCCAACACTGGCACTGCACAGGGTTACTTGTTGAAAAAACGAGGGGACAGATTTCTCCAAGTTCTTTACACTTGAAGTATGATCATTTTTTGTATGACTGTTCAAAGGGGATTTGTCTGTGTTGGTCCTGATTGGTACTGACACACTGATAGCTCTAATGGGAGGAAACAACATATCTGTCTTCCCCCAGCACTGATCAATTACATTTAAATGTTTCAAAGTACATTGGTTAAATGTTCACCAGATGGGTGAATCTGTGATTGTGTCAAAAATGTGTGTTTATGTGTGCAACAAAAAGAAAAATTCCCTTGGATGTTTAATTGCAATAGCAACAATTCCACCTTGTTCCTCTCGACTCATCGTTCATATACACCCAAAGTTAAATGAGGTCACAGGCAGTGATCCACAACCCTGTTGCAGACTAATGTAAAGAACCAGACTTGACACCCCATTTTAGTCTAAGACGCTTTGCCACATGCAAACCTAAGGTCCACGTTCTGGCCCTCTGGCACTGTGCCCAGCTGTTGTTGGCCGACCCGCTCTGCAGAGATGGATGGATAGGCTACAGAGGGAGGAGAGGCTGAATTTGAGCAGATGGGTGGAAGAGAGGCTGATGACAGCGCATGCAAAGCAGATGTGGAAAGAGAGCTGAAGTGTAAAAAGCAATACACTGAAAAACCTAAGGGATGCAGCCGGCATGTCGCTCCCACAGTAGTGCATGCATATTCAACATGTTGACATAGACACACAAGGCTACCTGAGGCCTCTTTCCTCGGGCTGTCTGTAAAGCCGTACATCCATACTGCAGACGAAGAGAAGGAAGGAGAGAAGCAGAGAGAGATTATTCAGTTGGACAGCATGCAGAAGCAACAGTATGGTAAAGCACACCTTCATCACATCTACTGAACACAAAATATGAAGCAGCAGAGAAAGAGTCTGGGCCTACTCATCTGGGGATGAAAGATTAAGTTTTGGCCTGTGTTTTCAAGATCAGTTTTTGTTCATGCTGAAGAGAATTAAGTGCATATGAGGGCAAGTGGACAGTGTTTTAGAACTCTATTACAAAATCCCTCAGCTCAAACCCTCCCTCCTTTAGACTGCAAGAAGTTCACTCCACCCTTCCCGTGATCGCCTTTCCTCCATCTCTTCATATCGTTCTCTATTTCTTCCTCTATTTGGACCTCCTGGAATGTCTGAGATGGGCGTCAGCCACTTCTAAAGTCATTCCTGACTCCCCAACCCCCTTTCTTCAAAAACATCTCAGCCCCTAACCAGGAAATTAAATGCCATGCATTGAGAAGACAGGGACAGAGGAGGTGGTGACCGAGGTTTGTGTGCAGCATTTGAAGCTTGATTTGGTACCAAAATAATATTTTAGTGTCTGGCTGTCATCCTCTTCTGAAAATGAGCCAATATTAGGAGTGCAGCACTGCAAGAAACAGCAAGAAACAGGCCAGAACAACATGAAGGACCTGGAACAAGACCTGGAACAGGACCTGGAACAGGACCTGGAACAGGGCGGGCCAGGAAGCAGAAGGAATGTCCTTCACATCACTACAAGAAATGTCCATCATCATGCTTGTATTTAGTCTTATAATCATCTTTTACTTAACTTTTCACCAATCTTTTTTCAAGAGCTTATTTATATCGTGTATATAAAGCTTAGTTTTATAGCTGTAGTTATATTGTTTTACGTACAGTCTACAGGCATTTAAACATATAGGCAAGTTTGTATGATATCTTGTGAAAAGTTATATACAGTAATTTGTATTTGTTATTAAACATGGTCTTTTATTTAATGCCATGGAACTCTATTTAGGTGGACCCCAACGGTCACATTTAGGAAACTATAAGTGTCAGTGAAGGTTTAGGCACCAAAAGGTGATGGGGTTACGCATCGAAACCACTTTGGTTAGGATTAGAATAAAGGCAGGGGTTTGGCACAGCCTACATACGCTAAGCGCCCTTTACACATTCATTTAACAGTTGAACAGGAGAAGCTGATTTAATTGGTTAAAAAGGGCACTGTGTCAGGCCGATATGCAGCCAATGGAGTTAAACCGTAACTGTTATACTACATCACAAAGCATCAATGGGCTCCTTCCTTTGCGATTAACTTTGCTAATTGACTTGAATGGACTTTACTATGAGAGGAGCTGGTACAGGGGCCAGTAGGTAAGTCTTTCAAAACACACTTTAATAAACTCCAAGTTCACTAACTACGACTTTGGAGCTTTGTTTTATGTGTAGGGACTCTTCTCATGCTACTGCAAAGGTTTGGTGTTATTTTTAGCAGTATTAGTGGTTAAAAAAGACGTTTTAATGCCTTCACCGTACTGCCCCGAGCTAATCAGTGTTAGCCACATCCAGCTGTTAGCGACTCTTCCGTATTTCTACATTAATAGTTCATACATGAAAAAAACTGTCTTGATGGCTTATTTGATGTATGTAAGTGCGGAAAAAGACTATGGGATGATTTTGAATTACACTTTAAACTTATATTTCTCTTCAACTCCACTTCAACGTACCAGGGTGACTTCTTTGTTAAGTATAACTCAGAATTCTAACTACATTTCCATGTGAACAATAAGCTTTTCTATTAATGATACCATACACTGTATTATAAACATAACCAAACAGGGTCCTTGTAACCGGATATTTTGCTTTCACTGAAATTTAATGTTTTTACAAGTACATCTAATTGTATCACTCGGTGGTCCATGAAACCATTTAAAACCCATAGAAAATGTTCAAATGTAACAATATAAAAAAGGTTGGTTTCCTAAATAATCAACTCATCTTTTGAAGATAGCGAGTTTTGATACGTCATTACGATGGAGAGCGCTGCCCCCGTTGTGAAGCCGACAGCTCCTCTGCGTTGACTCACGTGAGATAACAAAAGCCAAATGCCCTCCTGCTATCCACCAGAGCCTCAGGAGCTTTGCTGGATTGATGTTGGCCCCAGAGGGAGGAATACAAACTGGTCCCAGGTCAGCCAGGGTCAAACCGCGCTCACTGACGCTCTACCATGATTACTACCCACCATGCTGCTCTCAGTGTAGCGCTCAACATCTGATTGATATTAACTCCAGGCTGAACCACTCCACCTCCATACAAATACACACACACACGCACATGCACACACACACACACACGCACGCACGCACACACACACACACACACACACACACACACACACACAAACACACAAACACACACACACACACACACACACACACACACACACACACACACACACACACACACACACACACACACACACACACACACACACACACACACACACACACAAACACACAAACACACACACACACACACACACACAGGGATACTTGATTCCTTTCAGGTTTGGGTGATGACGCCACAAACCAGCAGAACCAGCAGTGTTTTCTCTGTCCCTTTACTGCTGTGCAATTTTCCTAGAATTCTGACCCCAAACATCGCCATTACTCTGCAAGTGAGGCCTAGGGACAGTGAGAAATGGCATCACTTAAGTCCTTCTTTCAAAGTTTGGATTGGAGGGGCTTATTAGCCATCTATCTTGTTTTTCTGTTAACTTAGTAGAATGTGTTTTGAAGGAAAGTTTCTCTTGCTGACATCCCCACAGATAAACCCCAGTCCATAAACATGCTAAGACATGTGTCTCTTTAAACTGTTCAGCATAATTACACATTTATATGATGGTTCTGCAGCTTTGGAGATCACACAAACTAGTTGATGCTGTAACCATAAAGACACACTCCCGGATTTTGTGCCCCCAAATCAGAAAATGCCTATCCACCTCGCTGCTGATGTTTCCAAACCTGACTGTGAATGTTAAATCTTTATGTAGCCTGGGAGAGCTAGGCTAGTTTGTTCCCACAGATTCATATTTTTAGATTTCATTAAAAATGACTAATCAGAGCACTTCATTTATCCCCAACCTTCTCTCTTGTGTATGGCATGGTATACGCTTTCACTGAGTCCGACCAATTTAAGGGATGTTAAAGATAACACCACATTCTGTTTAACAGACACAACCTAAAGGTTAAGTGTGTAGGATTCATTGGCATCTAGTGGTGAGGTTGCAGACTGCACACTTCTCCTGTGTGTATAGAATTAGGGTGGCCCGCGCAGATATAATGTATGTGTGGCCTTATCTATTTCTCATTCTAAGGAAATGAAAACACAACAATTATTATTATTTCAGGCGTTTATAGGTTAATGAAAACATAATTACTAATATTATATTCCATTTCTGCAAATAGATCGCTCTAAATACTACACACTTGCCCTTTAAAGTACCTTCATATCGACGTGTTAGTCATTAAAGTGCATAAATTCCTAATTTGAGGGAACAAATAAAGTATATTGAGCTCACAAATAATAGTTTTGTAAACTGACTTAGCAACAAGGCAACAAACAGGAGTCTACGGCCAGTGCTAGGGCTCTGTGGTACAATTAGCTAAATGCAAATGCCAATATCACTAGCATGTTAGCATATTGGCAATATGCTAACATGCTAGTAGTATGACAATGTTTACATGTTTAACAGGTACATGTATATTGTTTAAATCTACTACTAGATACTAGCTACTTAATCAGCAGAAATATTGTATCAGGGTATATGTTTGCCAATAAGTAATAAGTAGTAGGAAATTGCAATACAGGAATGCCAAACTAGGTTTGAGATAAGGTTTTGACCACCAGAGGTCTGACTGGCCAATGGATTTACCATCAATAGAACCAGGCTACTTTGCTAGCATGGCTAACTATTTCCCTGGGTGACAATGATATTGCTGGACTCAACAACTTTCAAAACATCAGTAATAAGGGTGAGAGCCTGTTGCTCTGGGGTGCTAAGGGACACTGTAACAACACACATATGATTTTGAATGAGAAGAAATTATGAAATAAATAACCTTCTATAAAGTTGTTTGTTTTTTCGTTTGATTACATTTATTTCACTGAACATAAATCGTTATAGTACAAATTCAATTCATTTTCATACTTAGATAAATTGGCCAATAATATTGTAAGACAGGAACTAATACCTACTAATAGTATTTTCTCTTTATAAATATCGGCTACTGCAGGTAAGTGATCTGACTTAAGAAAAATGACTCAGGACTTACTTGAGACTTGAACTAAATGACTCAGGACTTACTTGGGACTTGAACTAAATGACTCAGGAGTTACTTGAGACATGGACCAAATGACTCAGGTCTTACTTGAGACTGGAAATAAATGACTCAGGACTTACTTGAGACTTGAACTAAATGACTTGCGTCTTACTTGAGACTTGAACTAAATGACTCAGGACTTACTTGAGACTTGAACCAAATGACTCAGGACTTACTTAAGAATAGAACAAAATGACTCAGGACTTACTTGAGACTTGAACCAAATGACTCAGGACTTACTTTAGACTTCGACCAAATGACACAGGACTTACTTGAAACTTGGTCTAAATGCCTCAGGACTTAATTGAGACTTGGTCTAAATGACTCCAGACTTACCTGAGACTTGAAGCAAATGACTCCAGACTTACTTGAGATTTGAACCAAATGGCTCAGGGCTTAATTGTGACTTGGACTAAATAATTTGAGTCACATGTCTGGCGTTATTACATACAACTCTGGGTAAAGTCTAGATCATTTCATAATTTCAGTTTATTTGTGAAAAGGGGCTAATTTCAATGATCATAAAAGAGCCAGGCTGAGCCTCCTACCTCATGGTGGCCATCCTTGCATATCCTACACACAGCTAGCTGTAGCTGCTGCCCCCACACAGGCAGAAGCTTCAATGATAAACCCCTGTCACCTGACACCAAGACAAAGGCGACCAATAACAAATTACAGCTAACCAGTATTGATTTGACAGTGGCCGAGAGTGACAGCAACACTAACAATGTCAAACCACAGGCAGAAGCTAACTAGTATTGATACAGTGTTTAGCAAGAAGAGGAGAGAACAGCAGAGACGAGACAATTCATCCCCGACTGAGAGACAAACGTTTGTGGTGACAAATGACATTTGTGTGCAAACAGAATGGCGGGGGGGGGGGGGGGGGGGGGTTGGCGGGCCCTCTGCTTTAGACTTGACACAGTGCTGGTGGAATACAGCCGTTAGCAATGATCAGCAGTTCCCAAAGCAGGCTGGGACACACTGACATGGTGTTGCTGCTTGCTTCGGCGGTGAGGTCAAATCACATCACAGGCCACAAGTGTTCCTCACTGAGCACTGTCACACATCAGGGCTGTCCAAACTTTCTCCTTATCCTGATTTCTCGTTCTACGCTTCACGCACTATTTTTAGTTTGAAACATCCCCTCCTTCAGATTTAATGGAAACCAGCCGCAGATATTCAACAACGTCACTCCCCAGGACATCACTCAAACTGCTCTGTCAGATTCAGATTGCTATGCCTCATAGCTATAAAGCTGAAAAATACAATTATATTTTTTCTACATAAATCAATACGCACTTTACTGTATCTACAACATTGATGTAATAAGAGTGTGCTGACATTATTATTGCTGCAATTGAGTGCTCAGTGTGATGTTAAATGTGTTAAAGTCATCGCAGAGAAGGCAGGTAATGGAGGGTGTAAGTGTCAAATAAATGTGTCTATTGACAGAGGAGCCCCTGATGGTACAAAGACCTTATTAATTAGCAAGTACCCGCTACAGGACTTCAGCTGTGATTTTCCCCGACAAAAGCCCAAGATCAGAGGCAAATCTTGAGACAAATCCCCTCGCAGACACTGTAGGGGAGTCCAAGAGCCAATGAGAATGCAAGAAAGGGACTGAGGGGAAACCAGGGAGAGTGGGTGCCTGTAACAATAGGAAATGTACTATATATGTAGCTGTAGACGGACCCTGCCACCCTGTTAACCACATTACCTCTGTTTAAAACAGCCGTGATAGTGGACCTTCACAGTTGAGCTACCCAGTGCATTAACAAGTGACTCCAAAGGGTCTTCGAGTTGGGGTGAGAAGGGGTTGCAGCAGGTAGTGTGTGACCCCCTGTCAGTCAGGAAGTATGAACATTGCGTAGTGAGAACTGTACGGCGTAAAGGTTTTGTAGTGATACCAATTACAACTGCCGCTGAACACTAACCACACTTGTAAAAACAGAGTGACATGCACATACACACATACACACATACACACATACACACACACACACACACACTAGAACACAGATCCCCTCCACGCCATTTCGACGTCAGTCTGAAATCGTATCCATTGTGCCACGTAAACAAAAACAACGCCTGTGTGACAGTCTCAACCCCCATGGCCTCTGCAGCCCAAACAGCACCCTCCTCCGTTCCCTCTCAATCTGGCCCTCACATTGAGGAGCACGAGCTCCATCTGCACTCTGCAGAGTAAGGGGGGAGTACAGAGCTGTGACCCCTGAAACTCTCTGGACCTGACCCTATGTTTTAAAAAAAACACGTCCTACATCTATGTTCCTGGCTAACTTGGGGTGAGATGAATTAGTGTTTGGTTTCTGTTGGGAGGCACAGAAAAAAAACGACTTTTAAAGCTTATTTTTAATTATTACATGGAGTGATTTGAGTTTCAACTGCACTTCCAAAACTATTAATGTCAGATTTTCTTGCCTGAAAATGCTGTATATGAAATGACATTGGGACTTTATTAGAGGGGATGCCACGCAAAAACAGTCCCTAAATGGACTTGAAGTGGAAAATTGCAGTTGCATAGCTTGAATCTCACTCCAACTTGCTACTCTTGTTTACAGACTTGATATTGCACAATATTGAGTCATCAAATATCCAGTTTGCATGTGCTGTTTCAAACATCCTCTGTTTCTTCAGAAAGGTGCTCTGGGGCAGTGGAAGCGATGCGTTTATTTTTGCAGTAGCGACAACAACAATGTGAATGGAATTAACAGAGGAACAGCAGGGCAGATGTTGAAAGCAGCAGTAGACGTCAGAGCCAAACAGTCAAAACAATAAAAAAAACACTCAAAGAAACTTAAAGAAACAGTAAATTCACTTTCTTTCTGTCAGATGAGATCTTTATCTACCTGACCATTAAAGCAGCAGTTGGTTAGAAAAATACATTTTAACATATTTGTTGAAACTGTCACTACACCCTGACAGCACTACACGAGGCAGATAATATGTGAAAAAATCTTTGCCTCCTCCTAATGCTGATCATTCCTCCACAGCCATAGGAAAACAACCAACCTGAGCCAAGCAGTGTCTAATACAGTTTCAGTGACTGCTCCTGAACTCGGAACATTTTACACTAAACAGTAACTAAAATGTGTTTCTGAAAACATTTGAGGGTAGAAATAGGCAATATAGTAACTGAATCTTAATTGATATGTTTGTTTCACAGTTTGATCAGTCACTGACACTGCGTCACAGACTCCTTCTTGGCTCTGATTGGTTGATTTCCTTCAGTCCTGGTGGAATCTAGCAGATGTCATTAGGTGCGCAGATGGAGGTAGAGGAACACAATGTTTTAGTTCTGTAAGGATATAGAGACAGTTTAAAGCAACAAAAACATATTTTTTATAAAAGTTACCTACTGGGACTTTAACATGAGGTATCTCATTTGTTTAATCCATAAACAAAGAGACAATTTACTAAAACAGTTTGAGACATGAAGCTGGAACCAGGAAGTAATTAGCCTAGCTTGAAGACTGAACGCCGGGGGAAAACTACTGGCCTCAATAGTTAAAGCTGCAGTCGGCAGGTCGGGGGGATCGAGTTGACTCAAAATTGAGTCAAAATTGAGTCAAAATTGAGTCAAAATTGAGTCAAAATTGATTCAAATTTCCAATTTACAACTCTTAAGTTTTTTCTAAAACCGGATGATTTATGTTGCTCTACTGGAGCATAGTGACGCTTTCAGTGAATATGACCAAACAAATGTTGCCGACTGGGACGTTAACATAAGGTATCTCATTTGTTTAATCCATAAACAAAGAGACACTTTACTAAAAACAGTTTGTGGCGATGAGAAAATATGAGGTGACAAACAGCACTTTTCTGTGCAGTGACTCCAGCTACAACGTGGGTTGTCTGATACAGTTGGTGAACAGGTTTTGGGATGGATCTACAGGCACAATGGTATTAAACTTGGCAACCTCAAGACAAGAATCCATGCATAGTTTGCAAAGTATCAATTAGCTTGTTAATTAGTGAGCTTCAAAGGTGCTGGTTTTCTTTTGCTTTAAAATGTTTGTGTCATGTTAGCTGTTTAACACGGCAGTTAAGTAAATATGTGGACTTTTATTATGTGAAAACACGTTACAGTACTGGAGTGGACACAGTTTGAACAGTGAAAGGAAAAAGAGGATTTAGCTAATGAGTATGGTTATATGGCAGCAAGTGAACAGGAGCAACACCCACAAGTGGAAAAGGTTTTTTGTGAATAGTGGATGGTGAAAGGAATAGAATGGTTACTTGAAGCTTTCTAGAGCATCTCTGGGATTGACACTGAGAACAGTCGCACAAAGAAAACATCATAAATACAGCCATGGAACACTAGCTATATATAGATATAATGTACTTATGTAACAGTCATCACCTCTCTCTATAGTATAACAAACAAAATAAAATATAATTACATGTATATAAATAAATACTGACATATTTGGTTTATGGAAATGAAGATGTTTTGACATTGTGCTGATAACAACATTTTAAGCTCTTTGCAAGAATAAATGATAGGAGATATGGGGTGCAGAGGGCACCTCATTGAGAGAATGGGACACCTCCCTTCATTAGGGGAAAGTGATGCTCCAGTCTCCACTCATAGAAGTATTGTAGACGTTATGCAACTGTCCAAAGGTTTGAAAATAGACAACCTGTTGCCACGCTGACTGACCTAATGTAACTTCAGGTCATAGCAGAGATCACTGGGTCAGTGGAGTGGCATCCGACTGGGCAACGTCCCAAAGATTTAGTCTGGCTGAGACAAAGGGTTTGAAAACCACCTGTTTCAAAGCAAACTGCAGTACATGAAGGGGATGTAGAGAAAAAACATGAGCTGGCTTATCTGCAGCAGCAATCAGCTTCCAGCAAATCAAATCACTCTGAGGAATGTGGATGTAATTGAATTGGTAGTGAGCCCCCTCTGGGGCTACAACAAAACCATTGATGTGATTTTAGTCCAAAAATAAACTCACCATCAATTTCAAGAGTTCATTTCAAGTTGCATAACTCAAAACTTTTATGAGTAAGGTGAAAAAAAATCAAGGAGCCAGAACTTTTTGCCCCGCTGTACCTTTACTCGTTACAAACATCTGTCTCGAAATATTTCCATTCCCTGACACAACCTTGAAGATGCTTAAATAATAAGACAAGTCTTTGGGGCATTTGTAGCAGGAGAATCATATTCTCCAAAAACCACAAGCTATTTCCTGCATTTTCCCTTCCATTATTCATAAGAGGTATGACTGATATTTCCCTACGTTTCCTCATAGCCATAAACACATAGTTCCAAGATGCATACATTAGTGACTCACATGTACCACTGCTTTTGTTAAGCAGCTATACTGGAGCTAGTACCCTCTAAGAGCCATACATTTCCTTAGATGGCTAATGAATGAGTCTTATAGTGGCCACTATGTTGGATGTAGTGGAAAAGGTTCAGGACAATGTTCATAGTTAAATGTTTTTACTCTATATTCAACTAAATTGCATTTGTAAAATCCAACAGAGGTATAACAGCTGTTGTTTACCTCTAAAAGGGATATTTTACCCATTTTAATCCAGGTCTGTGTCACGGCAATGTGGGCATTGTTCAGATGTGTTTGGCCTGTCTCAGTGGCAGAAGTCCCAGAGGAACAGATCATCTGAGATGTGTTGAAATTTCAGCAAAGGGTGACACACAACCATAGACTGTATAGAAAATGTACGTTGCATACCTTGATCCAATCGCACTCACCTATGGGAATTGCCATCTTGTCAGACTTTGACACCGCCTCATTTCCTCTTACCAAAAAAAATTAATAAATTTCACCCCCCTCAGTGTTGTCAAGGAGATATGACCTAAACATACAGACTAGAATGTATTTTTGTACCAGGCCTTAAACAGGTTTAATTATGCTGTGAACACGGCCTGTTTAACATGGGGGTCATTGAGAAACTGCTCTATTGTGCAAACTACTCCTAGTGGACACAACTGCAGTTTTTGGCACTTCCTTATTAGACCAACTAGGATGTCGCTGTGGTGGGGGCTTGCACAAAACGCGTTATTTCGCACACACAGATAAGGATAAAATCAAAGCCCACTTTAAGCACATACAGTACCTTCAAAGGTATCTATTAAAATTACTAAAACATGTGTGATCTAAAATGCTTCACTTCAAACTTGAGCTGAAGACTCAGAGGCAAACAATCTTTCAGACGACCCAACGGCCACATCAGAGAATAAAGCTTTCTCTTAATCAAACATACTTTAATTACTCTATTTTGACATCTAAAAGAACGATCACGCAAGTCTGTAACCCCACCCTGGACTGAATCCACAGCCAGAAGGAGAGCTTTTTGATCCCACCCCAAAACACAGTCGACAGCAAGTCAGCGTTCTGCAGCGGGACAAGTATACAAAGCACACACTGACATCACACGGATAACAGACAAGTCGCAGAGAGAGTTTAAGAGTCATGCGTCATGCAGCATAACATCCCCTCTTGGATCTTAAGGAGCGGTTCTATCAAGAGCAACAAGTTGAAAGAGAGAATTGGCTTTTGTGAAGGATAGTGAAGGAAAACAGGTGACTTACCAGACTTGCGCTTGGAGCCATAGTCCCTGAGGGAGAAGCAACACAAGAGGGACATGGTTAGTGACAGCAGATGCTGCTCGGTCAACAACAAAGCATGCGGTCAACGCATATGGATAGGAAAACTCCTAAATGGCAAAAAATGCCAACTGCACTCACGCAAAAACACATGCATGCAATCGGCTTTAGCACACTAACAAATGCTTGTGTTTGAGGGAGAGAGAGAGAGGCAGAGTGAAGGATGGAGACAGAGGGAGGAATGACTTTGGCCAGCTGCCCGTACTCCCCGCAACAGACACAAATGAGTCATGTGACTCCAAAGCGGCACCACCATCCTCTTCCTATACTCCTTCTCTTCCTCCCTCCCTCGCCCTGTCAGAGAAGAAGGCGACCTCTCCCCGCATTTGGAAGAAGGAGGATCAGTTTAAGATACCTTGCTTAATGGGTTCTAATGGGATTATGCTGCAGGGCTAAGCTATAGATGGGGGGTGACACAGGGCTGTGAGTGAGGTTTGCTGTGCTGAGCGTGTCTCTACCCTTGTCAATATTGACTTTCGGACTCTGGCTGTGTGGCAACTGAGTTAAAAAAGGTAGTGAAGGAGAAATCAGGTGAAGACAGACTGTGCTATTTTTAGAGTCTGTCCATCGTCACTCCCCATTCTTCCTCCCTGTCTTCCTTCCTCCTGTCCTCTTTCTCTTATGCGATTCAGAATCAATGTGTCCTTTCCCAAGACCTAATCAAAACCTTAAGTTAAACTCAAACGAGCAGCGTCATCCTGCTGCAGTACAGTTGAAAATCCGACCCAGGCAGAACAATAAGACTAAAGCATGAGCCTTGTTTCCCATACCCTCTGTCATTTAAAAAAAAACTCCATATAGGCAGTAATACCAACCCCCAGAAATCAACAAGGCATATAGAGACCAGAAGGTGAAGTAGTTTGTGGATGACTAACAGCAACACGACTCTCATTTCAAGTACCAGACTGCAGCTGATGGCTGTCCGTACATAGTGGGATAACAGAAGGATGTGTGTGTGTGTGAGGTAGGTAGGTGTATGCATGTATGCATACTGGTGTGGATGCCAAGCCAGTGAACGTGTGTGTAATTGATCATAGATGTTCCTTAAGGCTACATCCACAGGAGGGCTGGGCCATAAATTGATATGAGCATTTATTGTCTTTTAGTGAATCTTACCATGATGAAATCATTTATTGAGAAATCGTGACACACAATTGCATCATCTAAATTGATAATAAGAAGCACATACAAACTTTTTTCAGAAAATCAAATGTAATTTTGTACTAAAGTTCTTAGAAAATAAGAAAATACTCAGTATTTTTCCTTTGTCAAGTATTAAATCCACACAGGAGTACACAAAAAAAGGATTTACCATGTGGTTATTTCATACCAGGGAACATGCTACATGGTGATATATATCGTTTTAGAGATATGAATTCAGTGAGCTACATCAGGATAGAATATTTTGGCCAAAGGATCCAGCCTTAATCCACACTACTATGGATTCATTTTAGAGCAGCGTTTTGAAACAAAAAGGATTTCTGTCCACAAGCGTTCTAGCTCCTTATAAGAAGTAATCTCGATAAACACGCCTGAAATGCATATCACATGATCATTCGCGTACACTGGGTGTGTGCAGGTGTAAACATGAAGCAGACTGTCTGACGTCACTCTGCTGTTGAAAATCATGGATGTATGAGTTGAAAATACGGAATTTTCAGCAATGCCTAAAGTAAGACCTCATATTTATTTGCTTGAACCAACAGCGAAGTGCATCTCTTACTGAACGTAACAGGTGTATAAGATGGTAACGGTGGTAGAAAACACAGACTCGGAATCGTTGCAAAGCAAATATGGTGACATATCAGAGCAGCAGTTCTCAAACTTTTTACACCACATACCACCTTAAATTTTAGGCTCTCCATGTACCACCACTAAAACTCACGTTAACATAGTAGCATAGGCTACTATGACTTTTTACGACTTTTTAGCTACAGACAGTTGAAGCAGGAGGCCGGTTTATCCCCATTAGAAGGGTACTTGCACTTAGTTGATTGCTGTCAACAATATACTCCTCCTGATCTGCACTGCGGTGTTTTTAAACTGTTCATTTAACTACCGCTTACGATCGTAACTATGGATGTGTGCAAGCGTGCTAAGTTCATGATCGGGACTGAGTAGCAGCCAAGCCCACACCACAGCAACTTCCTGGTTCATCCAATACAGAAGTGCCAAAACTGCAGTTCTCTGAGTGTTTGCAGTTTGCACAATAGAGCAGTTTCTCATTGACCCCCATGTTAAACAGGTCGTTTTCACAGCATAATTAAACCTATTTAAGGTCTGGTACAAAACATTGGCATATCTGGTACACAAACATTCTAGTCCATATGTTTAGGTATATCCATGACAACACTGAGGTGGTGAATTTTTTTGTACAGGGCTAGTTGTTATTTTATTGGAGGTAAACGTCAGCCAGATGGACGTAGCTGCCTGATAATGAAACAGAAAATTACAAGAAAGACTATTATTTTACACTTGAGAGATTTCGGAGTAGTTTTTTCTTCTGAAATGTTTTAGTAGTAAAGTATTTTTTGATAGAATTATAAATATTAATCCTTTTTAATTTTGGAGATTCCTGCACATACCACTAGAGGCTGCTCGTGGTACAATAGTTTGAGAACCAGTGTATTAGAGCAAAGCCGTGTCAGTCGGAAAGTAATCCCAATACAAGGAGGATTAAATCGCAAAGAGTATGTCAGCCTACCTAACTGACTGACTAACATTGTTGTCTGCGTCATCACTTCATCTCTGTTTCTGCCCGTCTAAAACAGACTGAAAACTAAGACACCCAACCTTGGAGTTTACAAACTCAAACAGCGTCAGCAGCGTTTACAAACGTCTCCGTTTTGAGGGCTCAGAAACGGCGGCGTATGGTGGACGTGAGGCGTGAATGTAGCAGTGTGGATAAAGCCTAAGAGCGTGATCACACTGTCCTCCCGGACCGAGACCCGGACTTTAGGGTACTTGTCCCCCCTCCCTCTCCCCCCCGCGCCCCAGCCCCGTTTGTACTCACACTGCCAGGGCCGGCCAATGCTTCTTGCTGTCCATACGCCATCACGCCGTAACACGTCACACGCATTGATCGCGTGTGTGTGGCTTTGTTTACAAATCTTTCCACAGACCTCTGAGTTTTTGTGCGTCTTGTCGACTGTTTTTGAATATTTTCATCCGACCAAATCTGCAGTAAACACTCCACCTCCGCATCACACCAACATGAACCTTTCACCGCCATTGTTGTTGTTGTTAAATGTCCGCGCATGGTCCGTCCTTCTATTTACATGTCCGAACAGGCGGACATAACGCTACTGCCGTAGGGCTCGTGCTCGTACACGTGCGCACGCTCGTGCTCGTACATGTGCAAACGGCTCCGCTAAAGCCCACCTCTTTCAAGCGGGCCGTGGACGGTCCGCTGGCCGCAGTTGAGCGCGGAGCGGGTGCACTCACATGGCTTAAAGGTACTAGACTTTAGCTGAAGGACAGTGTGAGCACGCTCTTAGAGCGTGCTCACACTATCCTTTTGGCTGCGGCCAAAACCGGTTTTTCAGCTAAAGCCTAGTACCTTTAAGTAGTGTGAGCGCACCCGCTCCGCGCTCAACTGCGGCCAGCTGGCCCTCCCAGCCCGCTTGAAATAGGTGGGCTTTAGCGGAGCCGTTTGCACATGTACGAGCACGAGCGTGCGCACGTGTACGAGCACGACCACGAGCCCTACGGCAGTAGCGTTATGTCCGCCTGTTCGGACATGTAAATAGAAGGACGGACCATGCGCGGACATTTAACAACAACAACAATGGTGGTGAAAGGTTCACGTTGGTGTGATGGGGAGGTGGAGTGTTTACTGCAGATTTGGTCGGATGAAAATATTCAAAAACAGTCGACAAGACGCACAAAAACTCTGAGGTCTATGGAAAGATTTGTAAACAAAGCCACACACACGCGATCAATGCGTGTGACGTGTTACGGCGTGATGACATATGGACAGCAAGAAGCATTGGCCGAGGCCCAGGTAGTGTGAGTACAAACGGGGCTGGGGCGCGGGGGGGAGAGGGAGGGGGGACAAGTACCCTAAAGTCCGGGTCTCGGTCCGGGAGGACAGTGTGAGTCCGCCCTTAGAGCGTGCTCACACTGTCCTTCTGGCCGGGGCCAAAACCGTTTTTTCAGCTAAAGTCTAGTACCTTTAAGCCATGTGAGTGCACCGGCTCCACCCGAGGGAGGGGGGACAAGTACCCTAAAGTCCGGGTCTCGGTCCGGGAGGACAGTGTGATCACGCTCTAAGATTCAGGGTCAACTGCCCAGCTGCAAGAGCATTGTTAATTGGGACAGTAGACCTTGCTGGCCATTGTGAAACAGCCCATTTCATTAATGAGGGAGCTCTTATTTGCCAGGTATGATACAGAGCAAATAACCCTGGAACATTTTACTGCAGTGCCGGGAGTGCAGACACAGCTCAGGGCAGTGTAGCCAGCAGTCAAGGTAGTGCCCTCTCACTGCATGAGGTTAAAAACCTCCACTTGGCTCTCACAGCGGCCGCATTCAAACTAATAAAGAGATCATGAATACACACGAGTGCTCTACAAGAAGACAAGAACGAGACAGCACACATGCACAGGGAAAAAGCTGTGTCTTAATTCAGATACAACAGCTCTGGATTCTTGAGTGTCACTTGTTCTAGCTCGCTTTTTTCTCGATCCCTTCATCCATTCCCCTGTGATCTGACATATCCGTCTCTTTGTGACTGGCCACAGCAGATGAATAACGCCTTTATACTGACATCTCCACCATGATCACTGTGTGCTTGCAGCTACAATATGCTTCATTGTAATCAAAGTGGGACACAGAGAGGGTGAATTAACCCCTCGCCTCATCTCATCCATCTCAAGCCAAGCTGGACACACGACTTGTAATGCATGGGGAATGGATAAAATTCACGTCAATGGCCAATGACATTCAATGAGTTGTACTGCAGAGTGTCTGGGATGTGTCTCAGTGGAAAGTATGCTGCGGACAGGCTCAGAGTTGGCAGGATGTTTGCCCTTTTCGCCCGAGGCTTGCCGCAGTGGCATTAAAGATGCTGATATCCTCTGTCCGGGTGCAGGAAAATGTTCTCCTTTTCCAGGGAGAGTTAACTGCTCTGTTGCCCAGTACTGTTCTCTAACCTCAATCTCAATCTTTTTCAGGCTCATTCAAAGTCCCTGTCAAAACACTGGTAAGCTGAGGTCTAAAATTAGCTACTGCCTTCCATTCCACAGTAAGTCTTACTTTTATGTCACAAAACAAATACTTCTTTTAGAAATTGGAGGTCTAATTTTGGAACATTCCTCAGCAATAAACGCTTGCCTTAACAGAAAAACTCCTATTTGCGTCTTCTATTCCTGGTCATTCATTTCATTTCTCAACATAAAATACCATCCATCATCTTCAACCTCTTGTCGCTGTCGGGGTCGTGCGGGGGGCTGGAGCCGATCCCAGCGTGCATCGGGCGTGAGATGGGGTACACCCTGGACAGGACACCAGTCTATCACAGGGCACATAGAGACAAACAGAGACAGACAACCATTCACACTCACATTCACACCTACGGGCAATTTAGAGTCTTCAATCAACCTGTCTTTGGACTGTGGGAGGAAGCCGGAGAACCCGGAGAGAACCCACGCAGACACAGGGAGAACACACACAAAAGGGCGAACCAGGAACCCTCTTGCTGGGAGGCGACAGTGCCAACCACCACACTACCGTGCCGCCACATTAAATACTACTGGGCGATAAATCGTTTTTTATCAGTTCATTCAAATTCATAGTCTAGGACGATGTTTAAAACTTTAAATTGATCTTCAATTACACTAACGAGCCCCTGCGTTTCAATAGTTCATAGTAACAGTGTTTTTGTTCCGGAGCACAGATCTGCTCTCCTGCTCTCATCCCTCGCTCTCTGAATCTCTGTGCCACAATCTCCATGGTGCCACCACAGCTGCCGAGCATCTGTGCTGCTAACAACACTGCTGAAGTTGGCATGGGGCCGCCGGTAATACAACACCCTCATTGACCGGTTCACAAGATGTACATGAATTCCCAAATATGTAGGTTATTACTATTTTTACTACTTTTCTGTAATTTTACGTCGTAACTTTGGCTTTGTTATGTGTTAACAGGTTTGTAATGCTAATGCAAGGGTGAACAACAGGGCTTCAGTGTCATCAAGGGATACATTTTTTTTTTTTTTTTGGTGAAAGTTAGGTTTGCACTTTATGTATCCCAATAAGGTATTTCATCTTTATTTGCTTTTTTTTTTTTTATTATTATCGTCATTTGGAGGGTTTTTTTGTGCCTGCTCAAAATGTACGTATATATGATCAAATTACAATAGTGACCCAATGTGTAAAAGGAATGACCATTAGCCAAAGTTTTTATATGCATGCTGGATGCCTGCTGAGTTAATTGAACAAGCTAACAGTAAATGACCTGCGCAGAGGGACAATATAATAGGTGTAAGTGTGGGACCTGGAAATGGCTGGTAGTAACTTGTCAAGGAGGTGAGGACAGGGGCCATTGAATGACTTTTGTTTGGTGGAGAACAGCAGCAGCATGAAAAGTACTTTGCTATAGCAAACTCCAAGGGAGACTCTTATTAAGCTATTAATGCTGTGCATGGTTTAAAAGGCAAATACAACCTTAAAGCTCTATAAACAAGTACAAATCGAGAGGAAAGCCGGGGCGTAAGCAGTTTTTGGTCCGACTGTAAATGTCTGCACAAATGACTCAGCCTTCCAGTGAATGCCTAAACTGAAGCCGTGCTGTATCTGAGTCTCTTGGGTTAATTGTTCTTGATAAATGATCAGATGCAGTCACAGGATACACAGCTGATGAAGCCCTTTGTTAATCCTGACAAAGTGAATGCTGATTGGATCAATAGCATGTGCGACTGTTGTTGTGAAAAGCAGGTCAAAGTGAAGGTTTGTTTGTATCATGTGTGGGTGGTGGTTAGCATTAAGCATTCACAAAGGGCTTTGGAACAACATGCCTGCCTGACATCCAAGCATTAGCCCACTAAAACAGCTCAGGAGGCAAACATTAGTCAACACACAGCCCCATTAGCCATACTAGCAACTAGCAGCTAATTAGCACCAATATTATCCTAGTTTTTTTGTTTGTTTTTGCAAGAAAATACACTGTAACAAGGTAAAAAGAAAGAATTTTAGCTCGTTAGTTAAGCAACTAACGTTTAACATTACATTAGGGCATGTCAGTTAGAGTGCAGCCGGCTTTTTTGGGATTTATTTTTAGAGGTATGGTTTTGGAGGCATCTGCAAAGCATTAGGGCACAAAGGAGGGGCAGGGGCAAAACATAGAGAGAGGGTGGGAGGACGAAGAGAGCAGAAACACAGGGTCCAGATTCTATCCAGTGACCCGAGTCCCTGAGGCTGAAATCAAACTCTTCCCTCTAGGGCTGAGCAACCAGCTCCGGCTGCCAGCTCTTTTCCTTCGTCTCCGTGAGGTATGGAGAGGAGGAAGCGAGGGGTGAAAGGCGACGTGAAGAATACATACTGCAGTAGGGAAGAAAAGGGAGTTTTATGTGGCTAGGTGGAATCTCAAGGCCATTTTTTGCAGCCAAGGAGAGAAGATTTTACAGTTTTTAAGTATATTTCCAGGGTTACTAGGGTTATTACCAGGATGAAAAACATACATAATTTCACAGCCTCGCTGCTGGTGAAGAGAGACAATGTCACGCTCCCGTCAATATCGTCCAAATCCATATCTGTTTAACTACTATGAGCCCCAGAACCCACTAATATTCACACCTGTTTTGGTGATGGAGATAATAACATGCACAGATGTTGATGTCTGTTATTCATTAAAAACATCTCCTATTTTGACAGCAGTAATGTTTTAGTGATGCACGAAGTGACCAAATGGTATCTATGTTAGTGTGTGTGTGTGTGTGTGTGTGTGTGTGTGTGTGTGTGTGTGTGTGTGTGTGTGTGTGTGTGCATGTGTGTGTGTGTGTGTGTGTGTGCGTGTGTGTGCGTGTGTGTGCGTGTGTGTGTGTGTGTGTGTGTGTGTGTGTTTGTGTGTGTGTGTATGTCTGTGTGTGTATACATCTGTCAGACATAGTTAAGAAAGGTATGTATTATCCTGAACAAAAACATTAACAGATGGGCCAGTTGCAAACATTCGAACACACACACTCACACATTTCGTCACACTTTTCATCACATACTGACATTTCGTCACAGTGTATACACTGGCTATGGCTCCATGGAGCAGGACGGCTTCCATGCACATCTTATCAGTTCCAGAGCTTTGAGCTCTTGACGTTGGGAGTCGAGACAAAACAGATGTGAGTGAGGACTGAGAGGCAGAGCATGTGGTGTCAGCTCAGGGTCAGGCCGGTCAGCTCAGCGGTCAGCTGACATGTTAGTCGCACAACTTTCAACTGTTTGCTCATGAATGAGCATGTATACAGCAAACGTAGGAATATGTAGCCTCTTTCACACAGAGATTCCAGAATACTAGCATGAAAAAGATCCACCGTTACGCCGGCTTCGCTCTTTTACATTGGACCAAACGACACCAGTATAATACCTCCCCAGTATGGACATTTTAACGGCATTCTGACAGCAAAAAAGGCGTGATGTGTAAAGCTGAGCATACACTGTATGATTTGGGAAATGGTGCTGTTCCAGCTCATACTGTACGAGTAAATCATCTTTAGTTCTAATACTTTATTTATGTGTTCACTATGTAAGGCCCAATTTCCAAGCCACCACCTGAGTGCTCATACTGTACGAGTAAAATGGGAGATAAAAGGGCCCGTCGGCCCTTGTGGATCTTTCTGGTTAATGACGATTGTCAATAAGGATTTGTTTGAAAGCTAGGGGGGAAAGATGGACGTGTGTTTGCTAATGGAGCTGGTTTAGGTCTGTAACATTACCAGTGGTTCACAGCAATCATCACCTCTGGCACCATATAACATGATACATACCTACTGTAAAGATCTAACAGACGGAGACACAAGTGTCGGCTTTGAGCAACTTTATTTCATTTTTCCCTTCAAGGCAGAACAACTCTGTCCCCCAATTCTGTCTCTGTAACTTTTCTAATGACGGTGAGGCAGAATAACACCCCCGTCTTGAAAGGGCAATTTTAAAGGAGCTTGAGTTATTGACGACGTTCTTTTGCCTTGTGTTTTTCAAACCGTCACCTGTTCCTTGACTGGCCTTTACAGCACACAGAAGTGCAGCTGAACTGGGATTATGTTGGCTTTTACAAGGGTGTACAAAATGAGGCTGTTAGCTGTGATAAGCCTCTTAAAGAAAATCACTAACTCTGATTAAATCGTAGTTACCATAGTTCAGTTTCTATCTTCAGACAGGGAAATAAATGCTTGCCAACTGTCTTTACATATATGGTATGACTCATTCCCTCTTGCTCATGCTGGGCACTAGGGCTGGACGATATGACCAAAATCTCATATCAGGATATAGGTAATTTCATATCCCAATAAGGATATATCAGGATATAGCATATTTTCTGTAGAAAATCACCTGTATGTAGGCTGTCAATATAGGCAAACTGCATAAAAAGTTTTCCCAGTACATTCTTGGACTGCTTATTATTTTTAATTGCACTGTGAACGTAATAAACCCTTTCATTCTGGGCGGTGACCGCCTGATAGGACAGCAGCGGGTGCACAAGTCCAGTGCTGCACGGCCACACAGCTGGTTACTGAGTGATATGATTCTGATACGGGCGTCTTATTAAAGTAATTGTTTTGTGTTTTGTTTGTATCTTCCTTTGTGTGTGTGTGTGTGTGTGTGTGTGTGTTACAGTTGTTTTCTGGTGATTAAATGAAGAGAGAAACACAGTCTATTGCCATGCTAATAACGCTTGCGGTATAAACGATGGAGCAAAATATGAAACAACTGTGACCGTGATTCTGATTCAGGTATACCACAGTATTGTTTTGGGGGTTTTGCATGGCTGGGCCTTGTTATAGGTTTACAGTGGCTTATTCTACTGTCAGGAGTACATAAAATATAAAAATGTGCAGTTTTGGTATGCAGAATTACAAAATGATTAGTGTTGTGATAATATATATATATATATATATTATATATATTATATAAACTTTCAGCAGTTCAAAAGTGTAGAATTGTAAAACTGGTCCATGAAGGGAATGGATTTACTCATGAAGCGTATGACTGGGTTGGTAGATAGGGCTAATCAATGTGTTTACAAGTATTAGCATAATGGCTGCAAGTTAATGACTCTCAATGGCCCCCTGCTAGGCTAGTAAATAAATACTTCCCTAGATTATCCCCCCTCCCCCCACGCATTGTCCCTGCTCCACACTCCAGTTCATCCCTCAGCGTCGCCCTACCCCTCCCAGCCCCAAATTACCCTGAGCCGACCACTTTTTTTTAGCCATGACAAGGTTAAAGCTCACTGCGGGCATTAGCGCTCCAGATGGGGTTGAAGTAATCAATTAACCCCAACACTGTCCTGTACACACAGTGCAGACACACTTATCATACACACAGAGACACATACAGGCTGCAGATACACAATATAACTGAGGATTTTAGAAGCAAATAAATACAAATAAGTTTCCTACCCATGTGAGGAGCGTGAAGGCCCTGCTACACTCGACACAAGTGTAGAACCTTTTATTATTACACTGGGTGTCTGCATAGACAGGCCTGTTCACACTTCAGGTATGTGCGGTCATACATGTTGGTGTGTACGTGGACAGATTGTCTCACACATGGGCAGATGATTAAATGTCTCATGGACCCATGGGGCTAAGTGGATGCGTTAGTATAATGTGAGCTTCATTCATTCCATTTCTCCTAACTCTCTCCACTATATGCATACCCCCAAAGCATATCCTGACCTTATCCTATCCAAATGATTTAGTTTACTGTATTTATTTTGTTATTTAGCCTGAATAAAGACCATATTAGCATGGTGTGCAGTACAAACAATATATAAAATGGAATGCAACCGTACCAAATCCTTGAACAAAGGTAAGATGTTTTTACATATTACTTTTGGATCACAATAATAATCTAAAGACAGAGTAAACAGTACTTTGGCAAGGGTTTTTTTGCTAGTTTCACTGTGCTTACATTGTTAAATTCAAATCAAACCTGGCACCCAGCAAACAGATGACTGAAAACAAATACACCCTTTTTGTAACTTTACAGTTCTCACCTTGTGATGTACAAGGTGAGAACTGTAAAGTTACAAAAAGGGTGTATTTGTTTTCATTGGATAAATATTCTTCCACTTAAGGGTACATCTAGACCCTTACCCAACTACGGCCCTACCTGACATTTCCTGATGATACGACAGAGATACGGCTGAAAATTATTTTTTTAAGGTTAAAGAAAGACAGATGTGTAACTTTTACTCAATTATAGCAAAACTGACTGTATTTTTTAAGACTGCTCTCCTGTGTAAAAGTCTTGTGATGAGATATGATAAGATAAACTTTATTTATCCAAAGTAAATTTGTCATGGATTAAAAGTGCAGAGTACAGCTGCACATAAACAACATACTCAGTGACAGGACCAAGAACACAATAGAGCTGAAATCATTCTACAGGATACAATAAGGCAGGTGGGTTGCATATTGCACAAAGTTGGATATTGCACATACTCCTAAGTAAACATTAACTTGTATGGTTCATAAGGTAATGTTGCCTCCTAAACATATAAAATACACTGCTGCCAAATGTGGACCACATTTTTGAGGTATGTGGTGAAGTGACCGAATGTTCACCCCTCTGCCTCGTAGCCAATGAGAGGGTAGACTTGTGAACATGCCTTCAAAATATTCTCCCGTATATGCATAAAAACGCTACATTAAAAATTTAAAATTCCGGGGTTCCTGGTGGCTTGTGGTTAGAGCAGGCGAGCCATATAGGCTGCAGGTCCTCGGCACAGCGGTTCGGGTTCGATTCCCACCTGCGGCCCTTTGCTGCATATCTTCACCCTCTCTCTCATTCCTGTTTCCGGTCATTTATTTGAGCTGCCCTCAAATAAAGGCATGGAAAGGCCAAAAGAATAATCTTAAAAACATTCACCCACAGAGAAATGAATGTCGATAGACGAAAGCTGACTTGACAGGGGGTTCCCCACTCAGGTGGCATTCTTGGTGAGTTTTTTTTTTTTTCAGTAGTAGCGTTGTAGAAGCATTGCAGCAATGACAACTGGCTAGCTGCTAGCCGTATATATCTTTTTATGGTCTATGATGAGCAAAGATATGAGAGAAAACACTGCATGTATTATGTAAGAAAAGTGTGTCATTGGAAGCCAGATAGTGTCTGATGTACCAACACCACTAAAGCCCATAACAAATGTTAGCAAAAAGTGTACGCTGTCAGCACCATGTTGTGGTGACACATTCCACTTCCACACTTCCACTCCACCTGTGAAAACTTAGCGTACTGCCCCAATACTGCACCCTCACTCACTAATACAAACAGATTATCACCCACTTATTCCTAATTAGAAGAACACCAAATCTGTCTTCACCCCATCACCAGGGACAACCATGCTACTTAAGAAATCCCCTGACAAGAGCCCAAAAACTGACCAATCACACAAGTTCATGACTTCTTCCAGTAATAATCTGATAATCTTGCAGCATCTCCCCCCTCCAGGCACAAACCAAGGTCGATCCCTATTGTTATTCACAGGGAGGGTTGTGAGGGGGCATGATGAATGATGATATCATCACCCGTGTCTCACACCATGGTAGCCTATGGGGGCAGTGGCCAATATTTTCATGATGGCTGAAATGCAGTATGCGCATATTAATAGAGAAATTTGTCACCGTTATGGTCTGCAGAGGACTGATAACGCCATTTAGGCTGATAGTTATATGATTGCTATACCACGGCTCAGACAGATAAAACAAATCACAGCCCACGTTCCATGCAAATGGACTACATAAAAATGCAAGATGCTGGGGAAAAAATGCTAAGTGAGAGAGGAAAGAATTCATGTCTCACAAGAAGGGAAAGGGGATTCTAGCGTCTGAGCGAAATTCCATCCAGTCGAAATAGATCTTGCACAGGAAGAGCGGGGGGCCCAAATGGATATAAATACAGAAGGAAAGACGGAAAAAGACTCAAAAAAAGGCTTGAGAAGCTGGTCAGGCACTGGATACATTTATAGAGGAA
This sequence comes from Echiichthys vipera, assembly GCF_963691815.1. NCBI lineage: Eukaryota > Metazoa > Chordata > Actinopteri > Perciformes > Trachinidae > Echiichthys > Echiichthys vipera. Next base: position 31,079,343 of record NC_139827.1, on the reverse strand, counting down.
GGGAAGCCCTGGGGAGGTTTGTGAGGGGACAACAGATTAGACCAGAGGCTGAACTGGATACAGCAGCTGAGGGTCAATGTGGGCGCAGCACGCCACCATGTGGAGTTACCGGAAAGTAGAATACCAGATAATGTACACTGATGGAAAGCTGTGATTTCCTTTTCTGTCACGACTTGGAGTTCCCAAACGTTTCTGCTGGTGATCCTTTAAAGGATAGATTCACATTTTTAAGTCTATCTTTAAACAACACCTCATGTTGGTCATCTTGGCACAATTTGGCCTCAGTCAACACAATACAGGACAAAACTAAGCAAAATGTAAATTATGCCGAATGGTGGAGTACTGCAGCCTGCAGTGCGATGTGGGACTTCATGGGTGAGACAGGTGTGTCTGTGCTCAGGACAGGTATTTGTGCTGGACGAGTCAGGCTGGCAGTAAAAACCATGAATCGGGAAACACTCAGAAAATAAATGCTACAGCCCCTCATGAGCCAAGCTGAGTTTATAGCCCCGGGGTTAGCTACGATTGAGTTCTGGAGCAGTAAAGAGACAAAAGAGTCTCTGCTTTCCAGACTACAGTCAAGGATGATGCTGCACTGTGTTACAGAAGTGTGTGTTCAGATAATGTTGCTCCATATTGTTATTCAGATATATTTATAATTTACTTTGATAGTTGTTCGATCTTATTATTTCCTATTACCAGTCATAATAATTTTCGCCTTGTGCACAATTTAACTTAACTCCTTATGGGAGCCTAAACCTACAGGTCGGGAACCACTAATTAAAAACCCCGCTCACACATGCACTGCAAACCTGAAATGGTCTACACGTTACCCCGGAGAAGCTGTGTGCGAGAACGCAAATGTTAGATACAGCTGGATCAGGCATCAGGTGGAGTTTACCCCGCCAGCCCTCTAGTACAAAGACTGTTTCATCTCTGACGGCGAGCAATGGGCGTGTGGGTGGCGTTTTCATGATGCTGCGGCCCACTCTGGAAGAAAACAAACCTCCGACAATAAAGAAGAAGGATGATTTACACAAAGATAATAATATATTGATAATATAAAAAAAATTGAGGAACTTCTGTGGCACAGTCGTTGGAGCAGCTGCCCAATGTAAAGAGGCTCGAAGTCCTCGAGGCAGCGGCTGTGGGTTTGACTCCGACCTGTGGCCCTTTGATGCATGTCTCCCCCTTTCTCTCACCCCATTTCCTGTCTGTCCTATATAGTAAAAGGCTTAAAAAACTGCCAAAAAAAGAATCTTAAAAAAAATAAATTGAGGAACTTTTGTCGGTAAGGACAGGTTCTGAAATCATCAGAAAAATTCAAGGAACAGCAAGAGACTTTCCTTGTTTATGATCAAATTACAAACCAGCTGCACCACTGCAGTGTAATCCGTGTCATGTCCTACCTCCTGCACGCTCTACCCACGCATGTGTGAAAGACAAACTCCAGACTATCTCCGGACTTGATTCTCCTGACGTTGTCTGGGGTTCATAAGAGAAAACGTCTATAGAGGGGTCAAAGACAACCGCTGAAGTGATATGCGTATTAAAAAGTGCATTAAATGTTGGTGGTTAGAGCGGACGCCCCATGTACTGAGGCTAGAAGTCCTCAATACCCACCTGCACGTCGCCCCCCTCTCTCTCACTCCTGTTTCCTGTCATTCTTCAAGCTATCCTCAAATAAAGGCATAGAAGGGCCAAAAACAATATTAACGTGATACGTGTATGGACACATGAAAATGCCGCGCTAATGTTACTCTAATGTGCGTCCTTTGATATCAGGCTTTTGTACCGCAGAAGAGAGTCATCCATGGTTTTGTATTTTTCTCCTACAGGACATTTCAGCACATCAAAAAACAGACAAAATGACCAGAGATACAGCTGAGAGTCCACTCAAAATACATTAAACATAAAGGGCCCTTGGCTTCAAAAGGGAGCAACTGATTGCACAAGAGTGACATCAGATTGAAGTCTCACTTCCCACTGGGCTGCAGTTCTTTGCTCTGCAGAAGGGGGTCGGTATGTCTCAAACGCAGGAAGAGGGGAGAGGAAACTGTAGCTGATGGTGGGATCTACTCAGAGTCTGTGTGTTTTCTAAGCTTTGATTGATGGAATTGATTCCTGTGCAACACTGCGAGGCACGTGGCTCCTTTTTCTAATCAGATCACTGTCAGTAAATCCAATCTTACATAGTGGAGTAGGAGAGGTGCTGGCTATTGTTAAAGCATGACTCATTTAATGAGATTTTATGGAGACAGTATGAGAAATAACATGTCGCCGTTTGATCCGGTCATAAAAACTTTAACCTAAATGTCAATATATTGCATCTGCTCTCTTGATTTATATCTGGCTTATTCGATATATCGTGGGATGCTTGTGGCACCGTTGGCCTTGTGCTCTCCTGTTTCTGACCCCCCCTATACAGGAAGTGGCGAAGTAGACACTATTCATCACCCTGGTAGCTGCTGTCCTGGCATGCTCTATTCGTCACACTCACGTACATTCTGACCCTCCCGAAGCTATTACTGTAGCAAGCTGAGCCCCACCTTGACAACACCCTGTGAGTAAGTGTGTGAGGAAGAGAGCACAAGTGAGTCAGACACCACGTCGGGTGGGTGGCTGGGTGAATGAGTGCATCCATGTAAGATGACGGGGGGAGAAAAAATAGAGCGGAGACCGTAGAACACAGACGGAAGGTGCACTGAAATAACCCGACAACAATAAACCGGCTTCACATAAGCAATTTAGTCTGGGAATAAAGACTATTCTCCTGCTGCTGCACCTCTCTGGGTATGAACAGAGACATTTTGAAATATAATTGCATGAAGTGAACAACTGCTCCATTTCAGGCGGATCGATAAATGCTCACGCATGAGAGCACATACATGTACACACAGATCCTCCCTCAGGCCACACGCTCGGCTGACCACTCCTCACCACTCTGACACGCCTAAAGTGTTTAACCCCATCGACGCCGCGCTGCACACTGTTCTAGCTGCGCGGTCTCCGGTTAATGCTATTGATCCTAATAGTGAGGGGAATGAAGCAGCTTATCCATTAAGGCTGAGTGAGTCTGTCGCCTGTCTCCTGCTCGCAGCAGACGGACTGGAACGGACAGATGACGGGGAGGAGAAAGACAGAGGTGAGAGACGGGGAGGGGAGAAGGAGGGATGGAAAGATGCTTCATAACTTCTGGACAGAGGAGAGGATGGGAAAAGAATGGAAATAAGTGAGGAAAGAGGAAGGAGAGAAATTGCAGGGTGTAGTGCAGGAGAGTAAAATAGGTAAAAAAAACAACAACCTTGAAACAGAAATATATAAAAAAGAAATAAAACATAACTCAAAGGTAAGTCGGAACAAATGAATCTTGAGCTGCCTTTTAAATGTGTTTCCACAGATCTCAGGCCCAAAGGGAGAGAGCTCCAAAAGTTCGGAGCTGCAAACTCAAAAGCACGTTCTTTCAGTTTTAAGGCCGGAGCCAGCAACTCCTAACAAACACTGATCGGACCACCTTAGAGACTGGTAACATACAGCTGCGGTGGAGCTCTAATGCAAGCAGGTGCCTGACGATGCTGACCCACACCGTTCTCATGACCTGGGTCATAACTCATTAGCAATTCAATTGCTAAGATAATCTCTCTCAGCTTGAGACACAATGGGTTTTTCTCAGCTGGAAAAAACAGTAAGTAATCAAAAAGTAATTGTGTGGATCAAGGGTCAGTACCTGATCCATAGTGACATCTAGATTTCATTTAACAGAAGAAAAATAACAAACCTAATATGTTACCTTAGGGACAAGAGCTTCTGTTCTGTCAGTATTAATATAAGCTGTGGTACAGTGATTCCCAAAGTGTGGGCGGCGGCCTCCTGGCGGGCAGAAAAATACTGCAGGTGGGTCACGAGAGGTCATTTATGATAAATAACAAAAAGTTTCTATTTTGTTAATAAGTTTGAATTTACCATTAAATATTTATGATTAAATATTTACATCAAAATAAGCAATCTGAACTAATAAAACAAAGTCGGACCTCATCATTGGGTTACATTTGTTGCTGTTTCATATATGTGGATGGATTATTACTTTGCATTCATTTGTATGTGTACGGAAGACTTTCCGATTTCAGATTGGGCCACTGGATTCTTAAATTAGGGAAGCCCTGCAGTAGTATATTATCGGCCACATTTTACAGACTTAAAGTGTAATTCCAGGGTAAAATCATCCAATGGTCTTTTTCGACACTTGCATAAAAAAGGCATTGAGACAGTTTTTTCATGTACAAAACTATTAACGGAAATATCCCAGAGAGTCGCTAACAGTCGCTAACAGCCGGCCGAGGATAACTACGTTGTTGGTGCTTTGTTTTATGTGTAGGGACTCTTCTCATGCTACTGCAGAGGTTTGGTTTTATCTTGAGCAGTATTAGTGGTTAAAAAAAGACGTTTTAATGCATTCACCGTTCTGCCCCGAGCTAATCAGTATTAGCCACGTCTGGCTGTTAGCGAATCTCCTGGATTTCTGGAAACTGTCTTGATGGCTTATTTGATGTATGCAAGTGTCGAAAAAGACCATGGGATGACTTTAACTTTAAGACAGTTATGTAAAACAGACCATCTTACTACATTTTGAGCCTTAAACAAGGTGTATACTTGAATATCAGCTGAAAAGCAGTGATAGAAGATACCTTTAAAGTGTATTGTTATTTGCCCAAGGGGAAGCATATATGAGGTTAGAATAGGACCCAGGGCAGAACCTTGGGGTACACCAGTGCCCTCCCCTCAAACTGTATGTTTGAGGGGAGGGCACTGTTACCAGCAGCAACTGAGACACTTCTACCACAAAGGTGTACTGTGGTGAAGAATGTCAAAAGATCCAATAACAATACTGCATCACCATGCATCAAGCTCTTTGTGTTGAGTGCAACTGACAGAAGCAACCATTTTTTTCTAGAGGTTTCTACGCTCCTTAGTAGGTTTACACAAGAAATAATAAAGGTTTCCATTCTGGATTCAGATTTGATAAAATGCCATCAATATAAAATAAGTCTTTTTCAGCATAAAGTCATGTGCATAAAAACACAGAGAGCAAACAGAGATGTATGGTTAGAAATCAATACCAGAACATTTGGATATAATAGATGAGCTTTCATGATGCACACTCAAACACACACACACACAAACCATGCATCCTTCTCAGGGTTTAAAATCACTTCCTCCACAGCACTTAGGACACATATGTACTTGCACACACACGTTAAAAAACTCACACTACGAACACACACTCTCGTTACATCACTTTAATCAATGGCCATCTCACACTCTTTTTCATTCAGCAGATATGTTCTGGAGGGAATGGAAGGAACCCATCAACTTCAGCTTTGACACGAGTCAAGTCCTGTGGATCAGGAAGTCTTACCGACCATTAAGTGAGCAGTCTTTCTTCTTTTTTTAAACAGAGAGTGGGCAGTGTGTTCTTCTTTTAGTGAGAGGTTCTGGCTTTATCTGATATAAAGTTGACTGGAGTACAGCTGTTACCAGCAGCAAATGAGAAACTTGAATCAGAGAGGTAGGAGGAGAACCAGAGATATTCACCCTGTGGTCTAGTGTCAAAAGTAGGGATGCACCACTACCTGGGCTTTGGCTATCGGCCAATACCGAGTACTGATCCGATACAAGCGTGTAATGAATTAGTTTTGTGCCTCACTGTGTGGAAGTGACTGGGATCATTCTTTTGCTGAACGTCAACATCAGGCTGGACTGAACACTAGTTTCCTAACATTGTAAAGAAAAAAATACATAGAAATAACTTTTCATTCTTGAAATAATATATGATATAATAATAAAGAATTTAATTGAATAGAATTGAATAGATCAGCCCAGTTGTCATCGATACCTGATCCAGTTACTTGAGTCATTATCTGATATCAGTATTGATGCATCTAATAGCACCAAACATAGCTCTTTTCGACCAACCCAGACCTGGTTCTAGTGATGGGCTGGTGCTATTGCTGGTTCACTGTTGGTTTTAACTTGGGAACCTTCTCAGAACCTCTGCGTTGTCCGCTTACGTCACTGTATATATCTGAGGTTTTCCCAGAAATGCTAACATCCACTTCAAGCATAAAAACAACAATGGCGGACTATGACACACTTGTACTGCTCGTCTTGAATACAAAGGACGGCGATTTTGTTTCGATAAGAATAATTATTTAACACGTTTTGATTCTTATTAACCCTGAATGTATGATGTCAATGTTAGTCTTTGTTGGAAGCTAATGTTAGCGCTAGCCTGCTAACCTTACCTAGCACAGACTACCTGCAATTGATCATGTTGCAATTAAAATTAAATTAATCCACCAATTTATGTCTTTACAGGCAACGTCAGAATCCAATGACTGCAGCTGGAGCTGTGTTCAATGAAAACGGCCATTACATCAGGCATGTACATGTTTATGTTGCTGGCCGAGTTGTTAATAGTTCTTTGATATTCTGAAAGGAACTATGTATAATGATTGTGCATAACTGTGAATAAACATTTTTTTTAAACTTAACTTAAACCGTGTTTCTCTGTTGATTAAGCATACTAAATGAGACATGTCTCTCAAAGTTGTTCATTTTGACAAAAAAAAACAACAATAAACTACACATATTCTAAAACCACAACATTTTTTGTAAGCATTCAAGACTTTGTGGTGCCAATCTTGAACCAGTTTTCTTGGCCAAAAGCCGGTTCTTTGTCTGTCGAAACAGGAAGAACTGGTCCAAGGTTAGGCACCGGCTCTGAACCGGCCCTCAAAATATCTTATTTGAAAAAGGGCAACAGAGTATTCTGCTGCATCATGCATCAAGATATCATGTGAGATTCTATGAAGAGTGGCTTTCGTTAAGGGTAACTGGTGGAAGCGACCACAGGTTTTCAGATTCCGCCTCTCGTTCAAATCGCAGGAAACACAATCAAGTCCCCAAAAGTAATTTCTGAAAGTAGACAGTCAACGAGAGGAGAGTTGATGAGAGTTTGATGTCACTCAACTGTTCCCTAATTAGCACTTGCTAGCAAATTATGTCGACTTATCAAAATGATGCTCTGTTATGCGGGGTAAGAGGGAAAGCAGGAACAGAGATAAATACATATTTTGAGTGTTCAGAATAAACTTCTACAGCGTGGAAAGGAAATCAGAGCATGAAGCACCTGAAATGTCTGACAGTGTTGTAACAGTATTACGTACTTTACATGAGTATTTTTTCCATTTTAATTTGATGTGTCCCAATTTATTTTAAAGTAGACATGTACCAATACCATTTTTCCTGTGCCCATTGTGATTATACATTATATATGTGTGATTATACTATATATATGCAGTATATATATAATGTTATGATATATATATGTGTTATGATTGCTATTATTGTTGTATGGCTTGGCTCAGGTGAAATCCTTTATAAAACATGAACAAATACAGAGAATGCCAACCGATCTAGATCCTGCTTATCTCCAGAACTACACATCCATTTCAAAGTTGTGTTTAATTTCTAAAATGTTCAAAAAAGCTGTCTGTAATTACTTTTTGGAATGTTTTGAGAAAATGTACTTATCTCCTCAGGGTTGCAAATGACTGACATCTTGTTGCAGTACAATCATGGCAAAAGTTGCAATTTATTTATTCTGGATTTAAGGGCTGCTTAAATCAAGGCGCTGGTTGTTGGAGGTAGCGGGTTTGGATCTCTGGTATAGCAGTTTCTAGTTCTCAATCCTTGGACCTCTCTTTATTCTCTCTGGGGCACAGTATCTGTCCGTTTGGCTGTGTGTCTTATCATTATCATGACCCCTCTAGGCCATGAGCTCAACTTCTTTGATGGAGTCCTTGAATTGCCTTTGTCCATAGTTAACTAGTGTGTAACTCCCACAGGTGTCAATTACTGAAGTACCTAATTAGAAATTTGGGGTATCTATACTTTACTGGAGTAATTATTATTCAGATGTCTTTTTACTTCTACTTGTTACATTTTCACGCAATTATCTGTATTTCCAACTCCTTACATTTTAAAAATAGCCTCGTTACTAAGGATGGGTACCTAAACCCAGTTTAAATTTGCCCCGGGGCAAGATTTGGAAATACCGTAGAATCGAAAGGGTCGGAAGTTATCATTTCAGCTTAACAGCCCTCGCAATCCTTAACAGACTCTGTTTCAGAGCCCCGTGGTCCTGTGCAGGGGCCGGGGTCTCACTCACTCACTACCTGTCACTCTCACACACGGCTCTAGAGAGATGGTGGAGAGAACTAAGTGGTCTAAAAAAGTGAGGCTTTATTTCACCAAGAGTGACGCAAATAGTAATGCTAATAACTGCAACAAAGGTTTTGCACGACACAAGCAGCCTCTGAAAACATCTAAAAGTGCAGAATATTGAGATGGATAAATGCAACGTTTTTTGACAGACAAGCTCACAACTCTCCTGTTTCCTCATCCAACTCGGGTATGTTCAGGTGTGCTAGCAGTATATTATGCTAGTTTTTATACAGTCTATGGTCAGCCCATTATAAAAACATGCCCATGTGATGCCCATGTTTTTTATATACATCATCAAAAATTCAAATATATATATATGTTTATATATATATATATATATATATATATAAAATACCTCTATATAGTGAATTGCAAACATGGCTGTTGTATGTATGTATGTAAGACATGGTATCCAGGAAGAGCAGCCAACCCTTCCACATCCCTGGCCGTACCCTGAAGAATTTTTTGAAATGGTTGGACACAAAACTTCAGCATTAATATTTTTATATAACATAATAGTCATTATTAGAAAAGTATTTTTTTAGGGAGGTGGGGTAGTGCGCTATAGGCTCCTGTGGCGTGGCCTAAGCATTTGTCCTTACATTACTTTCGCTTTTATACTTTAAGTAGTTTTGAAACCAATACTTTATTACTTTTGCTAAAGTAAAACGCTTGAGTTGATACGTCTACTTCTACAGAAGTCCTTTTAAACCTAGTATCTATACTTCTACTTGAGTAATGAACTTGAACACTTTTGACATCTCCGGTAACTCCTGTGTAAACATCCATTTAATTCCAGTGGATAAAAATGAAACATCTAAATCATGTATGTGCACCACTGTATGTGTGTGTCACAGATCAGGACTCAGACTGTGTGTGGTGAGGGCAGCATGAACACAGGTACGTGTGTAAATGCTGCTGTATGCTTCATCCCCCACAACTCCTGACAAGATTTCTTTATGCACCCGAATACACATACGCATATACAAGTCAGAGAAACATAGGGAGTGAGTGGGAGAAAGAAGAGAGAGAAGGATGCTTGTGGAGAGAAAGAAAAAAAAGGATTGGAAGAGATGAAGGGCATAAATCACACAAGGAAATGAAGGCAGTTGATCAAAGAATGATTGCGTGGCAGTTTGTAACCTTGAGCTGTCGAGTCAATTAAACATATTTGAATTCATGAGGCCGGGTTAGATACAAAGAATTAGAAAGGGGAAGGACGATAGAGAGAATTACCCTATTACAGTGTACTGAAAAACACTGGCAGGCAGAGGTCACTGAATCCTGCATGCTTCACTTCTTTCCTCTCATCCAAGACAGAAAGGTGAGGACAAAACTCTAAACTACACATTGACAGCAGATGAGGAAATACTGAAAAAAGTAATTAAAATACCAAAAAGATATAGCCTGGGTCTAGCCAGAGAACTCAGTTGCAGCACCCTTGGTGCAGCTGTCTCCGTGCATACAGGAACACATTACAAATTAATAGTGCCATGCTGGCATTTGAGGTTTGGAGAGGAGAGTGTGTTCTCTAATTAAAAACTACCCAAAGAGGCTATCTCCTGCAATGAAACAAGTCATTCACCTCCTCCAACTCTCACATTCATCAAATCTCCTCACTCAGTACTACAGTGGCGTTGTTGTCTGGACGGCGAAACCTCATACTAAACGATTACCCCGCGGAGTCACATAACAACAACAGTGCTGCTGCGTGAGAGGAGAGAGACGGACCCAAAGACTGAACTGGACTCTGAGCCACATGCATGGGATTGAATTAGGTCACCCATTTCTAACTTTTCCCTGATGCTCTGAATAAGGCTCTAAATTGGCCCCTAGTAGCTTTTTAGAAATAAAGTTGCTAAAAAGGTGTGAAAAGTTGTTAAAACCAAAAATCGAGAAAGTGGCGCCTGTGAGGGCTTTGGGACAGAGAAGGGGCTCACAGCAGCACCCTCTGCTCGTTGAGGACACTAACTTCATAATAATTGATGCATCAGAGTCTAAAACAGCACAAAAGTCTAGTAATTGATGCATCAGAGTCTAAAACAGCACAAAAGTCTCCACTAACACCAGAAACAGTGACACATTTCTCTCTAGGATGGAGGAGGATTTGGGAAGTCTCCAGATTTGGAGAGAAACTCTCTGGTGTTTGGATTCTACACAGCGTCTCCTCGTCTCTTCTTCCCCGTTGTTGGTGTATTTCTGTGGAAGTTAGAGCGCAACATCCAGGCCTGGCATGTGTACTACAGCGTTTAAGTCGGTTTCACTGGTTTTTTGTGGACGCAGATATTTCTTGAGTCGAGGCTGTGAGGACAGAAAACTTTTTAAGAACGACGGAGATGTTTTCGATCGTGTGGAGGTACCACAGGTGGAGAAGAACCAACAAACTGACAATGGTAAATTCAACTTTTCATTTATAACAGGAGGTTATAGCTGTTATTTCTTTTTTCATCAGTTACATAATGTTGCTTTGATCACTACACAGCAATTTCACATCTGTCTTGTGTCTCGTGTACATCAGGTACAAACACTACCATCGATGTTATTTTTCTCCCAAAGCTGATGTAATAACCCATTTCAGAGTGAGTGACACCAACATTCAGTCAGTGAAACTAACTAACTCAGTTGACTAGCAGCACAGTAATGATGTCACTTAAGAGCTTGACATATAAATCAGATGGCAGATTAATTATTGTGTATGCGCAGTAGCGTATGTGACACTCACTCCACTGGGGGGTTGACGTCCTCTGCTTTTGTCTCAAAGAAGCGCAGCACCTCCTCACTCTGAGAGATCTGTGGGGGGAGTCGCACCAGCGCCTAAAGAGAGAGGGGCACACAGAGGATGGGGGTTAAAGAGACGACATTCTACAGTCAATTGATTCTCTAATTGTTCCATTTTCTTGTCTTTAATTCAATGTTTTTTTTTTATATTAACAGTGGATCAAATGGTGTGTGTATGTTGTCACCAAATGAGAATGATCACCCAAGTTCCCCTTTAACATTATGGAGCCGTTTAGCCTCTTTAAACGCATTGTTTTCACTAAATTAGTGTTTTAGAAAGCACCTCCCAACAGCTTTATTGCTAGATGCAAGTTGTTGGTGAGGAAAGCAGCTAAAGCCAAAGAGGCTGACCAAAGCAGTCCAAAACAGAGCTGTGAAGAGTGAAAACTGGATTTACGTTCACCAGGTTCCAGAAGCACGACACCAAATAAATGCAAATATCGCTCTGTGTCAACTGTTTGCAAGCACAGGAATCTGTACGAGGTGATATTATGTCATTGATGTGTTTACAGCTTGTTCCACTTCCTCCAGAGGCCAGCCTGTCAACAATACTTAATCCATCAATGCAGCTGCATCCACACTACTACGTTTTCATTCTAAAACGATTCCAAATGAAAACTATCTCCATCCACACACGCATGTAAGCTCTGTATCAGAAATCTCCATCCATATTAACACACCTGAAAACACACATCCAGGACCATTCGCTTAAACTAGCGTGCCTGTGCTGGTGTAAACAGCAGCAACCTGCAGTTAATAATACAGAAAATACTTCAGCGTAAGAACAGCAATGGCGAAAAGAAGAAGAAGATAGAGAAGATATTTCTTACTATGGACTGCATTACTGAAAGTAACACAAGCGTACAAAGCAGTAAAGACTGCGGACAACACAGATTGGGTTGCAAAGGAGATACGGCAAAATGTTAGAGTAGTACCAGGAGCCTTATCCATCGCCGGAGGAAGCCACATTTTAAAAGGTAATACCTATGCTTACTTAAATCATAACAGTGTACTTAACTTATCTGTCCCTATCCTGTTGATATAACTCATGGAATATACCGTAAGTATGTACTAATGTTTCCTTAAAGAAGTTTAAAACTAAGTTCATCTGAGTAAACTGGAATAGTAACATTCTAGTAGCTTGAATACCCGGAATGAGGCTGGTCTATCTCGCCGAAAAGCCCCTAATTTGCATGTGAGTCGCTTGAGCGGCCGTTTCTTTTCCCCCTGAGAAAAGCCTGGTTGCTGATTGGATGAAACTCTCAGCGGGATGTAACGTGTGGTGAAACAGACGCCACAACAACACTGCAAAGTAGAGTAGACACTTTTATCAAGTGGTATAGTAATACGCAGCGCAGAAAATGATCTGTTACTTGTACATAAGTTGAAGTTGTAAGTCATACGGGCCACCTTAAATCAAACTACAACTATTTCTCTCTGATCTAAACCCATTCAAACTTTCCGAGCGGACACATTTTACCCTAATGGAAACACCTTTCCTGGAGTTAACACAGAGGTTCGGCAGTGCACATGCGCAGTGTTCCAATAAAAGAAGCCTGCACACTTATACTTCTGTGTTCTGCTTGCTTGATTTTTTGAGTGTAGTCGGTTTCCTAGATTCAACTAAGTAAACACTGTTTGGTTAAGTCTGACTAACTTTGCTAAACCTAAGTTGGTAACACTTACAAAGATCAAGTTTATAATGCTTCCTATTTTTAAGTGTCAATAACTTCACAAAATTAAGTAAACACAACTGTTAAGTTAAGTCACACTAACTTGGCTTACTTAAGTTGGTAGCACTAAGACAGACCAAGGTTCTTATACTTGCTATTTTTAAGATTGAATAACTTCACAAAATTAAGTTAGATTTAAAGTAAACTTAACATGTAGATATGAGGTAAACTTAACTTAAGACTATTAGTTACAGTTACTCACCTTTTTTTTAGTGCAATCGGTTTCCTAGATTCTTTTAAGTAACCTGAACTCCTAAAAGAGCACCCACAAAAGAAGGATGGAATCGCAAAAGGTATTTAATGTAACTAGACCTAGCTAACCGATGAGACCAATCGGGAAGCCAACATGGGCTTCTGCATCAAGGTCTCCAAAGGTGTCTCTTTCTGCCGTTCCAGACGAAAATACAACCCTGGAGTTTTCAAACTAAAACCAGCTCAGCAATGTTTCCAAACATCTCAGAAACGCCAGAGTAGTGCAGACGTGAGGCATATGCTTGGAAAAAGATATGTGTTTTTTTAAAAAGTGTGGGTGTCACCTAAGATATGTTTCATTTTGTTATATGATAAGGTTTTCTGGAGGAACTGTATGATTCAACTTAATATAATTAAAGTGAATCATACAGGCTTTTATGTGTGCTTCCACGTCCACCAAAGGGTAATCAACCATCCTTCCTCCACTGTATGTTCACTGACAAAGCTAAACTGCATTCAAAGGGAGGATCACATGTCTGACTAACCATCTATATTTAATGATGTGACCTGCTCCAACCAGAGGAATAGCTCATGTACAGTACCGGGTACCCGTGAAGATACGGAACAACATACGTACAGCATAGGCTATTCGTTTAAATCGGTGCAGCTCGTGCTGCCTTCATATTTCATTCATTGGATCCTATATTATTGAAAGAGCCTTGTGGCTGTGATTGAAGAGACCGTTTCTCACAGTGCACCCACAGCTGCCTGGACTCAGTATCCTGCCATCTCCAGAGAGCAGATCTTTGAGAAGACCGGGTTATCACGCGCTCTCTGTTGTTTGCCTCATAAACAGGATGTAGGAAGTGCAACACACTCCAGTACTGTGCAAAAAAACAGGCTCGCTTTAGCAACTGTAAACATTAGAGAGCTTCAGGTTATTTGGGTAATGAGGAAGCCTTTGCCTTTACTGAGCTAAGGATCAGGTTCATCTCGGATGTGCGTAATTGCTTTGGGTTTTTAAACTTCTTTTGGTGCCAATTACTGAGCTGATACTGTGGCTAACCTTTACTAATGCAGGCCAACGATACTTCTCCCTAATTGTGTGTACAGGGACAATCGCAAGAGCCCAGATTTGATTTTATGCACCCTCTCCCTACTGCTAGCGTGGCTTTGTGCCAAGGGGGAGAGGAAGGAAGGAAGGAAGGAAGTGAGGATCTGAATCTGGCATAAATCAAAAAAACGAATAAGAGCGAGAACAGGAAGTGATAAAGCGATTCTCTCTAGAACGAGAGAATGACGAAAGGCCGCTCTCAAGGTTTCTTTTTTACTTTGGGAAGGGGACATCAATTTAGAGGAGAAATTTCTTTCCTGATCAAATGAGGGGATAAGGTAGTTAGTGAGTGTGAATTTGAAATAATGGAGTAGCTCAAAGTCTGTCTCATGTAGCGCCGTGAATGAGAAGTTTGATGCACAACTAGGTCGCCCCGCATCTCAGACTGTGGCACACATGAAAACAAACAAAACCTTCAACTATAGCAGGAAAAGATCATAACATTTCCCCGCCAACCCGAGTCCTTCATAGCCTCAGAAAATCAAAAAAGTGTCAGAGCACACAAAAGACTGTTCAGATTCCTCAGAATAGATCCCAAACCCAGCTCATCACTGCGAGGAAACTTTTCAGTGTCCACGATTGCGTCTTATGTCCCATGTTTATTCAAGTATGTGAATGGCCTGTGACCTTTAACTCTCACAGGCCGGGGGGCATTCCCCAGAGTCAGATGGGGAACTGGAGGATGTTTACAGTAAGGCCTCTTTACCCTGCAGTAGTCGTCGATGAAACGCAGCCGCTTCATGGCCACGTCTCGCACATGACTCCTCCGGAACAAGATTTTGCCTGGAGGGGAGGAAAAGGAGAAAGAAAGGAAAAATCAGTGGGAGGTGAAGGAAAACAGGAGACGTGTGATGAGCGATGTAAAGGAAGAGGAGATAACAGACAAATGTTTGACACATGCATGCAGTCCTCTCTAAAAACACAGTTATACCAGTTAGAAGGTGATTTAGCAGTGCTGACTGCCTCATGTAATACCCCAGCCCAGCAGGAGATGTCAGTAATGTACGGTGGTGATCCTTTGAGGCCAGAGCAAGCTCAGTCCCACACTCGGGGCCCCAGCTGCCCCCCTATGGAATCCATGACCTCTGCCTGTGACATGGCTTTCAAAATAACAAATAGGATTCATACACACTTGGGTCATGCATTTTAGGCCCTCGTCTCAGCACACTCAGGGGAAACATTAAAGTCAAAGCATAAAAACCCCAACCCCCGTCAATCTAAACGTATTGTATTTGTATACAGGATTCAGTTTCAGAAGTGTAAAAATGATGAGTGTTTCTTGCATAATCAGCTCATTTCAAGCAAATATGCTATCAGTGCATTAGCATTACTAGTCCTTGTGTTGTGTGCTGCTCGCCTTTAAATGAAGAAACAGAATGAGGGTCAGACAAACAAACGTAAAGAATTTTACTTATGTGGAAAGCCACTAAGTGTACTCCCTCAACTACTGTACTTTATTTAGATGTTAATGTGTTGATGATACTGAAGTAAAATTTACCGAGTGTATCTACATTGTGGTATTGCTACTTTCACTTGAGGCAAGACACTAGAGGTGAATAGGGTAAAACAAATTGTTAATACATGCCACCATGAAACTTTGAAACCCATTTGATTACTAACAACAAGGCAATTTTTTTGTTTTGGAGTTTACTGAAGTTGTATGTTTAAGTATGCAAACGAAGCGTTGTCTAATCAAATATGCACTCATTTGCATACATACCAGATCACAAATGTTCAGCTTCAGGTTCAAAATTCTTTTTTTTCTCTTTTTTTTTTACATATTAGACTTAAAGGAATTTACAGGGGGGGTTGGATATCTCTTTTTATCACTCCATAATTTAGAAAATACTGGCATACAAAATCCATTTGGGCTACGTTTTTAGGAATAAAATGTTCTATGAATCAGTTATAAATATAAACCGAGTCCACTGTTAAAACCTTCAGAATATAGATAGGAATTCAGTTTGAAAGTTTGCACTACTGAAGTGGAGATAACAGCTTTTAAAGATGTGTATTGTAATATATACATTTTCATTTGAAACTGCGATTGACAGACATTAGACAATGAAATGATTACCCTCAGTAGAAATCTATAAACACAAAAAAAAACACTTGAATGTGTATTTGTGTGTGTGTGTGTGTATTATTGTTTTCTTTCCTCTAGTCTGAAAGAAGACGTGTTATGGAAGCAAAGTAGACGAAAATCTAAAAAATCGAGCAGTGCATGAAAAAAATGATGTTTTTTTCCTGCCTTGTCTAGCCTTGAGTCAAAGATCTGCGTGATTCTTCCACCACTAATGGCAACTGAGTGTTTTATTGGGAGGACAGCTATCAAAAAGATCATTCTCATCATTATTGGTAATTGTTTTCTCGATGAATCACTTGGTGTACAAAACGTCTGAGAATTGGGAAAACGGCTCATCATTATTTCACAAAATATATTTATTTGACATGCAAACGTTCTCTTCTAAAAAAAATAAAAATAAAAATAAACTGTCTACACAACTGTCTTTTGACTGAAATTGCTTTGGGGATAACGACGACCTGGACAAATGAGAATATTCACAGGCTGTCTACAATTGGCTTTTTTTCAAAAATGTGTATCAGGGACCATCTGGTCAACGATAAGTGAAGAAGACTCAGAATCTGAACAGCTATTCCATGCCAGCCTTTTAGCATTTCAAAGCCTTCAATACTGCTACAGATTTAGGTCACTACCTAAAGAAGTACTGAGGTTCAGTACCCAGACCTACACTAAGCACAAGCCAAATTAAGTTGTGTAGTTTCCGATTTGTGTATGGTAACATATTCAGTTAAAAGCCCACTTTTATCTGAGACATTGTCCTGCAGTTTATTTTATTCCAAATAAAGCAGGGAACATCTGACCCTTTTTTTTTTAAAGTTCCCCGGTCACATACAAAGCGGGGAACATACAGTAGGTACGCTCCCTTAGCTAGCTAGGTGTAACTTGCTCACTACATTGATTTGACATTGGTTGCTTCGTAACGTATGGACATACGAAGTCTGGGAGAATTAGCTGACAGTATCCACCATGGCAGTATTTTGCTACATCAGCTAGCTAGAAATTCAGCCACATTAGCAAGCAAGTTACAGTTAGCAGCTAAAACCTCAGTATATTCCACAATCAGTGTTTCTTCTAGGATTTTTCTCAGCCCCGGGGGAAGCACCGCAACACAGAGTCCGCTATACACACGTGGCTGCTGCAGCAGCCGGCAGCCTGCGGACCCTCAGCCAGCGTAAACCTTAACAAATCGAATTGTAGGCTATATAGGACAGCTGTCCAACTGCCGATAACAGAAGAACAGCATGTGTGGACTGCCGGTTCATTTGCTGATGTTAGCAAACTCAATTTAGCTATCACTGTTGGCTGTAGGTGAGCTGAAGAGATGGGGTCTCGGGAGCGTGCAAAATGACATGTCCTGTGGAGTTTCTCAGAAAAGAATCTATCCCGAAAACTTTAAATAGAAGCCAGTCCACAGGCTGTTATAGACAACAGAGAGAGTCAGAGAAGATCTCTGTTTTCTAAGTTGCATAACAACCCGTTCACCCATCAGCAATAAAAAACGATGAATACATGTAAAATGTCACACACATGACCTTAACTGAAAATTGACTGCACTAAACAGACAGGAGCGTGTTACTAATTTACAGAAATCTTCATGACAAACATGCATACACAGACACACACACACACAAGACATCAGTGGGATTAGCACAATCACTGTCAGTCCCTTCTGCCCCGGACACTGAACTGCCACAAACACCATCATCGATCACTGCCACACTGTAGGTCGCCATGAGCCTGAATGTCAGCCGACGACTTACAGCAGGAGAGACAAGCATGTGTGGCATGACTCAAATCAATACTAGGAACACACACACACACACACACACACACACACACACACACACACACACACACACACACACACACACACACACACACACACACACACACACACACACACACACACACACACACACACACACACACACACACACACACACACACACACACACACACACAATGTACTGCATATCCATTAGATCAAATGATAAAAATGAAATGCACTTATTCCCTCAGTTAGACACAACATTCAAATGTATCCAAAACTGTCCCAAACATAAAAAATTATCACACAGACATAACGGCATGAAAAAACACAGCTGAGATTTTAAAGTCACAGAGCGCGCCTCATCAGCAGTAACGTCATCACGGTAACACGCACTGTACTATACATACATACACACACACAGTCAGGCACACACATGCAGGCATCAGTAACCAGCTCATATTGATGCCCCACGAGTGCCAGCCATACATTATTAATAGGGGAGCCTGTTCAGATAACTGGAGCTATAGATCAGGCTATTACCTGGGAGAAATGGGATGATCCTCTTCTTTGGGTCTTTCTGCCCTCCCTCAATTGGGAACTTGTCAAGTATCTGCATCTAGGGAAAAAAGAGGAGAGAGAACGATGTTAACCATAAGGCTTCAACATTTTGGTAAATGTGTTTTCTTTCTGAGAGTGAGATAATAAGATCAATATCACTCTAATGTCTATTGTGTTAAGTAACCAATGCGACTAGAACCTGGTGGGAGTAAGCTTAGCATAAACACAGCTAGCCTAGCTCTTTCTGGAGTTAGAAAAAATGCCTGACAGCACTTGATACGCTATTGTGGTTGTTTAATCCTTACATGCACAAAGGGAAATGTGAAATGACAATACATGGTTTTATAATGAGTTGCAGTGTTTAGCAATTTCTTGGTTGACAACGGCCAAAGGCAGCAACCTTTTAAAGATTCCTTAAGGGTCTTTGTTACAGTGAGGTTGCCTGGCAACCAGTAGACAGGCTGCACAAATGGATGGGCAACACAACTTGTTATTTATATGTGTACACAAACAAGATTCAATGGAATAAGTGAACTTTAAATCCAGGTGGTTCCTTGTAAGCTTACCAGTGGCTAGCTAGCCAGCTAAGAACACACAACAAGTGTAGAGGGAGAGGATAGCTGCTTCCTGTCACCTAGACTGGTTGAATGCACCAAGCTAACATAGTGCCAATGATACAAACCTTCTTTTCAACTCTATCCCCCAACAGAGCATTATTGGGATTAGTAGGCTAACTGTTATGTCATTACTAAATTTGAACATACATTAAATTATTGTCAGCTTCTTATTTTACTCTCAGAAAGAAAGCAATATGCTTAATATTCCTTGAATTTGATGTTTTACATGTTTCAAATGGTTTATTTCATGGTAAAAAAAGGACTCTCGTGGACAACTGAGAATTTTCTTTACTTTGTTTAAGATAGTATACATTAAGCAAAATCATTTATGGGGAAGCACCCTCCATATACACTTAATCTCCGCATGAGAATATCACACATTCTAACAATCAAAGCCTATCAACGTGTCTTTGGTCTCGAGGGTGCGGAGCAGCACTGGCTCGGTGAGCTGTGGGGCTCACAGGAGTCAAACGAGCTCCGATTTATTCATAAAGCACAGCGACCTGAACATGGTGGGAGGAGAAGTGCTGACACTGGAGCTGGGGGTGCAGGCAGAAAGAAAGAGAACGAGGGAGGATGGAGAGGAAGAGAGACCCAGAGAGATGGTAGAAACAAAGCAGGAAAAGAGATAGAGAAGAGAGAGGCAGAGGAGGAGGTCAGAGGGTATAGATGAGTGTGTCAGCCCTATTGTGTTTACCCAGTTTCACCCTTCAAATAAATCATTCAAGAGAGGGATTAGAGAGAAAGTAAAAGCAAAGCAGAGGAAAGATGCAGCGGGCTAGCAGATGTACTGTACAGCATTGCAGCAAAGTGTTTTTACAGTAATGCGTAGAGGGGGAGGAAGTCCAGAAAAGATTATAATTGAAGGAAATAGAAAATAAAAGAAGAGACATCATTGTGTCTGTATCTTATTGCAGAGGGTTGTTAAAGACTCCCCATTGCCCCCTTCTGACACATCTGCCCCCAGATCCAGTTCCTTCAGTCCATCTGTCAATCTGTATGCACCTCTCTATTGAACTCCTGTCTCTTTTTTCACCCAGTTCCACTTGGGTGGAGAGTCAGATGAAACCAGAAGAGAGTCAGTGCCACACAGTCCCCCCCCCCCCAACACCTAGTTGTTTCTAGGAAGATTTTTCTTGAGCTGCCAGGTTCCTGCATCCATACGATACTTTCTAATGCTGCAACAGCACAAAACGTGCAGCAGAGCCAGCTGTTTGGACCCCCCACCCATGCTGCCTGGGATAAAAAAATCCTGCTGAATTTACAAACCGCTCTAAAAGACAGGGGGACGAATAGTTGACGGCCCGGCAACCAAACATTTAGGAGACGAGCAAGTGCTGAATTTGCAGCCCATGTTTTAAAATGTGACTGCACCCTTTTTTTCTGCTTTCCTAACAAAAGGGAATGAAGGGAAGGTGAGGTGAGGAACAAGTCAAAGCCAAAGATTGTGTAAGTATGTATATGTGTGTGTGCGTTCATGCATGAACAGGAAAGAACACAAGCACCTCTAAGGCTTGACATGTCAGTTCTCAGCCCGTGTCATCTTCGATCAGCTGACTTCTTCATCAGAGTTCTTTTTCCCATCACACTAAGCGAGTCCACCCCTCTCTCCCCTCTCATCCTACTTCTTAGGACTACCGGTTCGACTCGAACTGACCCACTTGGATGTAGGTCGACTCATTATTCAAAACGGTCTCTAGTTGGTTTGAGTCTAACATTCATGCTTTCCTGCTGCTGCTGACAGATTCCTGGCAAGAGAAGGCATGCCAAAATCCCGCCAGGAATTGTGGGATCGCAGAGAGAGAGAAAATGGTGAGAACGGGTGGGAAGGTGGGATTCAGGTGACGCAGCCTACGTCCAGACTGCTCTTTTTCACACATGTATACACGTTACACATTGTACAGGAAATGCTCTGCACGTGTCTCTTGCTATCTTAACTTTGTAGTATGACACAGTCATTAGGCCAGGTGGTAATAATTTATTCCCGGGATGTCGACAGAGAAAGAAAATAAATAAATAAAAAATCTAAAACACACTCATGCCAAACCATTGCTCCACTTCCCAGACTTCACTTCACTGTCTCCTTGGTAACCAGCACAGAGAGAGTGTGAAGAAGAGTTGTGAAGGGACGTGATTGGATGATGCTGCACAGCTCTCGACCACTGGTGTAAATGTTTGGAGTCAGGTAAAAAAAAAAAAAAAAAAGGCAAGAGGTTCTTTTATCTCTTGTCAGAGTGAGTACAGATTATGATGATGTAATGTTTACTCTACTGTCTAATCCATACGTTAGCTTTTCTGCAAAGCTCTTACACATTACCCTTCAGGGAAATCAGATTCTCTTGCATGTTTGCTTTTAACACTTAAGTCAGGCTCGTTCAAATGCTGGACTACATTGCTCTAGTTAATGAAAAGAAAGAGAAATCCCTATCAGTCTGTGCATTCCTCAGTGTCTTTACATGCACTTTAAAAACATGATTATAATCTGGTTAAGGGCATACTCCGGTTTCTCAAACACCATGTAAACACCATACCCTGTTAAAATCTGAGTTATCATACCCCGGTTAACAGACCTATATAACCCCTTTAGTACCCCGATTACTCATGCATGTAAACAGCATTCCCAGATTACTATCCGATTTTGTGTCTGTGCATGCTCCGTTGGTTGCAACCCCCCCTCGCCACTCCGCGGCAGCAGCTTTTGACCCAGAAATAGAATAAACCAGGTAGCAACTGCGCCCAAAACAACGTGAAAAGAACCAACAATAGACCGTTACCTTTTTAAACCGAGGGAGGACTTCACCATGGCAAGTTACATCACTACCAAGAAGACCAGATTCTGTCGTAATTCTGTCGGCCGCTTGTGATTTTGACAGAGGTCAACCGGAAAATAAAGTTTTATTCAGTCCAGCTGTATGTTGGCAGAGCGAGGTCGAGTAACTCCCGTCATTTTCCCATTCAACCCCCTCTCATGTATACGTGGGGAACTTCAGTATTCCGATTATTGCCTTAACCGTGGTGTTCTGCCTTCCATTTAATTTCATGTCTGAGCTTAGTTTCACCCACGTAAATCTTATGGTGAATACCGCCACCTAGTGGACCTTTACGGGTTACTGCGCCTATTGCGCAATCCTACTTCCTGTTAGTTCCGGTCAGTGTTTTCAAGTGTTTCTGCCGTAAAGCCACGGACTTCATCTCTCTCGCAATCCATATCTTTTCACACTCGAGCCTTGGACAATATTAGTCTGTAAGTAATCCTTTGTGTGAGATTCAGTTTGTAAACGAAATTGCATTGTTATTTTGTTGTATATTTCGATCTATTTGGCTCTTGAAATGATGTTTACTTTGCCTGGAAATGTCGGCTAATCTCATTCTACTTAGCTATGCTAGGTCACGTTTTGTGTTGGTTGAAAATAGATCGCTGGATTGTGTGTAGATTCATGTCATGTGGAAATGTTTAAGTATGTGAGATTCATGTATCTTTATTTCGTTTTCTGTTTACAGTTTTACAGTAAAGAGAAGTGTATGAAGAATGAAAGAAAGAAAATAAAAGGACAAAATCACACTTCAGCTTGCCTTCTCTTGAACTGTTCGCTAGCTGTCTAGTTCTGCACCAGTAACGCAGGCCGAGGGCAGCATAGTAAAAAGACTACAGCGCGGCGGGCCCAAGTAAGAAGATTAGGATGGAAAAAGAAGTCATGAGCGAACACTCAATCAGCCCAGAGCAGAATGCCGTCGAACAGGCAACTGGTGGAGCTCCAGTAGAGCCAACCACAGCAGATATTCACCTGTCAACTGAACGGGGAGAGCCATTTCATACACCACAAGATGCCCAGTCACAAGCATCCCATCACCCCTCACACTGCTCCAGCAGGAGATCAACGTCAACTGCCAGAGCCATGGCACGCGCCAAACTAAAAGCTGCACAGGCAGAGCTAGATTTCGCTGCAAAAGAAGCCAGCATGATGATACAGAAAGCTGAACTCGAAGCCAATCTCCACCTCCTCAGCTGCCAAAAGAATGCTGCTGCACGCAAGGCTGAAGTGGCCGCATACGAGGAGGAAGAGGAGATTGAAAGCGGGGAGAAGCGCCATGGGCCATACGTTCCAGGACGGCCCCTAAATGCAGCGGAACGAGCCGGTAACTATGTCCAGCAACACGCAGCGCTGTTTCATAGACAACCACAGCCACTGACACACACACCAGTGGAGTCCCAAATAACACCCAGACACCAAGTCGCCGCAGCCAGGCCAGCCGCAGTGGGGCCCCAGAGAACACTCACACATCAAGCCGCTGGAGCCGGGCCAGCTGTTCGCCAAAATCCGATGCCAAACGCCACGCACATCAAAAAAGAAGAACCCAGCGTGAGGCCTCCACCCAGGGCACATCTTGACAAACTACAGTCGCTTACAAACCCCCAGAGAGTGACCTCACACGAGCCACATCAAACACAAGACCTGGCCAGGTATCTCATGCGGCGAGAGCTCCTCAGCTCAGGCCTTCTCAAGTTCGACGACCGCGCTGAAAACTACTGGTCGTGGAAAGCATCCTTCGTGACCGCCACACAAGAGCTAAACCTCTCCTATAGAGAGGAGCTGGACTTGCTAGTCAAATGGCTTGGTGCCGAGTCAGCCGAACATGCAAAACTAATCCGCTCAGTGCACGTCCTCAATCCCGCCGCCGGCCTCAGCATGGTGTGGCAACGCCTAGAAGATTGTTACGGCACACCTGAGGTCATCGAGCATGCACTGTTTAAAAAGCTGGAAGATTTCCCTAAGCTAAACAACAAAGACGGCGCCAAGCTCCGGGAACTGGGCGACATCCTCCTCGAACTGGAATGCGCGAAGGCGGATGGATACCTCCCTGGCCTCGCCTTCCTAGACACGGCCCGGGGGGTAAACCCCATTGCGGAAAAGCTGCCCTATAGCCTCCAAGAGAAATGGATCACCACGGGGTCCAGGTTCAAGGAACAACACGGAGTAGCCTTCCCTCCATTCCCAGTCTTCTCAGACTTCGTCCGCCAGCAGGCCAAAGTCCGGAACGACCCCAGCTTCGCTTTCGCCACCTCCACGCCGTCCAGACCCGACAAGGTCGTAAAACCCAGCCAGAACGCTACGGTCGCCGTGCACAAGACGGAGGCTACGTCCAAGTCCAGCGACAGTCATACCGGTTCCACGGAGAAGAGCACCAGCGCACCAGACCGGGAGTGTCCACTGCACAAGAAGCCACACCCACTCAAAAAGTGTAGGGCTTTCAGACTAAAGACTATCGACGAACGCAGGGCATATCTGAAAGACAACCACATATGCTACAAGTGTTGTGGGTCAACTCAGCACCTCGCAAAAGACTGCAAAGCGCCCACCAAATGCACCGAGTGCAAGAGCGAAAGACATATAGCAGCTCTCCACCCTGGTTCTCCGCCACCTGCAGAGAACGCCAAAGCAGTCAAGGATGAAAGCGGGGAGCCAACGGAGGACACACCGGCAGCCGTGTCCAACTACTGCATCGAGGTCTGCGGTAATGCAAACACCCCACGCTCATGTGCCAAGATCTGCCCCATTAAAGCCTTTCCTGCAGGGAAAAAAGAAAAAGCAATCAAGATGTACGCAGTGCTGGACGAGCAGAGTAACAAGTCTCTCGCCAAAGCAGAGTTCTTCAACCTCTTCGGTGTCAAAGCCAGCCCAGCACCGTACACGCTGAGAACCTGCTCGGGGACTACAGAGACCTCCGGCAGGCGAGCCAGCAACTTCGTGCTTGAGTCCACGGATGGGAAACTGCAACTCCCGCTCCCCACGCTGATCGAGTGCGACATGGTGCCCGACGACAGATCAGAAATCCCGTCACCGGACGTGGCATACAACCACCCACACCTCCAGCCAGTCGCGCACAAGATCCCCGCTGTGGACCCAGACGCACCCATCCTCCTGCTCTTGGGAAGGGACATCCTGAGAGTCCACAAGGTACGGGAGCAGATCAACGGGCCACACAACGCTCCTTATGCGCAACGGCTTGACCTAGGATGGGTCATCGTGGGCGAAGCCTGCCTGGATGCTGTCCACAAACCAGCCGAAGCCAACGTGTACAAGGCAAGTGTGCTACCCAACGGTCGAGCATCTTTTCTCTGTCCCTGTCCGAACAACATCCAGGTGAAGGAGGACTACAGTGGCAAGTCACACCGCCACCAATGTCTCTCCGTCCACCCAGCAGGACGACCCGGACCAGGCAACGAGCACAGATGGGCTGGGGCACTCCATCTTCGAGAGCTCGAGAGACGACAACAAACCAGCGCTGTCGATGGACGACAAAGCGTTCCTGACCATCATGGACAAGGAGGTCTACCAGGATGACGACCACAGCTGGGTAGCACCCCTGCCGTTTCGGTCGCCACGACGACTCCTCCCCAGCAACCGGGAACAAGCAGTGAATCGTCTAGCGTCACTCAGGAAGACTCTGGAGAAAAAGCCAGAAATGAAAAGTCACTACACCGAGTTCATGCAGAGAATGCTGGACAACGACCAAGCTGAGCGCGCGCCACCCCTGGAGCCAGGTAAAGAACATTGGTACCTGCCCACGTTCGGCATGTACCACCCGAAGAAGCCGAGTCAGATAAGAGTAGTGTTCGACTCAAGCGCCGAATGTCAAGGCACCAGCCTGAACAACGTGCTCCTCAGCGGCCCTGATCTGAATAACACCCTCCTGGGGGTGCTCCTTCGATTCAGAAAAGAGCCAATCGCCGTTACAGCAGATGTGCAACAAATGTTTTACTGCTTTGTGGTCAGAAACGATCATAGAGACTACCTCCGCTACCTCTGGTATGAGGACAACGACTTCAGCAAGCCCGTAGTGGAGTACCAGATGAAAGTCCACGTCTTTGGGAATACCCCATCCCCAGCCATCGCCATCTACTGCATGAGGCGAGCCGCCGAGAGAGGCAAAGCGGAATATGGCTCCGACGCAAGACAGTTCGTGGAGCGCCAGTTCTATGTCGATGACGGGCTGACCTCTGTCGCCACACCCAAGCAATGCTCCTGACCCAGAAGATGAGCACCGTCTCCGCGCCCTCTGGAAACTTTCAGATGGCTGAGCAGCATGGGAAGCAGTGGAAACACGTCCAGTGCCTCGCAAACACCTTCTGGAAGAGATGGAGGAGAGACTACTTATCCACGCTGCAGGGCCGCCGAAAGTGGACCGACGAAAGACCAAGTGTCAAGACCGGCGATGTCGTCTTGCTCAAAGACAGTCAAGCCCACAGGAACGAATGGCCTGTGGGAGTGATTGTCAACACGCTGCCGAGCCGGGACAAGAGGATCCGGAAGGCGGAAGTAAAGATCGTGAGAGACGGAACTGTTAAAGTCCTTCTGAGACCCATCTCAGAGATCGTCGTTCTGCTTTCTGATGAAAGCTAGAAGACCATATCCTTTTGAACTTATTGTGTATTTTGTGTTTAAGTAAAAGCTTGTAGTGGCATATTAGTTATACGCCAAGCGGGGAGTGTTCTGCCTTCCATTTAATTTCATGTCTGAGCTTAGTTTCACCCACGTAAATCTTATGGTGAATACCGCCACCTAGTGGACCTTTACGGGTTACTGCGCCTATTGCGCAATCCTACTTCCTGTTAGTTCCGGTCAGTGTTTTCAAGTGTTTCTGCCGTAAAGCCACGGACTTCATCTCTCTCGCAATCCATATCTTTTCACACTCGAGCCTTGGACAATATTAGTCTGTAAGTAATCCTTTGTGTGAGATTTAGTTTGTAAACGAAATTGCATTGTTATTTTGTTGTATATTTCGATCTATTTGGCTCTTGAAATGATGTTTACTTTGCCTGGAAATGTCGGCTAATCTCATTCTACTTAGCTATGCTAGGTCACGTTTTGTGTTGGTTGAAAATAGATCGCTGGATTGTGTGTAGATTCATGTCATGTGGAAATGTTTAAGTATGTGAGATTCATGTATCTTTATTTCGTTTTCTGTTTACAGTTTTACAGTAAAGAGAAGTGTATGAAGAATGAAAGAAAGAAAATAAAAGGACAAAATCACACTTCAGCTTGCCTTCTCTTGAACTGTTCGCTAGCTGTCTAGTTCTGCACCAGTAACGCAGGCCGAGGGCAGCATACGTGGTAAGGCCATTTCCGTTACTGATGTGTATGTAAACGCACTGACTGAAACCAAAGCGGATCTCTTCAGTTAACGTTGGATGTTTAGTATTCAGTAGTCTTGCTTACCCAATGTTCAGTGTGGGTACATATCCAACGTGTCTCTCACACATCGGATGGAAGGCATTCTCCTCCCCTCTCTCACTAATTAGGACTTTAAGCAGCGAGGGTTGAAGGGACGGCTACGGCCTTCGTGAAACATTCCAATGGGTCCTTGACGTTGTAGCCCAACTGTCTACAAACTGTTCTGGAACACTGTAGCCGTACCTTCAACTGCCGCTGCTTAATGTCCCTTTTTATTTTGCAAGGGCACCATCACTGCTTCTATTGGTAATCGCTGCCCAAGACGACAGTGATTGGTTTAAAGAAAAACAAACAAGCCAGAGTGCTTTTCCCTCCTATACCAGAATGTTAACTTGTACAACGCAAGACTAAGTATTCATTAATGTGGTCCCTCTTGATGGTTTGGATTCTTTTGGGGTCCTGATCCGAAACCTCATGCAAACCAGAGATGTTCTGAAACCATTTTTTCCTTCTGATTCTGATACATATCTGTCAACACAGAGTACTGGTCCAAAACCAGTGCATCAAAGAATATAGATTATTTATTTTGTTATTATGGCTGTGATGTGATTGCTATCATTTTGTATGGCCTTTGTAAAACATGAACAAATACGTACAGAGAATGTTTGCCGAAGAACTTTCTTTAATTGTGTATCTAATTTGACAGTCATTGCAGGAAATACAATACATAAATTAATGAGACTTTTAAGGGTTAAATTACATGTTATCAAACTAGTGCAGACATGCATACCAATACCCACATTTCAGGCAGTAGCTGAGGAATTGGGCAGTATCTGAGGAATATCTGAGGATTCTGGTATCGGAACAACTATATGAAAAACCTACCCATACTAAACATGCATGAATTTAGTATGGGTAGGTTTTTTCCAAAGGGACAGGGTAATCTGATAGGGAGACCTCTAAGACCTGTTCAGGTATCAAAAACCTGAGACTTATTAATATTCTGTTTTGTCGACCCAACAGTCCAAACTCCAAAGGTAATGAATTAACATTGATATAGGACACACATTTGAGAAGCTGGTATCAGCACTGTTGCATCACAATTGACTTGTGTCAGCACTCATTTTGGGTCAATTTCAACTATTTCCTAACAGCCACGAAGACAGTTGGAAAAGTTTAAACTTATACAAGACTAATATCTCAAGTACAATAAAACAATACTCCCTTTAAACTGCAATATACAGTATTATACGCAGAGTTACAGAGACTAGCAACATGTAGAGTCAGAAGAACAAGTGACAACAGGGTTGGCCAGAATTGGACTGTGCTCAGAACGGTCCTAACAGCAGCAGGTCCTGCTTCATATCATGCACATGTGCTAAGAATAGAGCCTCCATATAAGGAACTGTGAGAGTCAGTAGGAATAAACTTGGGGGATGCCATACTGTTATTGAGCAGTGGATTGATGCCTCACTTCCTCTTGGTGGTCATGTGACTGTGAGGGCTTACCCCGGGCTTCACAGTAGTGGAACAGAATGGAATGGAAATAAACACACACAAATGCAAACGTCTGGAACAACTCATGACCAGCACAACAAGGCAGCCATGTGATCTTCGCGCCATTTCCATGGCAACATAGGGATAGCGAGTAAGCCCACAGATTCAGCATGCTTGTTCTCACTGGTCTCACGCCGAGATATGATAAGTTTCTGGCAGCAACCATACCCTTTCTCCAGGATGTAAACATGTCAATTCCTCTCACTTTTGCTTTGCCCCGGTCTCTCTGGGAGAAAAACTTCAGAGCTGATGTCTTCTGGTCGGTTGGTCAATTCTTTGGTCGATTCTCAGTGATTGGACATTCACTGGTGTTACTTTGGCCCTGATCAGACAGAGCTCCTTTTCAGAATGTTTTCTTTTTTGGCTGAGATGCTTTGTAGATGTAAAAACGTCGGCACGAGGTAGAGTACTTGCTCTGGGTGTCGTGGGATGAAGGGAAGGGTGAAGCACACAGGGAGAGGGACATGTGTATACAGATATAAGCACAGCAGTATTCATTTCTTTTCCATTGTTGTTTCTGTTCAGCACTTGTATATGAAGGATGTGACGGCAGTTCTTTGTGGTATTTGTCTCACCCCTCCACTGTGATTGGACAGCGCAGCGTTTGACCCGCAGTTGAAAATTTTTAACTGTCAACGGCCAGAAAAATACTCCGGACGTTCAACGCTCAAAGCAGAATAAGTGCTTGACGCCTCATCACTCTGCTGGTGTATATATTCCTTTGAAGCACTGTGTATGCTGTGCCAAAGTTTAACGCAGTGGACACACAATGCTACCAGCTAGAGTGTACTCAGTGCACTGTGGCTGATTTAGTTAATCTAAAGATAGCAGGGGGGTTTTTACCCTTCGACCAATTGGTTAAAGAATAGGAAGAATTTCAGTGGACCAACACTTTATTTTCCTGACTACAGCTCTAGAAAATGTAGCACACATCTTTGACACATGAGAAATGCATCTATAGACCAACTTTTACTTTGTTTATCTTTCGTAGTACAGCTCAAATCCTAAAGACAGCAGGATAGAAACTAATGGAGCACATGAATCAAGTCTCAATGCATTAGAGCCCGGCAGTATTCAGTTTCAGAGAGACAGATGTCTCATGCTTGAGGGGGGAAGGCGTTCCTTTCCAGCCACAATCCCTCACAGTTGTGACTCTAAATATAAACTGGCACCAGATCTGGACAAATCACTGTCTATGGTTGTGGCATTATATTTGGATGAAATATGATATCCTGCATGCTTCTATGCACTGACTGCATGTGTGGGAGTGGCGTGGGTGTTGGGTTTGTCTAAGATCTGAGCTCTGTTCCTGCAGATGTCACCACTGTAGGGTGTTATGCCCCATGTGGTAACTCGGGCTACCCCTTACTTTCAATAAGGCAACAGGTGCAGGGATGTGGTCACTTCTGTCTGTCCACAGTCGCTCATTTGTCACAATCTCAGGCTGCGGAACCTGTTGTGGCCTTTGGAAGAAAGCTCCAGGGATGGACTTTGACTGGGACACACCCGTAATGCAATGGGGGCCAACCCGTATCCTAAAACGAATAAGTGATATAAATTAGATGGATTCATATTAATAATCTACTTTCAATATTGGGGTAATGGAGAATAAGTGTGTATATATATACATATATATATATATATATATATATATATATATATGTATATATATACAGAAAATACTGAAAATGCCTCTTACAATTCCCCAAAGCTCAAAGGAATGAAGTGATGTCTTTAGACTGCTTATTTTGTCGAACAGTCCAAAAGCCAATGGCATCCAGTTTAAAATTAAATAAATCATAGAAAAACACATTTGAGAAGTAGAAACTAATACTATAGAATAGAATACTAGATATGGGAAATCAAAACCTTTTCCAGTTGAGAACTGGTAACACACATCAATTGCTTTTATTGACGCTGGCATGCTTTTCTGATAGTTGCAAATTGCAAAACAATGATGTCAAACTCATGTGTCTACACTGCTGGACACTACTACAGCATGTCTACTTTTAACAAGAAGGAGTCATGGTGGAGAGGAAGAAACGGTCAAAAGTGTGTTATAATAACGGCAGCACACAGGCAGGCTTAGCTGATTTGTTCTTTACAAAACCTGAAAACCTAAATAAAACAGAAAGCTGCACAAATAGTCTCTCATTTCATCTACAGTACACCAGGGGTCAGAAACCTTAGGCCAGCCAATGACACATGAGCACAACAAAAGCTAAGTTTACACTGCAGGTCTTAATGCATAATTCCAATTTATTGCTCAAATCAAAATCCATACAAAAAAATGCTGTTTGGCTGTGGATATTACGTTTTTAAATGTGGCCTGAACAGCTCATACTCCTGAAGTGACCCACATGCTCAGTTGATCATTAATGACATCACGCCACAACAGTAGTTATGGAAGTGAACATGGCAACGGCAACAGGTATTGTAGGACTTTATGGCTTAATGCTAAAAACAGTGCGTGGAGAAGTGTCACCCCAAATACTAATGAGGTCTAAAACTTCCCTCTCCCTCCACTGGCCACCTGCTTCACTGCTGTCCTCCATGTTTGTGTTGATTCTGTTCTTGGCACACACTTTTGTTTTCAATCAACTTTATTTGTCATTCATTTACAAAACAGTGCAGAGCGGGTCAGAGTGACGTCAAAGTCTCATTAAATGCGACCTGGCTGTTCAGATTGCGGTCGCATTCAAAAAAATCCAAAGTATCAGAATCAGTAGCACATTTAAAAGTGGCCTGATTCTGATTGGAAAATGTCAGATCGGATGCGACTTGTGCTGTTCACAATATCAAAAGCAAATCAGATGTGGGTCACTGGTTGATAAATCAGTTGTGTTTGTGCTAAAACCTTTGATCAGAAATCAAAAAGGGAATCTATAAAGGATCGGACCGATAAGCAGAATTTATGATGGCATACATACCAATAAAATCTTCCCATCCCTAGTGAATACTTGAAATTTTTGCTTGATAAATGACTTGTGCAAAATATAAATAGCCAAAATTGTGGTCAATTTATCTTTCTGTTGACAGACTAATTGATCAATTAAATAATCCTCTCTGGTCTGTAATCACCAGCTTTGTGTTATTCCTCTAACTTTAGGTAGAGAGCAGAAAACAGCAGTGAGTGGAAGGTGCTGATGAATGGCTTCAGTTCAACTTAACTGCATAATTTAATTTCATCCAGGCGCTCACTCTAAAACAAATGAAAGACTTCTGAGCCTGTTTGCTAATCATGTCAATTGTGTTAACACTGCTGCAGAACTATGCCTTCTGGAGGAACACCTTGGCAGGAAAATGCAGAGTTTTCGAACCACTGGAACAATCCATATGTCTCTCTCCATCCACTGAGTTCAGCAGAGGTGGTTGAAGTGCAGACAGCTGGGTGCTTTACTCACGCACAGTCATTAAAAATACATTAATCAAAGAGATAAAACAGCATAAACTCAAAGAAAACAAAAGACAGAATAGGTTCAGTGGGCAAACAAGGCTAGAAGAGAATGAAAAACGAGCAGGCATTCGCTTTTCACCTCACATACTGTTATTTACAGGCATTAGGGCACACATGAATGATTAAATTTAGCTCGTAATAAATTGCAGTTTGAAGGGATAAGAAACAGGAACAGGGCCAACCATGATTCAGTTGATACAAAGATCATTTTATCCTATGAGCTGTGCCCTTCATTCATGCCCAAAGATTTTAACCTTTCTTCATATTTATTAGAAGCACTGGCTAAATGATCCAGTGGTATTTTGAGGACATTTTCCACCTCAGCTGCTTGGCTGAGCTCTGCCCGAGAAACCAAACAACAGCTTCGCTTTCCAGAGCAGCCGCAACCTCAGTCTGAGGAAAAGAACAGTGTCGGCTTACAAACAAACTGCTTAACTTTGGGTTAAGTAGGCCAGCCAACATACAGTTGACTACAGGCGGAGGCAGAGAGTGAGGGCTCTCACCTGTGCCAGGGTTCAATGCTATCAGAGTAGTGCAAGACCTAATTTAGCCATGCTGACGGTCTCAAGAGTTTCCATGGACAAAACCTGGGCAGTGTGGCCAACTGACAGTCTCTCCCAGAAGGGGTGAATCGGATGGCAGTGCCCTCCCTGTGTGTGTGTGTGTGTGTGTGTGTGTGTGTGTGTGTGTGTGTGTGTGTGTGTGTGTGTGTGTGTGTGTGTGTGTGTGTGTGTGTGTGTGTGTGTGTGTGTGTGTGTGTGTGTGTGTGTGTGTGTGTGTGTGTGTGTGTGGGTGCTCAGATGTACGGCCCACACTTATAAGGGCGTGGAAGGGAAAAGTGAAGTCAGGTTTGGAAAATATCCATGAGTGGGCTGAGAGAAGTAAAGAAAGCATTAAAAGAACAACACAAAATGCTGGAAACTTAAATGGGAGGAAACAGAAGGAAGAAAAAATCTAATAAAAATTAGCTGCTTTTCCTTGTCATGACAAGGAGAGTAGGACAAGGTTGAAAGTGTGTTTTATTGGTTTCAAAAACTCTATTATTGACTGTTGTTAGCCAAGAGCTGCATTTTGCAATATGGCACTACATTCATCTAGCCTGGAAATGTGCATTAGTCTGGGACCTCTCAATTCATTTTGGATCCACAGTGTAGACCACAATGACTTTGGACACAACTGGATCGACCTACAACCAACCAGAGCGAGGCAATGACGTAGCGCTGGGCAACACCTGCAAGTTGGGGCAGTACCAGTTACATTCTGTAAGTACATTCAAGCATGAAGCTTCTGTCAGTCATTGTCTTAAACTCGCCCCACATGAGATAAACGGCTGTGATTGGCCCATCGGATTAAAGTTGCAGGAAATGTGTCTGAATGTGAGGGGCCAGATGTACCTGCCAGAGCAAAGGAATCATGAGCTCGGCTGATTCTCAGCTCTCACCTTAAACTGGTTGATTTTGAGAAACACTGTAATACAAAAAAGGGATTTTGGATGCATAAATAGTAACTAAGTCCACAGGGGTTTATTAGAGGCTTACAGTTTAACTGTTAATGGTAAAGTGGTGAGATGAGGAGTTTTAATTTTAACTTCTTTTATTTCCTTTAAAGCTCCTTCTATGACTATAGTATAGAATGTAATCCTACTATGATATAGAGGACCTGGTGGAGGGAAATTTGATCATCACATAAGATATGGACTGGGTCATAAACTGGAGTAACGGCAGTATTGCATCACACATACAACCATGCACAAGGACATACATGTGCACACACACTAACAAATAAAATACATGTAGCCCCTGGTTGTGGTCGATGAGCCAGGGTTGGAGAGGGGGTGAGGGTGGGAGACAGGAGAGGCCGAGACAGATGGATGAGACGAGAGAGAGATATGCGAGCAGCAGGGGGAGAGAGATGGGTTGAGAAATTGTAAGAATGAGATATGAATGAGGAATACGTGCCGACTCAGGTGTGTCGAGGGAGGCAAAGAAATGCTGGGAAAATACTGATGGGGACAACAGAAGGAAAGAGACACCTGGGTTTCACTTTGAATTCTAGTGGGAACTCTCACCTCTTATCTTTACTTGCTTCTATCTCGGTTTCGTCTGTCTTTTTCAACCTGCAAGCTGCATGTCCTGTCCTGCCTGCTGTTTACCCAATCACTGTTCATTAACCCGAAGACAGAGAAGCGAGGCAGGCCATTGGCTGGACTTGGACTGGCCGTTGCCACAGATACTGTAGATAAGCAGAGGCAGTTGATGGATTCTGCACTGTAAGCAATTGACCTAGGGAAGTTTGTTTTTACATGGTTGGAATGTTTAATAGCAGGGGTTTCAGGTATCAGGAAAACACTGATTGGTTAATAAACATAGGGAAGTATGCTTAATCAACTTACAGAGGGTTTTGTCTGGTATTGCCCTTTGGACTTTTAAGGTCATCACTTAACATTCGTACCGTGAGTTGATTCTTGCCAGATCCGGTTTAGAGTGACCTATGATTGCACAGTGGTGTGCAAAATTAAATGTGGTGTTCCCCAAGGTTCCACTCTGGGGCCTCTTCTGTTTACTTCATGCTGCCACTGGCTCAGATCATGAAAAACAACAACATTTGTTACCATAGCTACACAGACCCACAGATTTACAAAACTATATCATCGGGCAACTATAGTTCAATACAAGCACTGAGCAGAAGCATCAAGCAAATAAAAAATTGGATGGAACAGCATTTTCTCCAATTAAACAAAGAAAAAAATGAAATTATTCATTTTTGGGGTCAAGTATGAACCATCCAAAAGTTAGCACTCAGCTTCAAACAGTAATACTAAAAACCACGACCCAAGCCAGAAACGTAGGTGTAATCATGGACTCTGACCACATTAAAATAGTCACAAAGTCAGCCTACTATCACCTAAAGAATATATAAAGGATTAAAGGACTTATGTGTCAGCAGGACTTAGAAAAACTTGTCCATGCATTTATCTTCAGCTCGAGTCCTCACTAAGACCAAAAAAGTCGATCATATCTCTCCCGTCCTCAGGTCTTTACACTGGCTTCCTGTCCGTCAAATAATTGATTTTAAAATACTTCTGTTGGTTTACAAAGCACCGAATGGTTTAGGACCAAAATACATTTCACATCTTCTGCTCAGCTACAAACCATCCAGACCTCTCAGATCCTCTGGGACAGGTCTGCTGCGTGTCGCCAGAGTCAGGACTAAACATGGGACAGATCTGCTCTGTGTCCCCAGAGTCAGGACTAAACATGGGACAGGTCTGCTCTGTGTCCCCAGAGTCAGGACTAAACATGGGACAGGTCTGCTCCGTGTCCCCAGAGTCAGGACTAAACATGGGACAGGTCTGCTCTGTTTCCCCAGAGTCTGGACTAAACATGGGACAGGTCTGCTCTGTGTCCCCAGAGTCAGAACCAAACATGGGACAGGTCTGCTCTGTGTCCCCAGAGTCAGGACTAAACATGGGACAGGTCTGCTCTGTTTCCCCAGAGTCAGGACTAAACATGGAGAGGCAGCATTCAGTTTTTATGCTCAACAAATCTGGAACAAACTTCCAGAAAACTGCAGGTCTGCTGCAACTCTCACATTTTTTAAATCAAGACTGAAGACTTTTCTGTTTGCTGCTGCTTTTCAGTAAACAAAACAATTTATTAACTGAATGCACTGTACTGTAACCTCTATTACCTTTCATAAAAATTATACTAAATTGATAATTGATAACTGAAAATTCCTTTTCAGAAATTTCTTCTCTTCCTTTTGATGATGAATTATTTTTACTTGAATGTCATTTTATATGTTTTTCAATGCTTGTAATGTTTTATAATTGAATAACTGATGATTGAATAATTGACTAAAAGTATATCTTTGAATTGCTAAAAATGTTTTGTAGGTTGTTTAAACTCCAACTTTGTTCAGTGAGGATCTCACAGCCTGCCACAAATTGTTGGATTTACTGACTAAATTCTAAACTCAAAAGCCTAAATTTGCATTGTTTATGAATTGTACTATACAACTTTCCTTGCATCTTCGATTTTGTTTGGACCAAAAATGGCAAAGATATTGTTCTTATATCGTAAAGTTCTAACTTGCCACTTCTCACTGGCGACAGAACTGGACAACGTATTTACCGTAACTCCTCCATTCATCGAATGTAATCTATCCCATCGATGTAATTACAACAGCTCCTGACAGCAGAGTTTTTTGTGTAAATAAGTATTGTATATAATATGTAATAGTGTTAGTATTGTATGAGAGTTCTGAGTGTTCTTTATGTGTGTTTTTTTGCTGTGGTTTAGGCCTATTTGTCAGTTTTTCGACTCTAAATCATCTGTATTTTTCTGCAGTTTTGTATAGTTTATTTTTAGTAGTATTAGCTGTAAATTTTGGACAGAAAAATGTTGTGGGGGGTATCAACCAGGGAGAGAAAAGTCCCCTGCAGATTTGTGGGTGAGGGTGAACAGGAGGATGTACCGTCTTCATCTCAACCACAGGAAGTAATACAGTTTGTTGACTGTGGATATTTATTCCTAACTTTATTACAATAATCTTTTTCAACAACACAGAGGTCTACTACTAGACCTCTTTCATCCCTGGATCAGTCGAAAAACTATTTTACTCCGTCAAAAAAGGCAGTGCAGAAAGCTTCCCTTCTTCCTTTCTGACCTTTCACAATAAAAGCTTTAGACACACTATGTAGTTTACCAGAGGGAACTCAATTTCAAAGGTAAATTGACTTGTACTAAGCGCATTTCATTATCTAGTCTAATCATCAAATAACATTCACACCAAAGGTGTCTTACCCAAGGACACATCTACATGCTGAACGGAGGAGCTGGTGATTGAACACCTGATCTTCCGATCTTCAGAATGGAATGGGTCTTAGGTGTGGTTTTATTATCCAGTGGGAAAGGGGGTTCACCCTTTCTCTGTGTTCCCAGGTAAAACCTGTGTGGGACTTACATGTACCACGTGGAGTTTTTGACTACTAGTAGCACAATGGACCAGTGAGCCTGTGAATGTTCTCATTTGTCCAGATCATCGTTAACCCCAAAGCAATTTCAGTCAAGCAACTGGACTTGGTTATTTGTCTAGGAAGACGTTTCGAAACCATCGCTAAACAGAGGAGGAGGTCTGAGACACCACTTATCTCCAATTTACAATGCTGCCCTTTCATCCCTTCCCAGGAGATTCAACAATCTAACCTCAAAGAACAACTTTTCACAAATGGCCTCCTGTGACACCAACGACTGTCGTTCAGACTCAATAGAGCACTAACGAAGTTGAAATCCAACTTCCTACCAACGACTGTCACTCCAACGACGGTCAATAACACTTGGAGCACAAAGGGTTCCAGTGACATCATCAGCTTGTGAAAGGTTAAATACCTGGATCTCCACACCAGATAGTTGGTCCAGTCCCAGCCTAGTCACATGCATACAATAACTTATGAAGCCTCTTGGATGAGAGGTGAAACGTCTTCCTAGACAAATAACCAAGTCCAGTTGCTTTGACTTAAATTGATTTGGGGACTATGGACCAGTGTTTTAACAAGTGGGCCCCAGATTTGTTTTGTTTTGTACAAGGACGCAAATATTCAGGCCTCTCGAAACATTCCTGACAGTTTCATGCTCCTCTGATAAGAGACAGTTGGTGCTTACCCATCAAGAAACATAGCAATGCCCAAACAAAGACAGTAAAGAAGAAAACTGCAAGCTAGTAAACATGAATGTTTACAAGTTTATTTTGTAGATTTTTTTTTACGGTAAAAAGGAAATACACACAGAAAGACAAGTAACTTTTGTTGTTTGCAAGAAAACTCCTCAGGGCACCTTTAAGGTCTCAATATGGTTCAAACTAAGTTCTTGTTTGTTTAACACAACTGAAACACCCTTTCAGTTGACAGAATATCTTTTGATACTACCACTAGTGGGCGCTTCTCAAAAGCTATACAAAAGCCGTTTTCTTATATGAACCCGGGACAAAGTCTCAAGAACCAGGTCTGGACATAGTCTGGAGTTTCTCTATAATATATGCAGAACTCAACAGGAGATGATCCTCACATACTGGAAATACTTTGTTTGGTTTAGTCGAGGAGTGGGTAGAGCCTGCAGGATTTGGACATGACGTGGATTACACCGTGGTACGGAACCTGTGCGTAATTTGGTCCTAAACAACAAAGTCTCTTGCCATTCCTTGAATTTGTCGGATGATTTCAGCAACGGCCCCTCTCAATAGAAGTTCCCGGTCCACATCTCTCCAGTTAAAGATTTTTGTTGCCATTTTTGTGTAAATCACTGTTCTTCTTCACCCTCTGGGGTTTGTTTTCTTCTGGGTTAGGTGAGAAATGTCATCAACAAGCCCAGTAGCTTACTGTGAATTCCCCAGGCAACGAGGAACTGATGTGATTATGACATTTGCGTTCTCAATACAGCTCCTCAAGGTAATGTCTAGATTATTTCAGGTTTGCAGTGCATGTGTGAAAGGGGCTTTAGTGCCTTTAACAAGTGAATATTTAGTACAAGAACATGTTGATGTTTGGATGCATATAAGAGCTATAACTGACATGAGCATGTAATTATTGATCCAGCAAGGAGGCAG
The DNA here is from genome assembly GCF_963691815.1 of Echiichthys vipera. Taxonomy (NCBI): domain Eukaryota; kingdom Metazoa; phylum Chordata; class Actinopteri; order Perciformes; family Trachinidae; genus Echiichthys; species Echiichthys vipera. Next base: position 31,040,417 of record NC_139827.1, on the reverse strand, counting down.
TCATTAATTTTGGCTAGAGCTTTCTTTTGTTCACTAAGTTCTAATATATAAGAGAGGGAATATAGTAGTAGTAGTAGTAGAAGTAGTCCTCCTTTTCATTGGCTTGTTCCTACACATCTGAGCATAACAAATAACTGTGTGAATTCACTTCATACAGTTTCAAATTCCTTTTTATCCCATGGCCCTGATAACATGTCCTTGAGCCATTCAGCAGCTCAATATCTGAAGTTACAGAGAACGCAAACCCTTGCCTTCTCTGAACGAGATGCACAGTAGGAGTTTAAGATAAATAGTGTGCGCTTTATCAAATGGTGCACAAAGGCAGCTTAGCTAGAAATGTAATGACTAAGAAAAAACCTTGAGCAGCCTCTCTGTTTAAGGCTCAGTGTGAGGCAAAGATCTGGGAGCACAAGGGCTCAAAAGTTTTCATCCACTCTCCTCCCCATCCTATTCGGCTGACCTTGAACAGAACAGAAACATGAGGGCTGGCAAACCAAGGTGAGGAGAGAGGGAAAGAAAACAAGACTGAGACGGATAGAGGGCTACATGCATCTCCAGATAAGAGGCAACAGTGTAAACAGAGGAAGCAAACAGGGAATAAATGTAAACTTCATCTTTTCAATACTGTATGTAATCAAATATGGTAATTGAATGTAAGAGATGAAGGATATATTGTCCTTGGGCCAGACCAGATATCGGTATCACTTGAGTGGGCAAAACCTTACCTGTCCTAAATTGTTTTTAGGGTCAATATAAGTGAATTTAAATATGATAGCCTTTTCATAGGAGCAGCATATTTTGGACATCACACTGCTCCTTTTTTATAAATAAAACAAACTTGCGTCGAATTTAATGAGTTGGATGGGACACAGCGATTACAGCTGACTGGTGAGAACTAACTTTTTATTGCAAGTTAAGGGTTATGAAATGTATATACAATATATATATGCAGGTGCATGAGTATCTAAAGAAGCATGTTGCATTATTTAGTGACTTCTTTTGAGACAACTGTATATTTGTTTGTGGAGGAGCACATCTATACCTTTTTTACACTTTTAATCACACATAAAAACTAAACATTATATATTAATGGATGCATGGACATACAACAAAAAAAAGAGATGAAAATAAAGATGAACTGACAGACACTTGTTCATGCTCCAACTTGCAGAGACTGCCAGTCACTGGGAGGGCCTCTACACCTCTACACAAAGACACTCCCTCTTCTCCACACGTCACACTCCATGTAAATATATAGGATTAACTAACATTGCATATTTTTAACACTTTTGCTATTAAGTCATGGACTAATGCGTATAACAGAGCACAAGCATCCTGTTATTGTCTTTTTTATGCAGAGCCATATCTAAACAGCATACTAGAATAGAAAAAGAATAGAAAATTTGAACATTTTGTGTTATTTATAGGATTGTGCAGGCTTGTCCAAGGTATATGCTCTCTGTGTGCTTTCTAGTTGATCCTATTTACTCTGTTAACCTTTTGCTTTTACAGGCCCCTTTATCTTGCACTAAGATGAACTTCCCTACAGCAATGAATTCTGGTTGAAAACTGTTTGTCTTATGTTTTTCTTTAAAATATTTTTTAGATCTTCCTTTTAAAGTTTTTATCAAACTATATCAAGTTTCCTCGGTCAACTGTCTGTCTCTCTGATTCCCTGAATGTTCCCAGTCACTTCACTGTCACGCTGCTAAGTTTCTTAAGCTGTGGAAATGGCCCACAAACGTCTGAACTGTGCTCATTCATCCTAAATTTAGCCCACTCTCCTGATCCCTTCACCATGGCTGTGGGAAACATTGCATACTTTCCCACCTCTGCTCCAAATCCAGCAAGGACCCTGCCTGGGCCGGCCTGTCAAGTGCCCGATTGTAAGTCACAAGAACAGTTCCTGTGTTTGGTGTGTAGGTGTCCGTCCTCTGCTTCTAAGAAGGGGCTAAGAAGTATATTTCCCACTCTTCTCTCTCTGGCACACATGCCCATAAAAAAAAATAAAACAGTCCTTTATCCTCGACCTGAAACCATGGGCTCCCTCATTCAAGTTGAGTTACAATATGTCCACAGAACACCTCAAGGACAAAGAGGCTGAGCTTGTGGCCTGGCTATTCAGCAATTTATCCTCGAGGATGGCATACCGATAATGCCTCGTGGTCTAGACATATGTTTCCATCAAACGGCCTACTTAGAGGTTAGAGATTCCCAATTCAGTGACCTTCATTTTTAGCGCTTTGACCACAGCTACTGTATAATTTTCAGAGCCAAATATAAGATGCCGTGTGCCAAAATCCTGCACCTGTAAAGCTATTTCCAAAGTGACTGAATATCGACCTTGTGACTGACTCTCCGAGCAAACCAGACTAATATCATCTGTTAGTGTATCAAAGGTACACTAAACACTGAAAAGGGATGTCGGAGAGATGTAACATCAAAATCTACCCGGACCAAATATTCAGTTGCTGTGTGGAGGCCCACACAAGAGCAGACTTGGAAAAAGAAAAGAGAAAGCTTTGTGTGCGCGCGTGCAGACAGAATACAAACCAAAGGCCCTCGTAAAAAGCTTGAGTCAGTACATGTCCTTCCTTTCAGATAGTTAGCCATGCCGCAGCTTTAAATATAAATATACAACTTTGCTCCGAGCCCGACACTCATCAGGGCACATCACCCACTCCTCAGAGGTTCCTGAAACATGCCTATGAAAGCTTCTTTGTAAAAAGTGACCCTGAAGAAAACCAACAATTTCTTTCATTCCTTCCATCCGCATCATCGGCAGCAACAGACTCGATCTTAGTCATCAGCACCACTAATGTTGCTGTCATTCTCATTACCGTCATCACGTTTATATCTCTCATTACTGTCTTCCTCTGCCTCATTATCACCACTCCAAACATCATCATCCTACTCTGACTCCTCATTACTCCTTTCCTCCTTCCCTGACCCGTTCTCTCTCCCTGTCCCGGTTTCCTTGGGCAGCCTACTTCTGACAGAAGGACAAGCTGTTTGACTCACTAGTCAGAACCACATCAGTGCACAGCAGAGCAGGCATGAAGCTTACATCCGCTTACATCCGGACGAGGAAGATGAGCTATTCTTTAGTGGACTTTAGATGGTGGAGGGGCAGAAGGTATGCAAGGGTGAGGAGATGGATAATAGCGAAGACATGGGGTGTTCTGCAGAGTATTTAAGTGACATGTGGATGTGGCAGGTATGTCTGTGTGTACATGCCTCTGTCAGCCTTGTTCCCTGCCTGTAATTGTTTGACTGACAAAGCCACTAAAGAAAAAAGTCAAACCCTTGTTGCAGCAGGGTAGCTTTAGTCTCCCAAACCACCATCCAAAGTAACTAATGGAAAGACGATGGCAAAGAAAAACGTGCTACTTTGTCCCCCAAAAAAGTGGACTGTTTGAGATACAAAACCTATCTTAACAGAATAAAAGCGCACATACAACATGGCTCCCCATAGGGCAATTCTGGCTACATTTTGTATTAATATATTTCTTTTTATTAGATGTAAGTTACCTATTTTTCACAGAGGGCCACTTAATAGCACTAATATGACTCCTATTATTTCTACCTTAACACATTCACTTTATCGCTGGCTTTACAAAAGCACTTTGGACATGGCTGGGTCCATTTAAATTCATCATGTTGTTAGGTTAATTGGTGAGTCTAAAATTGCCCGTAGGTGTGAATGGTTGTCTGTCTCTGTACGTCTCTATGTGCCCTGTGATAGACTGGCGTCCTGTCCAGGGTGTACCCCGCCTCATGCCCGATGTCAGCTGGGATCGGCTCCAGCACCCCCGCGACCCCGACCCCGGGATAAGCGGTTGAAGATGAATGAATGAATGATGTTCCAGGAGCTGTTGGCAGAAAGCAGGCATGTGCAAAGCTTTTTAAGGGTGATACAGACAGGGATACATAGATGTTGAATGGGCAGTGCTACATCCAGTACATCACACGACTCTTCATGTGTGTGTCCAGACAGCACACACGTCTTATAGTCCATGCATTCTATGCAGAACATAAAGAGTCGGTTTTGGGGCAAAACTGAAACAAAGTCAGTCAAAGTAACATCTGTGGCCCCTCTCATTTGACGCCAGCCCAGAAGCAGGGCCAGTGTGTTTCCAGGAAGGCAGCCTGTTCTGGCTATTACTAGGAAACAGTCTTGAAATCCCCAGCGATCTTTGCCAAAGCTCTGGTTAAAGCTCTCTCCAAGTTTCAGTGGCCGTCCATGTTTCTTTCCCCTGGGGTTAGCGGGGCTGCTGAGAACAGCAGGGTCTCTGCACCAGATAAATGTTTGGACAGGAGAGGCTCCAGGTCGCTCTAAAAACAATCGGTTCAAACAGGACCATCAAAGGCATCTGGCAAGTTCAAAGACTCGCAGAGAGAACTTTACTTTGGGCCCATATACTGGCAGAGACAGAGGATTACTGAACATTAGAAAGCTAGTCTGTCAGTACTGCCAGTGGTAGTTTTATTTCGAGTTTCACAGTGCAAATGGAAACATCAAGGAACCAGGCAAAGCAAGATGTGAGCGTAGATAGATAGAGTATATTGCAGTGTGCTTTAAAAGGGAGATCTGGTACACCCATAAGTATGTAGCAAGGGATTTTCACAATAAAACCAAACTCTGCCAAACTTTGGCCAGTGAGAGACGCTTTCTTTGTCAACTTAATAAAGTGCAGACCAAATTTGATGACCTCTGCCCCGCACCATCTGACAAAGCTAACAAAATCAATCTTGCCCCTGCTGACTGGGAATGATTCTGTGCCAAGTCATCCATGAACCATTATGGTTCATTATTTTCCAAGCAATTTGAGGTGCTGAATATCAGGCGGAAGACACCGCCCCCACTCTGCTCACCTATGTCTTAGACCTTTCCAGGACGGAGCAACATTC